>NC_053495.1:96092188-96395188 GCF_905171775.1 Rana temporaria
AATTGTCCCAAAACTATGCAGGCACATCAAATGGGAGGTCAATCACAGCTCAAGGAACCCCTAGCAACCTCGAAGGAACCCTAGTTGGGAATAGTTGTGTTAGGGGGGTTAACAAAATTAAAAAAAGAAGAACTACATTTTGAAAGAAACAGCTTTATACAAAACTGTTCTCTGGACAGTTAATTATAATTTCATGCTATATCAGAGGTTCCAGCAATGATCCAATTCCACACCTGTGCAGAGCAGCATGCCAACCCTAGCTGCTGTTCGTCCTGATGACGCCTACATCACTATTCTGCCCTGCAGTGAACAGGAGCCATCAGGAGATCACCCTATTTGACTAGCCTGTGGAGCAAAACAGGATTAGTGTTAGGAGCATTGCTACTGAGCTAAGTTTTAACAAACAGGCTAATGATATAGACAAAGCTAATTTTCACTGACACTGGTTAATTCTTTTGTCATTTTGTTGTCCCCCTAACAGCATCACTTATGCTATATATTTGGTGTTTTTTTTTTTTAGAAATCATACTTACCTACGTAGATGCAGCATCGGTCCGATGCTGAATCTGTCTCCCGCCCTTTAAGACTGAGAACTGAGCGATCAAACACCACAAATCGCTCAATTCTCAGTGCTCCATAAGCAGAAAGCTGGTGACTGTCAGTCACCGCTGTCTTCTCTGCCCCCTCCCCCCATGCTGTAGAGGGGGCAGGAGGGATTGGCTCATACTCTCAGTGGCTTTCTAAGAGGCTGAGCCAGGTGCCATTCCGGGCATCGGGTTAGAGGAGTGCAGAATGAACTGTGTGAAGGATATGTCAGTGTAAATCTCCCTGCTTGGTTAAATTGTGGGTTAGAGGTAAAATGGATTCATGTGTTACAAGCTATTGACATGTTAATGACCAGTCTGCAGCTAGTTTCTTATTTCAAAGGGATGTTAAACCTGTTTACTGTGATTAGAGGTGACTCATGTTATGTATTCTGATTGCTTCATTATGCGGTGCCAGGCTGCCCAGCTAATGTGTTCTGTACACCTTGTAATTAACTTCCCTGATGTCATTATTTAAAGAAAATGTGTCTCAGGTCGGCTCCGAATTGTCTGGCTATATTCTGTATGAGAACTCCAGAGTGGGTGAAAAGGGGGTGGAGCTCCCATTGTTCCTTGATTAAGGATTTAGCTTGTAAAACTGTATTTATAACCAGCAGCAAGCTGCCAATAAATCAGTCTTGGTTCCAGCATCCAGTCTTGACTCATGTGTGGGGGATCCTGTGATGTTCATGTATGGAGAGGAGGGAATGCTTGACGGGGATATCATACCGATACCGTCACAATTGGTTGGTAGCAGTGGGATTTTCCCTTCTACTCTCCTTTACACCCGGGATTCCAAGCAGACACTGGAAGAACTACTGGAAGTTCGTGGAAGGATTGCTAGCAACAAAACCGAGCGGGTCATCATAGCAGAATCAATGGAGATAGACCAGGAGGACGGGATTGCAGCAACGCCAGCAGTACAAGAGATGGAGACACCAGTGATTCAGGAGGAAGAATCGCCAGCCAACAAGCTAATGAGAGAGAAGCTAGAGTGGTTCGGCCCGAACCCAACGGCAGATGTGGTGCTGAGAGTGATGGACCTGTTAGCGAAGGAGGCTAAAGAAATAAGGGACGCAGAACTACAGTTAAAACTGGCAGCAGTCCAACAAGCAGCCGCACCTTCTCCGAACAGTGAGTACAGCACAGCAGACTCAAGGAAGATTCCGTTTAGCGCTTTTAAAGCTTTTGATGAAAAGGACTGTGAGATTGATAACTACCTGGCGGATTTTGAGCGACAATGTAACCTGCACCGAATAGCTAGAAGAGAGTGGGTTGCAATATTGTCAGGCAAACTGTCAGGCAAAGCTTCTGATGCTTTCCGGACCGTGCCAGATCAGGATATCCATAGCTACGCCAGGGTTAAAGAAGTGCTCCTGGCTCGTTATGCAGTAACCCCAGAGTCCCACCGACAGAAGTTCAGGGACTCACGCAAAACCACGAAAGACTCTTATGCGGAGTGGGCATGCCAGTTGTCCCTGTCGGCCTCTAACTGGGTTAACAGCAGCCAGGCCACCACCGCAGAGGACATTTTGCAACTAATGCTCCTGGAGCAATTTTACAATCACATCCAGACGGACGTCAAAGATTGGGTGAGAGATCGCAGGCCCATGACTCTACCAGAGGCCGCGAAGTTGGCGGATGAATATGCGGATACTCGCAAGACAAACCAGGTCACACCACGGGTACAACCTCCACGACCAACGGCGCCCTCACACCCACCAGCCGCTAGATACCAACCGCCAAACAGACCGATGACATCGAGCCCTCGCTATCCACGCCAGGAGGACAACGAACAACGCTGCTTCCGGTGCAAACAGCTCGGTCACTTCAAGCAGAATTGCCCCATGAGTGACAACACCAGGTCAAATTGGTCTCAACCTGGGTACCGCCCACCAGCAGCAGCCCATTGTGTAGACTCGGCTTGGGATCCCCAGGAGCTGGGTCAGGAAGAACCATTGGGCACCCCTTACGAAGCCCTCATGGTACAATCTGTTATTACGGACAACAGGGAACACCATTGTCAGCTGGTCATGGGCGACAGCCATGAGCCGGAGGGGCCTTGGAGGGAGCTGGGCAGAGGTCCTGGAAGTCATATAACCAGCGGACCTGGGAGGAGAAGAAGCGACTGGAGGAGATGGAATCGCAGCGGGCGCCCCAGATGCGGGCCGAGATGTTCGCCAAGGGCCCACCGGTGGCCCCTTACACCACCACCCAGTTCCTGATGATGAAGGACCACGTGGAGAGCCTGCAGGACATGAGCAAGCAGGATCTGATCCGTGAGTACATAGAGCTGGAGGAGTGCATAAGCCGCATGGAGGAGGAGAACAACCACCTGAGGTCACAGCGGGCTGACCCCCCAGGCTCCATGAACTGGAGATGGAGCTGGAGAAGCTCAAAGAGGAGAACCGGCGGCTGCGGAGGGAGCAGGGGGTGGCTGACCTTATGGGGCTCTGAGTCCACTCCCCCCCCGGACTCTGAGCACCAGTGCTACAGCATTTCAACAAATATAACTTTTTCTTTTTATGAATCTCCTGTGACTGTCACTTCAGAGCCATAACCTGCCCCTCCCATAGCGGGACACCTAGATGGCGGCGCACAGACCCATTCGCTGTCTTCACACTGACTTCTGGTGACTCTGCAGATCGCACAAAGACTTGGGGACTGACCGGCGTGTGATCTGACGACCCGGTGGCATACCTGAGTCTGAAGCAGTTGCCAAGGGAGGTCAGTCACGCCAAACGGAGTTAACCTCGGACTAAAAGCTCTGAACCCGTCAACCCTACTGGACCAGGGAAGGTCCAACCGGGTTTGCCGGAGCAGGGAGAAAAAGGGGGGCCATTGTGAAGGATATGTCAGTGTAAATCTCCCTGCTTGGTTAAATTGTGGGTTAGAGGTAAAATGGATTCATGTGTTACAAGCTATTGACATGTTAATGACCCGTCTGCAGCCAGTTTCTTATTTCAAAGGGATGTTAAACCTGTTTACTGTGATTAGAGGTGACTCATGTTATGTATTCTGATTGCTTCATTATGCGGTGCCAGGCTGCCCAGCTAATGTGTTCTGTACACCTTGTAATTAACTTCCCTGATGTCATTATTTAAATAAATGTGTCTCAGGTCGGCTCCGAATTGTCTGGCTATATTCTGTATGAGAACTCCAGAGTGGGTGAAAAGGGGGTGGAGCTCCCATTGTTCCTTGATTAAGGATTTAGCTTGTAAAACTGTATTTATAACCAGCAGCAAGCTGCCAATAAATCAGTCTTGGTTCCAGCATCCAGTCTTGACTCATGTGTGGGGGATCCTGTGATGTTCATGTATGGAGAGGAGGGAATGCTTGACGGGGATATCATACCGATACCGTCACAAACTGCACTCCTGTAATCCAAAGAAGTACAGCCGAACAAGCTTTAGCTGTATGTATCCTTTAGGGCCAGTTCACACCAGACGCAGTTCCATGCGCATTTTTTCAGCACTAAAAATGCATGCACAGTGTTTTCCATGTATTCCAATGGCTCTAGTTGGCTCTAGTTCACACCATGCAGTGAGTTTCTGGTCAGTTTCCGGTGCAGAAACTGACCGGAAACTGACTGCATGGTGTGAACTAAAACCATTGGTATACATGGAAAACACTATGCATGCATTTTGTGCAGAAAAAAAAGCACATGGAACTGCGTCTGGTGTGAACTGGCCTTAAAGCCGAAGTTCATTATTTTTTTCTTATACAGCATGAAACACCAATGTTATCTTTATTGGTGTGCATCTCATTACCTGCATTACCTGTTTGCTACTTTTTCCTGCAGTGCCTCTTTTAAAGCCACTGGATATTGCCCTCAGTGGCTGTCTTCCAGTGCTATAAAAGTTAACACCCACCACTGCTACTGATGAAAAATTGGTACAGGAGAGCATCCAAACACTCCAAAACTCATCCCTAAAGGGGGGGGGGGATTTCCATTAACTTCTTAAAGCGGATGTGCCACTAAAAAAATATATTAAAAGCCAGCAGCTACAAATACTGCAGCTGCTGACTTTTAATATAAGGACACTTACCTGTCCTGGAGTCCAGCGCCGATCGCAGCAGATGACGAGCCGATCGCTCGTCACCCTGCTGCTCCCCCCTCCATCCACGGTGAGGGAACCAGGAAGCCCGGTTCCCTACGGCGCATGCGCGAGTCGCGCTGCGCCCGCCGATTGGCTACCGCTGTGTGCTGGGAGCCGAGTGTTCCCAGCATACAACGGGGGACGGACGGGAAGCAAGGAAAAAACCCATCTTTTGCCCGTATCGTAGGGCCGGAAGTGGGTGCAGATACCTGTCTGTAGACAGGTATCTGCACCCCCCTCCCCCCTGAAAGGTGTCAAATGTGACACCGGAGGGGGGGAGGGTTCCGATCAGCGGGACTCCACTTTAGAGTGGAGATCCGCTTTAAGATAAGCAATACAAAGTAAAAATAAAGACATATTTTCATCAGTGGGGACACAGGTGAAAGACAAAAACCAGCAAAAAAAAAAAAAAAAGAAGAGCATCTAACTCTTTACCATTCTATCTAAAGCTAAAACATTTTTTTACATACACAAAAAAATCCATGAAGCTCCTTGCTCTGGCATTCACTTCCTTTTGGGAAGTGCCCACATACAACACTATTGTTATTAGATCAAGATCATGTGTGTATTTATTTATGACAAAAATCACACCTAAAGGGCCAGTTTACAATGTTAAAGTTTGAATCTGGCCATACACTAATCTATTTTGTGGTTCAGATTGTGGTATTCCCTAGCTAGTAAGAACCCGGAAGTGATGTGTATAATGTCATTTGCGGCTTCTACTGTCACTTTGCCCCCACTGCTGTGGCAGGAAAATAAGCTAATGGAGCACGATCTGAAGGGTAGTGGAGACATCAGGGGTCAAACCTTTGATGCCTCATTAAAGAGAACCTGTCTTTACAGTATGCTATCCAATAGTGTGTTTTTGGTCTCCTATGTGATAATAAAGCTTATTAAAAAAAAAAAGTTATACTCAAGCACTTTAGGCTAAAGTTAAGGTATGCATACTTTTTTTTAACTCTTTATTTCAAGATGCAAATACAGTATTACAAAATAAAGTACTCCTCAGTGTCAGCTGAAAAGGATACCGCTGAACACGAGATATCATAGCATACAGTCTCACAACCGTAAAGATGCTTGTATTCTTTACTATTTCACCCATGTATGGCATATTTTGTGTATGAGCTTGAGATTCACAGCAATTGTAAATATGCGAGAGTGGACTCTCTGAAATTGTACGGTTCTTAGACTGTATGGTTTAATGTTATTTCAATTAAGACTATCTCTGATTTTAAATAAAAAAAAATTAAAATCTTGTAAATCAAGCATAACAGTACCCGCAATCAGTGGCTACTTGCACATTATATATATATATATATATATATATATATACACACACACACACACACACACACACACCCAGTGCTATAGCAATATCAATAGCAAATGCAGTGTCCTGGAAGAAGAGAAATCTAACAGCCCAACAAATTACTCTACACGGTAAGAGTGGAGGAGCACCAGACTTCCCAAATTGTGTTGTATTTCTTGGGACAACCTCTATGCTCAAATATGAGTTTCTCATAAGGCACAATTTAATTGAAAAATTGTATCTATTGGCTGTCAGGAGCATCTAGTGCTCCTGATCCTCATTCCAGCATCCTAGTTTTGGTTGTGGCATTCTCCTGTCTGTCCACCTGCAAGGGTGGAGACCAAACCTGATTTAAAGTGGAGTTCCACTGGATTTTTTGGTTATTAAAAGTCAGCAGCTACAAAAAGTGTAGCTGCTGACTTAAACAAACACACTCTCACCTGTACCACGGTCCATTGATGTGGCTGCCCGTAGCCTTGATGATCTCTGGCACCAAAAGTTTGGGCACCCCGCGGGGACACGTCACAGGTACTATTTTTTTTTTTTTTTTTTGGAGAGAGAGAGAGACACACAGACACAGAGAGAATCATATCTTCCATCCCTTCTATTGCCCTTCATGTCTATAATTACTCACTTCAATTCTACACCATTAGCAATCTGTTTGCGAGCCAAGAAGAGTTCTTGCAAAAAGATCTTTAAAATATCTTGACCATTCAACACCCAGAACAAACATACTTCTGAAGTACATTGTTAGACTTTTTGGGGAAGAAATAAAAACATTTTTCCAATTTTATTTCTATATGGAATAAGCCCCATGATAGAAAGTTAAAAAATCAGGTCACAGATCAGGTTTCTTTTTCAAACATAAGTGACTCATCAGGCCTTGAACCTTACACACCAACTGTTTGTAGAGTACATAAAGAAAAAAAACAAGAATATTGCTGTTAAGAGGATGGTTGAAGCCTGATACCAATACTAAAAGTTGAAGACACATCTACTTGACTGATTTTTTTCAAGGTGAAATACCTGTCTTTAGATAGAATTTATTGAGAAAGCTTTAAGACTGGTTTGTTCAGCTGACTACCTTCTATAAAAACTAACAAGGCTGTCCAAAGTCCATTTTTAGATGACTACCAGAGAAAAACAAACTTGTTTGTTATAGTGTTATATCTGCCTATTTTAAAAGTATATGATAAAAAGGTGTTCAAATTATATACAGTGGAACCTCGGATTACGAGCATAATTCGTTCCAGGAGAATGCTCGTAATCCAAAGTACTCGCATATCAAAGCGAGTCCCTATTGAAGTCAATGGAAACGAAAATAATTTGTTCCGCCTTGACTTCAATGGCATGCAATACCGGATGCGGCCAGAGGTGGGGGCGCCGGAGAGCTTCGGAAAGGGCCGGAAAGGCCAGAGAACACCTCGGCAAACCTTGGAAAAACTCTGTTCCCGAGGTTTGCAGGAGGTCAGCCGAGCTGTCCTCTGGCCTTTCCATGCATTTCCGAACGGCTGAGATTGGTTCCGGCGCCCCCCCAACTCAGACCAAATGTGGTACTGCACACTGGAAAAAACGAGTTACGATTTTTAAAAATACAGTGCTCGTATTGCGAAACGCTCATTAACCACGTTACTCGCAATCCGAGGTTCCACTGTATATTATATTCCATGTCATAAATATAGTCATGATTTCAGTGAATGCTGGCACAATAGGAATTCTGTTATAAAATATATTATTTTGATTTAGAGCATATTAGAAGTAAAAATAGCTTTAAGTATACCTATTATTGTTGTATAGGACATATAGAGTATCTCCCAAAAGTGAGTACACCCTTCACATTTGTCAATATTTTATTATATCTTTTCATGTGTCAACACTGAAGAAATGACACTTTGCTACAGAGTAAAGTAGTGAGTGTATAGCTTGTATAGCATGATATGATCATTATCTGTCTGCTACCAACAGGGTACTGACAGATGTCTTTATTCCTCTTAAAGATAGGTAAGTTTCCATCCTGCAACCATTCACTCTCCTCACTATTGTCTCCTCTGTGTAAGGTTTGAATACTTATGGCTAAACCTTCACTTTTTCATTTATTTTCATTCATTTTCTACCCTTTTTAAAGGAGATTATCTGTGGACTTTTCAGCTGCAATTGACTGGTCCTTGATTTTTGCTGCAAACGACTATCCTTTGACTTTCTATCACCAGCTGATGTTTGCTTGCACTCAGACTGTTCATCTAGTTAAATACTCCATGTAAGTTGATCCCTTGTTTACACTTAATAATTTAGTTACCCATGTTCTCACTAACTTTATGAAGTATACTAAATCTATTCAAACACTTTTTTTTTTTTTCTCAGATGAATTGAGGCTCTTCAGTGCCCATGTTATTGTCTTACTTAATTCCCCTGTATTCACCTTGATTTTATTACGCTTCAAGGTATGGCTGTTTTACATATATTAACCCTATTGACTCTATTATGGATTTGTTTAATTAGTTGAAACAGATCATAATTTAATAACACATATTCTAACATAGATTCTTTTTCTTCTGTATTTTTAAGTCCTGTCAGTTGAACTTGGATTTCAATATCCACCCTGAGGGGGTTTTTCCTTGACTGGCCGTGCATGAAGCTAGGGTAGGTTTTATTTTTCCTACCTATGGAATTTTGCTGCCAGCCCCCTCTCATGGGCTGAACAGCATTGGCTGCTACCAGGCTGTGGATATATGTGCATTTGCTCCTATGAACTTTGGTTTCTCTTGCCCCGCCAGAGATCCCAGCCAAACTTTTGTTTGTACTCTATATACATGACATGTTTTGTTGAACATATATAATCGAAGTTCTTTTAGAGCTTATATTGTATGCATATGTTAAAATTGTTTTATTCTTTTTCATCTCTTTAGAGTAATCTAGAGAGACGATCTTGTCCTAATTCCCCTGAAGAAGCCAAGAGGCGAAACTAGTAGGGTCGACCTGATCGAAAAAATTATTTCTAGATCTTGCTCCCACAAAATAATTTATGCACTATCTGTATATTGAATTACTATATTTTGTAAAAATTTAATGAATAAACCTTTTTTATATATTTTTATATATACATACATACTTTGTCTGGTTTTCTTCATCGCACCGCAATAATCCCCCCAACTCTTCCAAAAAATTCCCCTCCTTTGAATCTATTTTGGGATGAGGTGCTGTATCCTTTTTTAGGACTCTCGATCACATACCCCCCAATCTAGCTTGTATAACAGTGTAAATTTGCGGTCCTCAAAAAACACACAGTCATTAATGTCTAAATTGCTGGCAACAAAAGTAAGTACACCCCTAAGTGAAAATGTCCAAATTGGGCCCAATTAGCCATTGTTCCTTCCCTTTGTCATGTGTCTCGTTAGTGTTACAAGGTCTCAGGTGTGAATGGGGATCAGGTGTGTTAAATTTGGTGTCATCGCTTTCACTCTCGCATACTGGTCACTTGAAGCTCAACATGGCACCTCATGGCAAAGAACTCTGAGGATCGGAAAAAAAGAATTGTTGCTCTTCATAAAGATGGCCTAGGTCAAGACCCTGAAACTGAGCTGCAGCACGGTGGCCAAGACCATACAGGGGTTTACCAGGACAGGTTCCACTCAGAACAGGCCTCGCCATGGTCCACAAAAGAAGTTGAGTGCACGCGCTCAGCATCATATCCAGAGAGGTTTTCTTTGGGAAATAGACATATGAGTGCTGCCAGCATTGCTGCAGAGGTTGAAGGGGTGGGGGGTCAGCCTGTCAGTGCTCAGACCATATGCTGCACACTACATCAAATTGGTCTGCATGGCTGTCATCCCAGAAGGAAGCCTCTTCTAAAGATGATGCATAAGAAAGCCCGCAAACAGTTTGCTGAAGACAAGCAGACTAAGGACATGGATTACTGGAACCATGTTCTGTGTTCTGAGGAGACCAAGATAAACTTACTTGGTTTAGATGGTGTCAAGCGTGTGGTGGCAACCAGCTGATGAGTACAAAGACAAGCGTGTCTTGCCTATAGTCAAGCATGGTGGTGGGAGAGTCATGGTCTGGGGCTGCATGAGTGCTGCCGACACTGGGGAGCTCCAGTTCATTGAGGGAACCATGAATGCCAACATGTACTGTGACAGATAAAAATCCAAGAATGATTCTGATCCTAGCGCTCTATGGTAAGAATAAATTTAAGCAGAATAGCAGCTATTATAAATATGATGTGTAGAATAAATAAAAATATGTCTAATTGAAAGATTAACAGCGCTGAAAAAATATTAAAATTCATCTGAACTAAAAGTTCATAATCTGCTATAATACATGATCCGGAGTATCGGTCAAAAACCCCATCCACAAGATTCCCTTGAGAGAATCTGCAAATAGTCTTATATAGTAGCAAACAATCATATGGTGACTGGTGCAGTTCACTTCACTGATATCCAAACTGAATAATAGTAAAATCCTTTCCTGCTGTGTTCAGAAAATCCTGTCACTGATGTGCCCCTTAGGATATTCTACTCACCAGGCCTCAAAAGTGTATATAGCCTTGAACTCTCCTCTTATCCAGGGATCATCAGCCACTCTCCTCCTGGCCCCAACTCAGTGCAGCATGTATTACCCATACACTCCATAAGAGCAATCAACTCATACACCCACTCAATCTCATGAAGATTCATTGACACTCATACTTCATCATCACGCCTTAGGCCCCGTACACACGATAGAATCTATCCGCAGATAAATCCCATCGAATGGGTTTCTGCGGATAGATTCTATGGTGTGTACACTCCGGCGGATATTTATCCGCGGATATTTCCCGAATTCCAGCAGATAAATATTTGTCGACATGCACAGAATATCTATCTGCTGGAATCGGATCCCACGGATGGATCCGCTCGTCTGTACAGACTCACCGGATCCATCCGTCCAAAGGGATTCCCCGCACGCGTCGTAATGATTTGACGCATGCGTGGAATTCATTATATGACAGCGTCGCGCCCGTCGCCGCGTCATAATAGCGGCGACGGCGCGACACGTCATCGCCAGAGGATTTCAGCGCGGATTTCAATGCGATGGTGTGTACACGCCATCGCATAGAAATCTGCTGAAATCCTCGAGAGGATTTATCCGCGGATACGGTCCGCTGGACCGTATCTGCGGATAAATCCTCTGGTGTGTATGGGGCCTAATACTCTAAAATTTTAAGGAAGCGAGACGCAGCTCTTCCTTAAAGAGGAACTGCAGTCTGCTCACATCATTTGTAATAAAAACATCTTTACCATTCTGAAGCTTCCCTCCAACCACTTTGCATTTTTTAAATATACAATGACTCTGTACTTCCCAAATATGCTGCAGAATTCTCCCTCCACTGAGTCTGGCTGCAACCATTTTAACTGTAGGCAGCTGAAGCTGCTGCCTGTTCACTTCCTGGATCTACACAGAAACACACCTCTAGCTCTGCAGCTTTCATTGGCCCTCTTATAACTTATCACCCCTCCCTTATTGGCAAACACTCTCTCTCTCTCTCTCTCTCTCTCTCTCTCTCTCACTCTCTCAGAGAGAGAGAGAGAGAGAGAGAGAGAGAGAGAGAGGTGCATGTCATAAGCCTAGGCTTTTTAACAGACAAGAAACAGGAATGGGGCTGTATAAGGTATTTACTGGCAGACAAAAAATAAAAAAATGTTGTTTTAACTTTGAAAAGTAAGACCAACAAGGGCAGAAGATATAATCGATGGAAAGATGAAATCAAAATGACTGAAGTTCCGCTTTAGGCAGACACCATCTTGTAAACAGCAACCATCTTAGGAGACTCTGGTAACCACCATTTTAAACCAGCAGCCATTTTGGGAAGGGTAATTTTATTGTATTGATTCTACTTTATATTCAATTGCTTTTTTTTTTGATATTTGTTAGATATTATTTTCCTCAAGGTGATAACCAATTCGTAGATTTTTCTTTAACTTGAATTTTACATTACAATTTTTTTAATTATTGTTTCTGTTGACGCTATAGCGGACATCTATTTTATTTCACACTGTTTATCACTTACTTACCTGCAGTCAGGGTCGGACTGGGGCTGCTTTGAGCAGCGGTTGCAGCGCTTCCCTTCCTCTGTCCTCTGGCTCTCGTATGTCACTGAGCTGGGTCTGTGTGTACAAGGTCCCGCCCCCCTAGACCAGCTCATGTGATAGTCTTCTAGATGGAACACTGAACCAGTGTTCCGTCGATCACACAAGTCGGTCTAGGGGGGGGGGGCGTGACATATGAGAGCCGGAGGACAGAGGGAAGGGAGTGCTATGTGTTATCCAGGAAACGGTGAGGCTGCAATTAGTGGGCACAAAGAGGCTGCATTGGTGGGCGCGTCAAGGCTGCATTGGTGGGTGTGGCGAGGCTGCATTGGTGGGCGCGGCGAGGCTGCATTGGTGGGCGCGGCGAGGCTGCATTGATCTCTTGTATCATGTCTGCAGTCTCTGGCCATCTTTTTTACTATGTCTGCAGTCTCTGGCCATCTTTTTTACTATGTCTGCAGTCTCTGGCTATCTCTTGTACTATGTCTGCAGTCTCTGACCAGCTTTAGTATGATGTCCTCATTCTCTAACCCACACATTGTACCATGCCGGCAGCCTCTGACACCTCCTGTATCCAGGGCTGGACTGGGACAGAAATTTGGCCCTGGACTTCATCCAGACCGGCCCACTTTAATTTTAAGTGTCCCCCTTGCATTAGAGTCCCCCTTACATCAGTGTCCCCCCATCAGAGCCCCCCTTGCATCAGAGAGTCCCCCTTGCATCAGAGTCTCCCTTGCATCAGAGTGTCCCCCATCAGAGTGTCCCCCATCAGAGTCCCCCTTGCATCAGAGTGTCCCCCCTTGCATCAGAGATCCCCCTTGCATTAGTGTTCCCCTTCAGTGTCCCCCCTTGCATCAGAGAATCCCCCTTACATCAGAGTGCCCCCCTTGCATCAGAGTGTCCCACCCTTGCACCAGAGAGCCCCCTTTGCATCAGAGTGTCCCCCCTTGCATCAGAGTGTCCCCCCTTGCATCAGAGTGTCCCCCCTTGCATCAGAGTGTCCCCCCTTGTACCAGAGAGCCCCCTTTGCATTAGAGTGTCCCCCCTTACATTAGAGTGTTCCCCCTTGCTTTAGAGTGCCCCCCTTACATTAGAGTGTCCCCCCTTGCATCAGTCCCCCCTTGTACCAGAAAGCCCCCTTTGACTGTTCTGCCAAGTAACAGGACAGTGATCTACTGCTCCCTGTGATCGGGAGCAGTGATCAGTGTTGTGTCACTGGTAGCCCATCCCCCACACAGTTAGAATCACTCCCCAGGACACACTTAACCCCCTTCCCTGCCAGTGTCATTTACACAGTAATCAGTGCATTTTTATAGCACTGATAGCTGTATAAATGACAATGGTCCCAAAATAGTGTCAAAAGTGTCCGATGTGTCCGCCATAATGTTGTAGTCACAATAAAAAAAAAAAAAATAATAATCGCTGATCGTCGCCATTACTAGTAAAAAAAATAAATAAATTATTAATAAAACCATCCCCTATTTTGTAGACGCTATAACTTTTGCGCAAAAATCAATATACACTTATTGCAATTATTTTTTTTTTACCAAAAATATGTAGAAAAATACATAATCGGCCTAAACTGATGAATACATTTTTTGGGGATATTGTTTTATAGCAAAAAGTTCAACATTTTGTGTTTTTTCCTAAATTTACATTTTTTTTGTTTATAGTGCAAAAAATAAAAACTGCAGAGGTGATCAAATACCACAAAAAGAAAGCTCTATTTGTGGGGGGAAAAAGGACATAAATTTTGTTTGGGTAACACAACGCACGACCGCGCAATAGTCAGTTAGAGCAACACAGTGCAGTATCGCACAAAAATGGCCTGCTAAAGTGGTTAACGAGTACAAGATTGTTAAAATACCCAGTATTGGTGCATCCCTAACCGGTAGTGTACACTTTCCAAGGGTAGTTTTTAGATGTTATATTTTCTTGGGCAACAAAATGGAACTGATTCAAAATTTAGAAGGAGGGGTCACAGAGATTTAGTGATGCTGTTAGCACAATAGTGATAGTAAGCAGTGTTACTTTCAGCTGTTTATATTGATCGTCTGATGAGATGCTCATTAACGGGCATTACAACAGAGAGAGAGAGGGGGGAGGAGACAGAGGGGGGGGGCAGAGGGGGAAAGGAGACAGAGAGGGGGGTGGAGATACAGAGACAGAGAGAGAGACACAGAGACAGAAAGAGAGACAGAGAGAGACACACAGAGAGAGAGACAGCGCGACACACACACACAGACACAGAGAGAGAGACACAGAGACATAGAGAGAGAGAGACACACACACACACGGAGACAGACAGAGAGAGAGACACAGAGAGAGAGAGAGAGAGAGAGAGAGGTATACAGAGAGGATATAATATAAAATAAGATGGATAGAGAGGGAGGGAAAGGAGAGACCTTCAGGGTGAAGACGTCTGCTCTGCTTGCAGCCTCCTATTCACTTCTAGTCACTTCATGTTCCCGCCCTCTATTTCCTGCTTCCTGGTCACGTTTCCTGTGACATCACTAGGTGAATCTGGAGGATGGGAACTAGCCGCTACCAGTAAGGGAGGGCTTTAACCTCTGTCAGGTTTTCTACCATCTGTGTCTCCATTGGGGGGACTTACCTTCACTTTTTTTCCCACAGCCAAAAAGGAAGTGAGAGAAATCCCTCAAAATGACATAATACCTGGGTGTCACCGGAACATACCTGGGTGTCACCAGAACTAGTGTCCACATTGGAAGATTTCCCTCTATTTCCTGTTCCAAAAATCTGGAATCTTCTTTCACTTTTGGTGGAAATGGTAAACATGAAAAACAGAGAGTGACTCTCCCTGAAGGTGGAGTAGACAGCAATAAAAACCCGACAGGGGTTCTAATCGCTCTCCACTCCATCCAACACTAACAATAAGAACGTTTTCCTTTAAGTATATTTGAACATATGGGTGAGAAATGGAAAAAAAATCTCTGTGTGTGTAGGGGGGAGGGGGTTCCTTGGTTTGACAGTTAACCACTTGCCACCCAGGCAAATTCTGACATTTCTCATCATTTTTTTACCCCCAAACATTACTTACCATATCACAAAAATCCCCATAGGCAATGCTTTAATTTTTTTTTTACTGGTTACATGTTTTGAGTTACAGATAACAGAGGAGCTTTAGTGCTGGAATTATTGATCTTGCTCTAACGTTCACGGCAATACCTCACATGTGTGGTTTTTGAACACCGTTTTCATATGTGGGCGGGACTTACGTATGCCTTTGCTTCTGCAAGCACACAGGGACAGTGATGCCTAAAAAAATGTTTTTTTGTTTTTATTGTTAATTTTACTTTTATTATTTTAGTTTGACACTTTAAAAAAATGTATCACTTTTATTCCTATTACAAGGAAATTAAACATCCCTTGTAATAGGAATATGGCATGACAGGTCCTCTTTACAGTGAGATATGAGGTCAATAAGACCCCACATCTCACCTCTAGGCTGGCATGTAAAAATAATTTAAAAAACTGCTCCATTTGTTTGAATGCAGAGGCCGGGCGTGACGTCATACCATTGCGCCCGGCCTCTGAGCGATTATAGAGACTCCGGCGACCATCTGGTGCATCAAAAATCACTATGGTAAACATCTGGAGCCGGTGGATCCGTTCTCCAACTCACCGATGCCAGGGGTGAGTCGGTAGAAGCATCGGAGGGCAGCGAGAGGAGGGGGGGGGGACATCCCCTCTCGCCTCCTGTAAGAACAATCAAGCAGCTGAAAAGCCGCTATGATCATTTTTATGGTGAAGGGAATCGCCGGCTGAAAAAGATGACATCTAAATGATGCCTGTAGCTGCACCCATCATTCAGATATCCCCACTCAAAGTCAAGGAATGTCATATGACGACCGGCGGGAGGGAAGTGGATAAAGGGTTAAATCAAATGAACAATATAGTTTGGTAGTGCAAGGGTTAAATCTCGTTCACAATAACCGTCACTTCAAGAAAAACATGTTATTACAGGAGGCATATCCCTATTACATCTGTATACTGAGCCTACAGGCTGAATTCACAAAGCTCACAAAAAAAGGACGAGAGGCTCCTTTAAGAAAAATCGTTAGTTATTTTTTTTGCTGAGTCATCATGAGTTGTTGTTTTTAAATCTCATGATGACTCAGCAAAAAAAATAACTGCCAGTGAAAGAGTAAAAAAAACTAGAAAAGATACAATTTCTGGGGAAATTGTGCGACGTGTTCTTGCCTCCACCAATACTCCTGACTGGAGACAGTGCCCCTGGAGATGTAAATGTGATCCAACAGTGTGTCGATCCAGTTCGATCCATTGCATCAAAAACTGCTCCATCAAAAACTACCCCATCAAAACTGCACCATCCTATTTGCCCCATCAAAAACTGGTTGCTATGGAGGGTTTGCTATGGACTGGTTTCTATGGACTGATGACTATGGAATGGTTGCTATGGACTGGTTGCTATAGACTGGTTGCTATGGACTGGTTGCTATGAATGGTTGCTATGGACTGGTTGCCATGGACTGATGGCTATGGACTGGTTGCTATGGACTGGTTGCTATAGACTGGTTGCTATGGACTGGTTGCTATGGATGGTTGCTATGGACTGGTTGCTATGGACTGGTTGCTATGGATGGTTGCTATGAACTGGTTGCTATGGTGTGGTTGCTATGGTGTGGTTTGCTATGGACTGGTTGCTATGGACGGGTTGCTATGGACTGGTTGCTATGGACGGTTGCTATGGACTGGTTGCTATGGACTGGTTGCTATGGACTGGTTGCTATGGACGGTTTCTATGGACTGGTTGCTATGGATGGTTGCTATATGCAGAGTATGCTATATGCAGAAGTTACGCAGAGCCAAAAAAAACATAGCTAAATTCCCTCAGCCTTGTGTGGGGGGAGCCAACTCACCTCACAGCTGTGTGTGAGGAGTTATAAAACTCCTCAGCGTCTCCTAGGAAACCAATTGTTTATATGCAGCCTCTCTGTAAACACAGAGCAGAAATTCTGGCTTTTTTTGAATAATTGTCCTTCTTCAAACGGTTGTATTTTAAAAACTATAAATCGTACAGCGAATATCTTTATATTGTGTGAATCACAAGACCCAGACCTACATTTTGATGTATGTCTCTGGAATATTAAAATTAAAGGCACAGTCGTAGTTTATATATTGCCTTTAAGATTTTAGGTTTCCAGACTTTAATTTCAATGGAAGGTCAATGGATGGTGTGGGTTGCAAACAAATGGTCGTATTGTGAAAACGCTTGGGACTATCACTTAGCCGTGGACACGTATAGTGCCAGCAGGGATAGCTGAACGTTTTGATATACGATTTGTGTAGGTCGGCTTGAAAATAAGGGAGTGGTCGCAGTTTACAAATCATGTCCTGATTTTTCAGTTTTTGACATCTCCACACTCTAGCTCTCACCATTCATTCCTATGGGAAAATGTTGCCGCAAAAACAACAATATTTTGCGAATGATTCGGGAACAATCCGCACGTTTCGATATATTACTCGTCTATGTAGTGTAAAAACTTTTGGGAGGAGTTAGGGTGGTAAATTTGGCTATAAGAATAATAATATATATGTGAGAGAACAATAAGTGATCTTGCTAAGCAAGAACACGTAAAAAAAAAAAAAAAGGTGATTTCATAGCAAGCCTGACCCAATATAAGGCTGAGCAGAGCTGAAGTATCAGTAGCTGAGTTGTTTGCTGTACAGTGAAGATGTGTTCTTCTCGCTGTCCAGTGTTCTCTTGCTGTTTGATTGGATTCGGATTTATTCGATTCAGTTTTATTGCGATTTCTCAGCGTGTTTTATTATATCTTCATAATGAAACTATTTAAAAGTAAACAGATTGTTTCTCAAAATAATAACATTGAGAAACCAACCAGAGGAAGCCCCGCTATGGAATGAGCTATCAACCAACAACAGCTTGTACATCCTACAAGCAAGAAGCCCACGAAAATGCGGAGGGCACGGCGATTTCTACGTCGCTGCTTCAGATCCGTTATCGGATGTTTTGATGCCGGCAGTAAAGCCGATGGAACCGGCCGGAACAAAGAACACGGAGCTGGTAAGTTTTATGGATATTGATAAATACAAAACACTTTCATTGGATTCTTTTCCCCTCATTGATTACAGTCACCCCCCCTCCCCCCCATGTACACATGTATAGGGACGGCCATAGACATTGCTGGTAACACCATTCTGAGGATTTTTTTTTAAATCAAGAGAAGCAAGCAGCTATTTTTAGATCTGTTTACCCTGAGCCAAGTCCCCCGAACCCCCCTTCTTTTTCCAACTGTCACCTTCTAACTGACTTTTTTTTTTTTTTTTTTTAACAAATCTTGGATGCCACTTATTACAGGCTGGACTGATGACCTCAGTGCCACCCAGCAAGATGGCAGAGGATTTACAATATGGAAAGAAAAGAATCCCACATACGCGTTTAACCCCTTGTTACCCACATAATACATATACATAGTTGCCAAATTAAAAAAAAAAAATTCTACAGAAACTGTTTTTAAGCTGCACATTTAGCAAGCCATTGTAGGCGGCGAATGTATTTCCATTTACAATAAGAGTCATTCTACAAGACGCAGATCCAGGGCCGCCATCAGGGGGGTACAGGCAGTACACCTGTAAGTGGCCCGGATGGCAACCCCCTTTTTTATATATATATATATATTTTTTTTTTGGGTTTTTATTAATGGGCCCAAAGGTCCCCCTTTTTTTATTATAAAAAATGTTTTATATATATTTTTTCTTTTTATTAAAGTATTAAAGGGCCCAAAGGTCCCCAGGGCCCCGGATGGTAACTCCACTTTTTTTAATATATTTTTTTCTTTTTATTAAAGGGCCCAGAGATCCCCAGGGCCCCGGATGGCTACCCCCCTTTTTTTATATACAGTGTATATATATATATATATATATATATATATTTTTTTTGTAAGGGCCCCAAAAGGTCCCCAGGGAAACCCCCCCAATTCGTTGCACCCCCCCTGCTTTTCAATTCAAGCCCCCCGCTTCTCAATTTTCTCAATTCGTGGCAGCCCCCCCGCTTCTGAATGTGAAGCGGCAGCTCCAGGGGGCCCATGCCTGAAGCTGTGTAAGGGGCCCCATAATTCCTGATGGCGGCCCTGCGCAGATCATTAAACCAATGCCTTACATTTCAGTGATGGTAATGCTTGTTCTTTTATTTTTTACCTGCTCTGTGCAATGCTGAGAAAGAAAAAAAGCAAGCTGCCTCATGCACACTGGACGTTATAATAACGTTATAAAAACACCAGTAGCTTTGCAGTTGAGTTTTTCAACGTTTTTGCAATAGCGTTTTTTTTACAGCGTTGGTGTTTTTTAGCGTATTATTTTTTAATTTTTTTACTGAGCCAGTGAGGAGCAAGAGAACCTTGGCTCTTGTGCACATTGCTGGATCAGGATCAGGTTTAGGTATGTTTTAGGGGGGCTGAGGGGCAGCTGCATATAGAAGTTTTTTTTTAGAAATGCAGCAAGATAAAATCCCTCTGCCTTTACAAGCACTTTAATTGAACCCGTATAAGGGAGCTGAAGTTGTCATGGCTAAAGAAAAACAAAAAAAACACACTTGTAGGAAGCATGTCCACTGATCACAAGGTTTTGCAAGGTGCACTTTGAAGAGGCGCTCCAGTCTCCCCCCCCCCCCCCCCCCCCCAATTTTTTTTAAGTCAGCAGCTACAAATGCTATAGCTGCTAACTTTTAATATAAAGACACTTACCTGGAAACAGCATCTACCAAACATAGATTAAAAGTAAATAGTGGCGCTAGGTAATGCAATAACATAAACAATACACATATATAATACACACCCAGTGAGTAGCAATGTGCAAACAATAAATATGCAAAAACAGAGAGAGTCCAAAAGCTGTGATATTAATACTGGGTAGTATATGTGTGATAGATATTCAGTTGATAGAATGATCTGACACCCCACCACGTGATCAGCACCGTGTAATTGCTTACCCGCCCACAGCAATTACCTATGTTTGGTAGATGCTGTTTTATTATACTGCTAAAAATACTTGTTGTTGGCTTCCAATCATAGAATTTTAGTGGGTCAGCATAACTGCCAGGCAACCAGCATTTTTATACAAAAGCCAACAACAGTTTTCCTGTGTTACTGTCATGTCGGGTTTACTATTTGTTCCTGGCAGTGGAGCTTTGAACTTTTTCTTCATATTTTGATGTTGTATAAAGAAAAATATATAAATAGTAGGTTTAGATGCTAAATTCAATTTCTCTTTCTTTATTGCAGATGAAGGCGAGATTTACTGCAGATCCAACTCACACGGCAGGCCTGCCACAGTGAGCAGTATTGAAAGGGACGTTCAGACTCCAGAAGAGTGTGTCGCCCACGTTCAGACTCCAGAAGAGTGTGTCGCCCACGTTCAGACTCCAGAAGAGTGTGTCGCCCACACTCAGGTTCCAGAAGAGTGTGTCGCCAACACTCAGGTTCCAGAAGAGTGTGTCGCAAACACTCAGGTTCCAGAAGAGTGTGTCGCCAACACTCAGGTTCCAGAAGAGTGTGTCGCCAACACTCAGGTTCCAGAAGAGTGTGTCGCCCACACTCAGGTTCCAGAAGAGTGTGTCGCCAACACTCAGGTTCCAGAAGAGTGTGTCGCCCACACTCAGGTTCCAGAAGAGTGTGTCGCAAACACTCAGGTTCCAGAAGAGTGTGTCGCCAACACTCAGGTTCCAGAAGAGTGTGTCGCCAACACTCAGGTTCCAGAAGAGTGTGTCGCCCACACTCAGGTTCCAGAAGAGTGTGTCGCCAACACTCAGGTTCCAGAAGAGTGTGTCGCCAACACTCAGGTTCCAGAAGAGTGTGTCGCCAACACTCAGGTTCCAGAAGAGTGTGTCGCCAACACTCAGGTTCCAGAAGAGTGTGTCGCCCACACTCAGGTTCCAGAAGAGTGTGTCGCTCACACTCAGGTTCCAGAAGAGTGTGTCGCCCACACTCAGGTTCCAGAAGAGTGTTTCGCCCACACTCAGGTTCCAGAAGAGTGTGTCGCCAACACTCATGTTCCAGAAGAGTGTGTCGCCAACACTCAGACTCCAGAAGAGTATGTCATCCACACTCAGGTTCCAGAAGAGTGTGTCGCCAACACTCAGGTTCCAGAAGAGTGTGTCGCCAACACTCAGGTTCCAGAAGAGTGTGTCGCAAACACTCAGGTTCCAGAAGAGTGTGTCGCCAACACTCAGGTTCCAGAAGAGTGTGTCGCCAACACTCAGGTTCCAGAAGAGTGTGTCGCCCACACTCAGGTTCCAGAAGAGTGTGTCGCCAACACTCAGGTTCCAGAAGAGTGTGTCGCCCACACTCAGGTTCCAGAAGAGTGTGTCGCCCACACTCAGGTTCCAGAAGAGTGTGTCGCCAACACTCATGTTCCAGAAGAGTGTGTCGCCAACACTCAGACTCCAGAAGAGTATGTCATCCACACTCAGGTTCCAGAAGAGTGTGTCGCCCACACTCAGGTTCCAGAAGAGTGTGTCGCAAACACTCAGGTTCCAGAAGAGTGTGTCGCCAACACTCAGGTTCCAGAAGAGTGTGTCGCCAACACTCAGGTTCCAGAAGAGTGTGTCGCCCACACTCAGGTTCCAGAAGAGTGTGTCGCCCACACTCAGGTTCCAGAAGAGTGTGTCGCCAACACTCAGGTTCCAGAAGAGTGTGTCGCCCACACTCAGGTTCCAGAAGAGTGTGTCTTCCACGTTCAGACTCCAGAACAGTGTGTTGCCCACGTTCAGACTCCAGAAGAGTGTGTCGCCCACGTTCAGACTCCAGAAGAGTGTGTCGCCAACACTCAGGTTCCAGAAGAGTGTGTCGCCAACACTCAGGTTCCAGAAGAGTGTGTCGCCCACACTCAGGTTCCAGAAGAGTGTGTCGCCAACACTCAGGTTCCAGAAGAGTGTGTCGCCCACACTCAGGTTCCAGAAGAGTGTGTCGCCAACACTCAGGTTCCAGAAGAGTGTGTCGCCCACACTCAGGTTCCAGAAGAGTGTGTCGCCAACACTCAGGTTCCAGAACAGTGTGTTGCCCACGTTCAGACTCCAGAACAGTGTGTTGCCCACGTTCAGACTCCAGAAGAGTGTGTCGCCAACACTCAGGTTCCAGAAGAGTGTGTCGCCAACACTCAGGTTCCAGAAGAGTGTGTCGCCCACACTCAGGTTCCAGAAGAGTGTGTCGCCAACACTCAGGTTCCAGAAGAGTGTGTCGCCCACAATCAGGTTCCAGAAGAGTGTGTCGTAAACACTCAGGTTCCAGAAGAGTGTGTCGCCAACACTCAGGTTCCAGAAGAGTGTGTCGCCAACACTCAGGTTCCAGAAGAGTGTGTCGCAAACACTCAGGTTCCAGAAGAGTGTGTCGCCAACACTCAGGTTCCAGAAGAGTGTGTCGCCCACACTCAGGTTCCAGAAGAGTGTGTCGCCCACACTCAGGTTCCAGAAGAGTGTGTCGCCCACTCTCAGACTCCAGAAGAGTGTGTCTTCCACGTTCAGACTCCAGAAGAGTGTGTCTTCCACGTTCAGACTCCAGAACAGTGTGGTGCCCACGTTCAGACTCCAGAACAGTGTGCCGCCCACGTTCAGACTCCAGAAGAGTGTGTCGCCAACACTCAGGTTCCAGGAGGGTGTGTCTCCAACACTCAGACTCCAGAAGAGTGTGTCATCCACACTCAGGTTCCAGAAGAGTGTGTCGCCAACATTCAGGTTCCAGAAGAGTGTGTCGCCAACACTCAGGTTCCAGAAGAGTGTGTCGCCCACACTCAAGTTCCAGAAGAGTGTGTCGCCCACACTCAGGTTCCAGAAGAGTGTGTCGTTTACACTCAGGTTCCAGAAGAGTGTGTCGCCCACACTCAGGTTCCAGAGGAGTGTGTCGCCCACACTCAGGTTCCAGAAGAGTGTGTCGCCAACACTCAGACTCCAGAAGAGTGTGTCTTCCACGTTCAGACTCCAGAACAGTGTGTTGCCCACATTCAGACTCCAGAAGAGTGTGTCTCCCACGTCCAGTCTCCAGAAGAGTGTGACGCTAACTTTGAGACTCCAGTAGAGTGTAATGTGCACATTGGGACTGTACCAGACATTGAGACTCCACCAAAATGCCAGGTGAACCATGGGAACATCTCCTCCGGTGAAGATGGGGGCAAGGTTACAAGAAGGGATAAGCAGATACTGGTGGTAGGGGATTCAATGATTAGAGGGACAGAGAGGGAAATCTGTCACAAAGACCGTCACCTCCGAACTGTATGTTGTTTACCAGGCGCTCGGGTAAGGGACATTGCAGATCGGATGGAAAGATTGTTGCGTGGGGCTAGGGAGGACCCATCTGTTTTGGTACATATTGGTACCCATGACAAAGTTAGAGGAAGATGGAGCATCCTACAAAATAATTTCAGGGACATAGGGACTATGTTAAAAAAAAGGACCTCCAAGGCAGTATTTTCAGAAATACTGTCTGTACCTCAAGCCACATCAGAAATGCAGCAGGAGCTTAGAGAGCTTAACAAGTGGCTGAAGAACTGGTGCAGAGAAGAGGAGTTTGGTTTCATGGAGAACTGGGCTGACTTTGAGGTAAATTACCGGCTCTATAGCAGGGATGGACTGCACTTAAAATGGAGGGGTGCAGCTTTTTTGGGAGTGAAGATTGCCAACAAGTTGGAAGAAATTGTTCAGACTCCAGAAGAGTGTGTCTCCCACATTCAGACTCAAGAAGATTGTGTCTCCCAAGTTCAGACTCCGGAAGAGTGTGTCTCCCACATTCAGACTCCAGAAGAGTGTGTCGCCCACATTCAGACTCCAGAAGAGTGTGTCGCCCACATTCAAACTCCAGAAGAGTGTGTCACCCACGTTCAGACTCCAGAAGAGTGTGTCTCCCACGTTCAGACTCCAGAAGAGTGTGTCTCCCACGTTCAGACTCCAGAAGAGTGTGTCTCCCACGTTCAGACTCCAGAAGAGTGTGTCGCCCACATTCAGACTCCAGAAGAGTGTGTCGCCCACATTCAGACTCCAGAAGAGTGTGTCGCCCACATTCCGAATTCCAGAAGAGTGTGTCGCCCACATTCAGACTCCAGAAGAGTGTGTTGCCCCCGTTCAGACTCCAGAAGAGTGCGACACTCCCGTTCAGGCTTCAGCAGAGTGCAACACTCCTGTTCAAACTCTAGCAGAGTGCTACATTCCCATTCAAGCTCCAGCACAGTGGGCCATTCAGGCTCCAGCAGAGTGGGCCATTCATGCTCCAGCAGATTGGGATGGCCACGTTCAGGCTCCAGCAGAGTGGGATACCTACGTTCAGGCTTCAGAAGAGTATGCCGTTCTGGCTCCAGAAGAACGGGGTGTTCTGGCTCCAGAAGAATGGGGCGTTCTGGCTCCAGAAGAATGGGCCGTTCTGGCTCCAGAAGAATAGGCCGTTCAGGCTCCAGGAGAGTGGGTCGTTCCGGCTCCAGAAGAATGGGCCGTACAGGCTCCAGCAGAGTGGGCCGTTCCGGCTCCAGAAGAGTGGGCCATTCCGGCTCCAGAAGAGTGGGCCGTTCCGGCTCCAGAAGAGTGGGCCGTTCCGGCTCGAGAAGAGTGGGCCGTTCAGGCTCCAGAAGGGTGGGTCTTTCAGGCTCCCAAAGGGTGGGTCTTTCAGGCTTCAGAAGGGTGGGCCGTTCTGGCTCCAGAAGAGTGGGCCGTTCAGGCTCCAGAAGAATGGGCTGTTCAGGCTCCAGAAGAATGGGCCATTCAGGCTCCAAAAGAATGGGCCGTCCAGGCTCCAGGAGAGTGGACCTTTCAGGCTCCAGGAGAGTGGACCTTTCAGGCTCCAGGAGAGTGGGCCGTTCCGGCTCCAGAAGAATGGGCCGTTCCGGCTCCAGAAGAATGGGCCGTTCAAGCTCCAGCAGAGTGGGCCGTTCAAGCTCCAGCAGAGTGGGCCGTTCAGGTTCCAGAAGAGTGGGCCCTTCAGACTCCACAAGGGTGGGCCCTTCAGGCTCCAGAAGGGTGGGTCTTTCAGGCTCCAGAAGAGTGGGTCTTTCAGGCTCCAGAAGAGTGGGTCTTTCAGACTCCAGAAGGGTGGGCCGTTCAGTCTCCAGAAGGGAGGGCCATTCAGTCTCCAGGTCGGTGGGCCGTTCAGTCTCCAGGTCGGTGGGCCGTTCAGTCTCCAGAAGGGTGGGCCGTTCAGTCTCCAGAAGGGTGGGCCGTTCAAGCCCCAGAATGGTGGACCGTTCAGGCTCTAGCAGGGTGGGCCGTTAAGGCTCCAGAAGGGTGGGCCGTTCAGGCTCCAGATGGGTGGGCCGTTTAGGTTCCAGAAGGGGGGCTTTTCAGGCTCCAGCAGAGTGGGCCTTTCAGGCTCCAGCAGAATGGGCCATTAAGGCTCCAGAAGGGTGGGCCTTTCGGGCTGCAGAAGGGTGGGATGTTCGGGCTCCAGATGGGGGGCCGTCGGAGCTCCAAAAGGGTGGGCTGTTCAGGCTTCAGAAGAGTGGGCCGTTCAGCCTCCAGAAGGGTGGGCCATTCAGGCCCCAGAAGGGTGGGTTGTTCAGGCTCCAGAAGGAGTGCCACAGTGTTTTTTTGCAGGCGTGTGTTGGACTGGCTATAAAGGGAGGTTGGAGGCCAGTTTTTTTCCAGTGGCTGGAATAATATGACATTTTTTCACAATAAGTGAATTAATAATCTTTTCGAGTGCTAGAGAATTTCTAAACCTAACACCAGGGCTGTCTTTTTTTACTCTTTATTTGTTTTATTTGATCAAAATTACAAACATATTGGCAGCTACAATTCCAATGAGGAACAGCCAGCTGAATTTCCATATAAAAAACATTTTACAAAATTCCCACTAAGTAGCAGTGGCATAGCGTGGGGGTGCCGGGGGGGGGGGCGCAAAATTTAGAGGGGCGCTGTCACAAGTGTGGAGAGGAGGGAGCACCAACAACAGATGGAGCCGAAAAAGGGTTAATACTGCCCACAATGCACCTCTGCAGAGGCGCATTGCTGGCGGTATTACCGCGGTGTCCCATTGTTTTCAATGAGAAGGTGCGGTGAAGGAGCGGTATACACACTGCTCCTCTCACTGCTCCAAAGATGCTGCTTGCCAGAATTCTAAACTGAGATTTCATCTTCCCTCGATGTTCCATCTTGTGAGGAGAAAATTCATGTCTGTAGGCCAGAGGGACGCCGTGGGAAGGGGACAGAGGGACTACATCTCCCAGCAATCTCTGTCCACATGGGGAACTACAACTCCCAGCATGCACTGTGTATGTAATGGGGCTTCAGCTCCCAGCCTGGAATAAGATGTTACAGGACTATATGTCCCAGCATTTTTTCTATAGATGTACTACAGGTCCCAGCAATCTCTACATACCCCAGCCTGCTCCCCTCCCCCTCCTCAGGGGTAATTTCCCCCCACACTCCTCTCCCACCAAGGGTGGTGGGTCCCCTTCCCCCAGGATAAGGGTGGGCCGGTTGGGCCTGCGGGGGAGGAGTAAAGGGCGGTGGGAGATGAGTGGGGTGGTGGGACTGGGGGGGTGCAATCCCCCATGAGGAGAGGGAGGGGAGCAGGCTGGGATATGTAGAGATCACTGGTACCTGTAATATCTCCATAGAAAAAATCATGCTGGGATATGTAGTCCCACAGCATCTTATTCCAGGCTGAGAGCTGAACCCCCACTACTTACACAGTGCATGTTGGGAGTTGTAGTTCCCCATGCGGACAGAGATTGCTGGGAGTTGTATTTCCCTTTAGTGCCTGAGCAGAGGCGGCAGATTACACAGACACGTCGTGACCCACCTGTAGTCTGGACAATGGCTCCTCCCTCTGGAGCTCTGTGTGGGTGATTGTCCCTCCTCCCCTGCTCTCCACACATCGACACCCACATCTCCACTCACTTACCACCGAGGGTGGGGCTCCAATTGCCAGCCCTCCCCACACACAGGGCTGATCCAAGAAATATTCGATTGCCTCTCGGGGGATCAGGAAGGAATTTTTTCCCCACCTGGAGCACATTGGATCATGCTTTGCTGGGGTTTTTCGCCTTCCTCTGGATCAACTGTCTCACAACCCAACACACCCACTTATGTACCACCAAGAGGGGACGCTATCACCCTGGGTATGGGGTGAGTGTGGCCAGTGAAACTTCCCCCCAAGTTTCATCTGCCCTCACTCCCCCATGCCCAGCATACTGGTAATACCACCTGCCCTCACCTATATGCACTCATCTACCACCAAGAGGGGATGCTACCACCCTGAGTATAGGGTGAGTGTGGCCAGTGGAACTTCCCCCCAAGGCCTAGTACACACGAGAGGATTTATCCGCTGAAACGGTCCGGATGATGACGCGGCGACGTGCGCGACGCTGTAATATAAGGACTTCCACGCATGCGTCGAATCATTACGACGCATGCGAGGGAGGGAATCGGACGGATTGATCCGCTGAGTCTGTACAGACCAGCGGATCAATCCGCTGGACTGGATTCCAGCGGATAGATTTCTTAGCATGCTAAGAAATTTTGATCCGCTGGAAATCCATCGCCCAGAAAAATATCCGCGGATAAATATCCGCTGGATCGTACACACCAGCGGATCTATCCGCTGAAACCGGTCCGCGGATAAATTCCAGCGGATCGATCCTCTCATGTGTACGCCCAGCGTAATGGTACTACCCCCTGGCCCCACCTATATGCACTCATCTACCACCAAGAGGGGACGCTACCGTCCTGAGTATAGGGTGTGGCCAGTGGAACTTCCCCCCAAGTTTCATCTGTCCACACTCCCCCACGCCCAGCGTAATGGTACTACCCCCTGGCCCCACCTATATGCACTCATCTACCACAAAGAGGGTCCAGAGAAAATGGGGTGCCTTGCAGATAAGTTGGGCTACATGCCCAGGTAAAAACAGGACTAACATTTATTTACTAACACACTGGTCAACATACAATGACTGGCATGCACTGACCTACACTAACAGAGCGACATCCAGATGTACATAAACTGACCGCTCCATGCTTTAGATAGATGCATACAGACAGACAATCAAATTAGGAGAGAGTAGATCGCACACACAGATTATAGGATGAGGCCTACTACAAACATACATCCAACATTTGAAAAAGGATGACTAGCATCCAGTAGGGTAGCTTAGTGTAGTTAGTGTAGGTCCTGCCCTAGAAGAGTCTACCTTGCCGTGGTGGGTAGGCTTGGAATCTCTTGGTTCAGGGTGCCAGCAAATGGGCGAAAGGATCACTAGATTGGTTTAATCAGAGTATATATAGTTGGAAAAGGAAAAATATGTATAGGTCCAGGGCTGGACTGGGACAGAAATTTGGCCCTGGACTTTATCCAGACTGGCCCACTTTAATTTTAAGTGTCCCCCTTGCATCAGAGTCCCCATTACACCAGTGTCCCCCCATCAGAGCCCCCCTTGCATCAGAGAGTCCCCCTTGCATCAGAGCCCCCCTTGTATCAGAGTATGCCCCATCAGAGTCTCCCCCATCAGAGTTTTTCTTGCATTAGAGTGTCCCGCATCGGGGGCCCTTCTTGCATCAGAGTGTCCCCCCTTGCATCAGAGATCCCCCTTGCATTAGTGTTCCCCTTCAGTGTCCCCCCTTGCATCAGAGAGTCCCCCTTACATCAGAGAGCCCCCTTTGCATTAGAGTGTCCCCCCTTACATCAGAGTGTTCCCCCTTGCATCAGAGTGCCCCCCTTGCATCAGTGTCCCCCCTTGTACCAGAGAGCCCCTTTGCATTAGAGTGTCCCCCCTTACATTAGAGTGTTCCCCCTTGAATCAGAGTGCCCCCTCTCCTCCCCCTCCCTCATGTACTCATTCACAGCTCTCCAGAAAGGCAGCATTGTTCCTCTCTCCAGTCATGTGATAAGTGAAAAGGGATAAGGGGAGAGAGGAAGGAAAGTCTGCCGGCTGTCTATCTCCCCCTATAGGGCGTAAGGGAGCAGAAAGGCTAATACTCACTCCAGCAAGTGATTCTCTTGACAGGAGTGAAATTGCGATTACTCACTGTCAGAGAGGAGCGGCTCAAGGACTGCACCTGACCGGCCCACTGAGCCATCGGCCCACCGGGAAACTCCCAGTAGTCCCAATGGCCAGTCCGTGCCTGCCTGTATCATGTCTGCAGCATCTGACATCTACTGTATCATGTCCGCAGCCTCTGACCATCTCTTGTATCATGTCCGCAGCCTCTGACCATCTCTTGTATCATGTCCGCAGCCTCTGACCATCTCATGTATCCTGTCCTCAGTCTCTAGCCAGCTCTTGTATCATTTCCTTAGTCTTCAACCATCTCTTGCACCAGGTCTGCAACCTCTGACCATCTCTTGTCTTATATCATGTCTGCAGTCTGAGGGGAGTCTGGAGAGGAGTTAAGAGTGGCAGTGCCGCTAGGATGGGGGTCATGGGAGAAGTCAGACGTGTGTGAACTGTGGAGAGGAGACTATAGGATAAAACCAGAGCCGCCAACCTGGAGCCGTCAGTGATCCTGAGAGGAGGTCAGTGACAGCGCCGCCAGGCAAGTCTGAGGGGGGTCACTGATGTAAAGGGGAGTGAATACAATATTATAAAGGGGGCACTGATATAAAAAGGTGTGCCCCTTATATCAGTACCCCCCCGTACCCCCCCATTCTTTCTGCGGAAGGTGGTCTCTGGAAACCCCCCCACGTTCCTGGGGTGCCCCTTGATGATGGACCAATTTTAAAAGTATATATATATATATACACACACACACACACACACTGTGCTGCCACGCAGCTTTACTGTCTAGCAGTTGTTATTACATGTTATGTTACTATATTATTTGGTATGATCCTTACCCCCTGCTGTTCTGGCTAGTTTGGTTGTTCCCACTCTCCATTTCCTGCTCTAACTCCCCTTTGCATAGTTGTTTTGAAGAGACTGCAGAGTGTGGGAGCTGTGTAACTTCATTGGAAATTTACCTATGAAAAAGCCTCTATGTTCATATCCTTGTTACCTTGAAGCATAAGGAAGCATTGGAAAACACCTCTGGAGTCTTTATTCATTGAGTAAACGATCTGTTAAAGTCATCATTCAACCTGCTGCACACATCCTTACAGACTGGGTCTACAAGAAGCTTGTCACAGGTACAATCGATGCTGAGACAGAACAGTAAATTTCCAGAAGAATCCATCACACGGCTATCTGTGCAGCTTCAGAAACATGAGTAACCACGTGCGTGTGTGAAGAATAAACATCCTAAGACAGGAACCCATCTTCAGGCTGTGCACTGATAGTCAATGCCTGTGTGTTACTGCTGCAGTCACCAGAAGCATTACTCTGCGTATGAAGCCAGCCACCTACTGAATGCTCCATAACTGTTACAGACTTTACTGCCAGGGATTTTTGGTCCGTGCTGTAGACCCATTTCTCTAGTAATACCAGCTTATACAAGTTTTGCCTTTATTGGGGAGCCATAAGTACCTTTTGAACTGTGCAAGGACTGTGTATCATAGCTATATCAAGTCCCAAGGATTCATCATTGTCAAGCTGTTTTGGTTGTGAATCCAATACCTGAATCTACTGAAATAACTGTATATTCCTGCCTGTATAAAGTGATAGTGAACTGTGCACTGAGCTGAGCTATCCAATCTGAACCAGTTGCAGCACTAGCTGGCTCATTGTCACAAATATCCAGTTCCTCAGCTCAGCCTGCTTAATAACAGAAGTCACTAGCTACAGAGCTGAGCTCTGGCAGATTTCTAACAAGACACCAAAACTACAGCACTTGTCATTATGTCTGACAGATATCCCACAGTTACCTGCATTTAATCAAGATAAAGCAGACTCCTTACTTCATTCTGCTCGTCCTGTTAGAGCCCCTTATCCATCCTTGAAGGCAAGGGAGGTTTATGAAGCAAGTAAGGAAGAAACATCTAGTAACCTGACTGCATTATGGCATAAGACTTTAAGTTGTATAACAACCACTAATGAAACTAGAAACAATTCTGAGCAATTGAACACTGCACTCTCAAGGGTTAAGAAGGCATTTGAGAATTATAAAAGACTTTCTGAGAAGTACTATTCCCTATTGTCACATTCCAACATAGAGGAAGCTGCATTGGAATTAAAGGGCTTTACTTCTACTGACCAGCAGAGGCATAGCACATATCTTGAAGCAAAGGCACAGATAGAAGGTAGATTAGCACAGCTACATGAAACTACATGCTGTAAATCTGCTTCTTCCAGACACTCAGGAAAATCATCTAGATCTGCCTTCTCCTATCATAAATCCTCTTCTAAATCACTGCGGTCCTGCTCTGTAAGGTCAACACTGAGCGACCAAATAGTCAAAGCTCGCCAGAAGGTTGCAGCAGCCCAGGTTCAAGCCGTCTGCTCTGAAAGAGAAGCAGCCATCAAAGCAGAAGCTAAACGCATTCAAGCAGAAACAGAGGCTCGGCTAGAAATCCTTCAGAAGAGTAGAGAAAAGGAAGTAGCCTTAGCGGAAATATCCGTCTTGGAAGAAGCCCTATTGGAAGAAGAAGCAGCAGCTTGTTCCAGCTTGGCTTCTTATCAAGACCCTGTTGAAAGGACCCTACAGTTTGTCTTAACCCAGAACGACGACATTACAGTCCCACCTACAGTTGGAGATTTTTCTCATAATCATCCAGCAAGTGGACCAGAAGGCAACGTGTCACCAAATCAAGCTGGTCAACTAGACACACCTGCTAACAGAGACACTCTGCAACTACTGCATGTCTCAAAATCAAGTGAGTCAACCTACGCGGCTCACGTGCCACCACAACCCTATGCGAATAGAGATTACAAGGGTACAGCAGTAGACTACAAGATGAACTCTATGACCCCTGTGATACAGCTCTCTTCAACTTCAAATGCTCAGAGACCTTCAGACGTCGGACCTTTACCTAGATTGAACCCATCTGCAACACCTTTTTCTCCACCTACCAGCCAACATCAGATACCAACCATGGTCCAAGTCGGCGCACCATCAGTATCCCCTGTGGCTATAAAAACCGAAAGCACCGACGCTGCAGAGTTCAGCAAGTATATGGCTCTACAAGAATTGATTACAACTGGACTGTCTAGATTTGATGACCGCCCAGAGATCTACATTTAAGGCGGTAATCAAGAACTTGGGCATTGAACCTCAAACAGAACTCGACTTACTAATAAAGTGGTTGGGGCAACAATCTTCAGAACAAGTAAAGAGACTTAAATCTGTTTACATCTATAACTTTAAAGCAGGCCTTGATGCTGCCTGGGAACGTCTAGAACAAGACTATGGGAGCCCCAAAGTCATTGAATCTGCCTTATTCCAGAGACTAAACGATTTTCACAAGATCTCTGTTAAGGACAATCATAAGCTTAGAGAGTTAGGTGACCTCCTTCATGAACTTGAAATTGCTTTGTTAGATCCTAGTCTACCAGGTCTTAGCTATTTAGACACTGCTCAGGACGTAAATCCTATTTTAGCAAGGTTGCCTAGTCATCTTCAGGGAAAGTGGACTAGTGTAGGATCAAAGTATTAGTATGAACATCATGTTTCCTTCCCTCCCTTTTCTTATTTTGCAGAGTTTGTGCAGAAGGTTGCAAAATCCAAGAATGACCCAAGGTTCTTCTATCCAGATACAACCACCATTCCTTTAACTACTTCAAGCGGTACTGCCACTAACAGTAAATTTAAGGATTTAAAGCATCATATTGCCGCGAGGAAGACCGCAATAGCATCCAACGTCTTGGCTACAGGCATTAAGGCAAGCAATCTTAATCAACAGTGTCCTATCCATAATGCGCCACATTCTCTCTTCAAATGCCGTGCATTAAGGAAAAGCCTATTGAAGAACGCAAGTCATTTCTCAAAGAGCATAATATCTGTTTCAAGTGTTGTGCATCCTCCGGTCAATTAGCTAGAGACTGTAAGATCGCCATCAGATGTTCTCTGTGTAACAGTGCCAAACATGTGGACGCTCTTCATTCAGACTTGTTCAAAAGGAAACCTTCACCCAGCAACAACCCCAAGTCTACATCAGATGATGGTGGGGAGAGAACTGAGCAACATGCCAACCCCGTAACCACAAGGTGTACAGAGGTATGTGGAGAAGGGCTTCATAGCAAGTCTTGTAGCAAGATATGTCTTGTAAGGGTTTTTCCTGAAGGATGTCCACAAAATTCCATAAAAATGTATGCCATACTCGATCAGAGCAATCGCTCATTGGCCAGTACAGAATTCTTTGACCTATTCAACATTCATGGAGAGGCCTGGTCCTATACCTTGCAGACATGTGCAGAAAAGATCAATACTTCTGAAAAAAGAGCCCATGGCTTCATAGTGGCATCAGAATATGAGGACATAGAGTTTCCTCTTCCAACTCTAATCGAATGTGATCAGCTACCGAACAACAGAGAAGAAATCCCCACACCAGAGGTTGCACGTCATCACCCCCATTTGAGCCACATTGCTGACTACATTCCACCACTTAACAAGGATGTTAAGAATTTTGATTCTACTAGGGAGAGACGTTCCTAGAGTCCATAAAATAAGAGAGTTATGTTAAAAAAGTGAAATAGGGTTGGGACTTTGTGTGAGGCATGTGGTATACACTACCACAGGCCTCCATCCCTGTAAAGGTGTAAAAAGGGTGGAGGGTTGGGACTTTAAATGACATGCGCTTTTAGCAGTATGCGATTAAGTATATATATATGGAAAATATAAACAATGTTTCCATAATGACCAGGCTCAAAAATACCAACCCAAGAAGCACTAAACCAAATTAATCTGTCTAACTGTATGTAATTAAAACAGAGGTTTAGTTGCAGTTATTTGCAAATACCTGGGAAGCTGCAGGCCAAGCGTCAAGGCACTCTGTGTAGCTGCAGTCCTAACTATGATTTTTAAAGCCTCGTAAGGAGGAGCACAGGTGTGCTAATCAATAGACAGGGGGCAACCTAGACCTTCCCCTATCTATAGTTGGTCTGGCAAATGAGAGCACTGGAAAGAAAAAAACAGGGGTGAAACCAATACATGCCTACCAAACCAAAATACCACCAAACTAGGTGCGGACCACATCAAACTGGGTCAGCTAGTCAAAAAATGACAATGCATGAATTAACTATTGGTGGTAGATCTTATGAGAGAGTTATGTAATGGTCCAGACGATGCTCCTCAGGCCCAGAAATTTGATCTTGGATGGGTGATAATAGGAGAAGTCTGTTTAGATCAATCTCACAAGCTCTTGGATGTAGCTTCCTGCAAAACCAATGTTGCCTATCGGTCGATGAAATGTCCATTGCACTATTATGTGAAGAAAAGACTTGATTTTAAAAACGAAGTTCCATATCAAGCACTCCAAAATATAAACTGCAAGCTCACTTCTCAGAAGGACCTTGGTGATTCTGTGTACCAGACTACTTGTGATGACAACAAGATGGCCCCTTCAGTCGAAGACAAGGGGGCAGATTCATGTACAATGGTGCAGATTTGCACCGGCGTGGCGCATCATTTTTAGACTACACCTGTCCAGCATGGAGAGGCAGTTAGGTGATTCAAGAAACTTTTTTTGTCTACGATGCCCCAGCTGATGCTGGTACCTTCCACCTTTTGGAGTCTACCATCCTCGTAAACCGGGGCAAATCAGAATAGTCTGACTCAAGCGCTCAGTTCCAGGGAATCTCTTTAAATAACGTTCTTCTAACTGGTCCAAATCTAACGAACAACCTTGTAGGAGTGTTGATGCGGTTTAGGAAGGAACCAATTGCCGTGACAGTTGACGTCCAACAGATGTTCCACTGTTTCATAGTCAAAGAGGACCACAGAAATTATCTCAGGTTCTCGTGGTACCGCAACAATAACATTAATGATCAGGTGATAGATTATCGCATGAGAGTCCATGTCTTTGGAAATATTCCATCTCCTGCCGTCGCAACCTATGGACTGAGAAGAACAGCGCAGGAAGGTGAAAAGGAATTCAGATCTGACACCAGGCAATTCACTGAGAGAGATTTTTATGTAGACGATGGCCTGAAATGGCCCTTTTCAACACCTGAAGAAGCTGTCAATCTGATAAAAAGAACTCAACAGCTCCTGTCGACTGCTAACTTAAGGCTCCATAAGATTGCATCTAATAGCAGTGAAGTAATGAGGTCTTTCAATCCAGAAAATCATGCTAAGGATTTGGACTTGGGAGTAGATGCCCTACCCACTCAAAGGAGTCTCGGTCTTCTCTGGAATATAACTTCAGACACATTCACCTTTCAGGTATCTGACTCCAAGAAGCCATTCACCAGACGAGGAGTCCTGTCAACTGTTAATGGCCTTTTTACGATCCCCTAGGCTTTGTGACTCCAGTTACCGTCCAAGGGAGATCCATACTTCGCCAGCTTACTGGGAGAGTGACAGATTGGGATGCCCCTCTGCCAGTAGACCTACTGCCTAAATGGGAGAAATGGAGAAACTCCATGAAAGTACTGAAAGAACTTAATATCCCGCGCTGCTATTCACCCACTTCAACTTCAAGAAGTCTGAGGAAAGAGATTCACATCTTTTGCGATGCATCTACCGAGGCTATAGCACCTGTGGCTTATATGTCGGTTTTCTACTAGGAAGAGCCAAGTTATCTCCAAAACCTGCTCACACTATTTCAAGATTAGAATTGTGTGGCGCAACCCTAGCTGTCGAAGTCGCAGAATTCCTGCAAAATTAAATGGACGTTGAAATTGAACAGGTTAACTACTTAACCCCCAGACCATATTGCTGCCCAAAGACCAGAGTACTTTTTGCGATTCGGGACTGCGTCGCTTTAACAGACAATTGCGCGGTCGTGCGACGTGGCTCCCAAACAAAATTGGCGTCCTTTTTTTCCCACAAATAGAGCTTTCTTTGGGTGGTATTTGATCACCTCTGTGTTTTTTATTTTTTGCGCTATAAACAAAAATAGAGCGACAATTTTGAAAAAAATGAATATTTTTTACTTTTTGCTGTAATAAATATCCCCCAAAAATATATAAAAAAACATTTTTTTTCCTCAGTTTAGGCCGATACGTATTCTTCTACATATTTTTCGTAAAAAAAAATCTCAATAAGCGTTTATTGATTGGTTTGCGCAAAAGTTATAGCGTTTACAAAATAGGGGGTATTTTTATGTAATTTTTATTAATATATTTTTTTTACTAGTAATGGCGGCGATCAGCGATTTTATAGTATTGCGACATTATGGCGGACACTTCGGACACTTTTGACACATTTTTGGGACCATTGGCATTTTTATAGCGATCAGTGCTATAAAAATGCATTGGATTACTATAAAAATGCCACTGGCAGTGAAGGGGTTAACACTAGGGGGCGGGGAAGGGGTTAAGTATGTCCTTTGTGTGTTCTTACTGTGGGGGGGGTGGCCACACTAGGGGAAACACTGATCTTCTGTTCATACATTGTATGAACAGAGGATCAGCGTTTCCCCCGCTGACAGGACCGGGAGCTGTGTGTTTACACACACAGCTCCCGGTCCCCGCTCTGTACCGAGCGATCGCGTGTGCCCGGCGGCGATCGCGCCCGCCGGGCACACGCACGGGAGTCGGGGGCGAGCGCGCCCCTAGTGGCGGCTGAGAGAGAGGACGTTATACTACGTGCTCTCGCCCAGCCGAGCCGACGTAGAACGGCGGTGCGCGGTCGGCTAGTGGTTAAGTACTACACTGACAGCAAGTTCGTACTTGGCTACATATGCAACAGCGTAAGGAGGTTCTATGTGTATGTGGCTAACAGGGTAGAACGAATAAGAAAAATCAGTAGACCTGAACAATGGAACTACGTCCCGACTGGTTTGAATCTGTAACGTCTCACGAACAATTTTGCACTAAATACTGTTGTGCTTCTTTCCCAGTTAACTCTCATCCGTTACTTCCTTCCCAAACCTTCTTCCTGAAGAGTCTCTCACTCGAAGTTCAACTATAGTTACTTCCTTCTTTCTAATTAGCCTATGACTTCCTGTTAAGCTGCTGGGCGGCCTATTTAAGCTCCTAGCACTAACCAGGAAGTGTTCCTTTATTTTGGCTGACACAACGCCTCTGTCGGTTGGGTATCCAGACGCACCTGCTCTGAACTTCAGCTTCCTGACCTGGACCAGGAGTCTCCACTGCCTGCTTCACCAGCCTTACCCGTCTGGACCCTTGGAGCCTGACCTTATGCCTGCATCATTCACTTCAGTATCGCAAGTACCCTGATGTTGTTATGCATTACTATCCTGTGAACTGCCTTGCCTTCTAATTATATATGCTAACTATACCAGGAATTGCTGCAGCCATAGTCTCTCTATGTTTGGTACTTCTAATAAGGATCCTGCCATGATTTCTACATTCTAAGTCACCAAGTTTAAACGGAAGTCTTTCATGCCTAAGTACCTCCTTCTCAAATGTTATTGTGTGCATATATACTACCTATTACTTTGAGGACTTTGCCGTTAAGGTTATTTACATGCCACGCATGCTCGGCTACTTCTGCATTTAACTAGTATCAGTTCTACCTGGACTTTATACTTATTTGTTTGAGTTTTCACTGGCGCCTATGAAGGAATATGCGCCATGTTTCTTGACTGAGACTGTGATGGTAGGATTCCAAACTCTCTGCACACAAGAGAGTGAAACCTTGGTCCGAAACTGAATAGTCTCCGCAGATGAGATCCTAACTCTCAAATAATATCCGGCGTAACGTTACATAATAAAGGAACCAATAAAATGGATCCAGCGGAGATTGCTTCTCACCTAATGGGTCTCTCACAACAGGTAGATACCCTTACTGCTACTGTCCATGAGTTACGATTGGAAAATGAGGCTCTGCGCAGTCATACTAGCCCAAATGTTGCCTCTTACAGAGAACGACCTGAACCCAAGGTCTCCCCTCCTGAACTTTTTTCTGTGAACAAAATTCTTTTTTCGTCAATTCATCAGTTCCTGTAACTTAATATTTGAGTTAAGGCCTCGTACCTATTATTCTGACAGGATCAAGATACTTATTCTAATCTCTTACCTCAGGGGAGAACCCAGAGCGTGGGCAGACGCTCATCTCCAAGAGCAAGGGGAGCTCTTGGGTTCCTACAACTCTTTCCTGGATGACATGTCACTCCTTTATGAGGATTCCAATAAACAATTATCTGCCGAGAACACCATCAGGAGTCTTAAACAGGGTAAGAGACCTGTGGAAGATTATATCTCAGAGTTTAAATGTTGTTGTCGTGACTCGCTATGGAATGATATCTCACTCAGGAACCAATTCCGCCTAGGTTTATCCGAAGCCTTGAAAGACGAACTTGCTCGTCTAGACTTACCTACGTCCCTTGATGACCTTATGCAGCTGTCAGTATCCATTGACTGACGGCTACGGGAAAGAAGAACAGAACCTTCCAATACGTACACTCCACCACCTCCTAGGAGAGCGAAGTCTCCCCCTAAGGATACTCCCATGGGTCTGAGTCAGGGGACCCTTGTCCAAAGTAGAAAGGCAAAGAAGGAGGGTTCAAAATGTATGTATGTATTGTGCCAGTTCTGACCACAACCTTTCCAATTGCCCACTCCTCAGAAAGAAAACTGAAGGTAAAATACTTCATATTTGTAAGCATAACCGACATGTGTCCTACACGAACCGTCATTTCTGTTCCTCTTACTCTACAGTGGGACCACGAGAGGATCACCATTGAGGCCATGATTGACACCGGGGCTTGTGGCAACTTCATAGATTCTGCTCTAGTCCATGCTAACAAGATCCCCTATGCCTCTAAAACGGACTCCCCTCTCGGTTACCTTTATTGATGGCTCTAATTCCACTTCAGGCCCAATAACCACTGAGACACATCCATTGGTGGCCACATGTCTGGACGGTCATACTGAATCTCTTATTTTTAACATCATTCCTTCTCCTGTATTCCCTATTGTGTTAGGACTTCCTTGGATGCTTCTTCATCAGCCCACCTTTCTATGGTCAGATAGGACCATACGTCTTCTTCAGTCCACTTTCTGTAGAGAGACTTGTTACCCTATTCCTCCAATATTGGCGGCAGAAAGTTTATCACCAGATCTTCCTTTTCATCTACAAGACTTTGTCGATGTATTCAGTAAGTCCAAGGCGGACACTCTGCCTCCACATCGCATCTATGACTGCCCCATTGATCTCATTCCGGGCTGTCCCATCCCTACGGCGAGAATTTACCCACTTTCTCCACCAGAACTTGGTCATCTGAAGGAATACCTGGATGAAAACTTGAAGAAGGGTTTCATCAGGCCATCTACTTCTCCAGCTAGTGCAGCAATGTTCTTCGTCAAAAAAAAAGATGGTTCATTACGACGTAATAGATTATCGCTCTCTTAACAACATTACGGTCAAGAATCGTTATCCTTTACCTCTTATCCCTGAGCTCATTGAACGACTTCAAACTTCAAAGATCTTCACGAAATTAGATCTCAGAGGCACTTACAATTTAATCAGAATTCGCGCCGGTGACGAGTGGAAGACTGCCTTTAAAACTCGCTACGGTTTATTTGAATATACCGTCATGCCATTCGGTTTGTGCAATGCGCCAGCAACCTTTCAGCGATTTGTTAATGACATTTTCAGGGACTTGCTAGACGTATGCGTCGTCATCTATCTCGACGATATTTTGATCTACTCGGACGATCCAGAACAACACGTTAAACATGCACGCTGGGTTCTGGCGAGGCTCCGAGCGCATTCGTTATATGCGAAGATGGAAAAATGCGTCTTTGGACAATCCTCCATTTCTTTCCTTGTTTACTACATCACACCCATGGCATTTCGATGGATCAGTCAAAGGTTGAATGTGTGCTTGCTTGGCCTGTTCCACGAACAAGAAAGGCACTACAAAGATTCCTCGGCTTCGCCAACTACTACCGTAAGTTTATCAGGAATTTCTCTGCTGTTGTAAAACCACTAAGTACCTTAACAAGTACAAAAATTCCCTTTGCTTGGACCAAAGAAGCCCAACATAGTTTTGACTCTCTTAAACAGAGATTCACTTCGGCTCCGATACTGCAACTTCCGAAGTCCCATTATCACTTTGTTCTGGAAGTGGACGCCTCAGACTTCGCACTTGGCGGTGTCCTTTCACAACGGGAGTCTCCTGCTACACCGCTTCATCCAATTGCTTTTTTCTCCAAGATGCTCTCCCTAGCTGAGAAAAACTATTCAGTAGGTGAGAAAGAATTGCTTGCGATAAAGGAAGCGTTGGCGAATTGGAGACACCTCCTGAAGAGCTCTACTCATCCTTTCACCATTCTTACGGACCACTGTAATCTTCAATACCTCAAGGCAGCCAAAACCCTGTCCGCTCGGCAGGTTAGATGGAGTCTTTTCTTTGATCGCTTTGACTTTCAAATTACTTACCGTGCAGGTTCGCAAAATGTCAAGGCTGACTCTCTCTCTCGAATGTATGACGAGGACAATTCGGACATTCCACCTCTTCCAATTTTTCCTCCTAGTCGGTTCATTGGAGCCATGACCAGCTTTAAACAGCAACTCATCCAAAGCTATTCCAAGGACTCTTCTTTGCCTTCGTGCCTTACAAAACAACCCGATGGGTTGTATACATATGACAACAAGATATATGTTCCGTCTACATTGCAACTTCCACTACTAAAACAACTTCGTGATAGTCTTTTGTCGGGTCACCCCGGTGTCACTAAAACTATCCACCTGGTGAAAAGAAACTACTGGTGGCCAGGAATGACCAAGACCATTCAAGATTATGTCTCCTCTTGTGATACTTGTGCTACCAACAAGCATTCGCGAAAACCTCCTTATGGACTCCTAGCTTCTCTTCCCATTCCAAAAAGACCCTGGGAGACTCTTTCTATGAATTTCAACGTGGATCTTCCTGTATCCCAAGGTGCTAACACAATTATGGTCGTCGTCGACTTACTAACTAAAATGGCTCATTTTGTTCCCATGAAGAGCTTGCCAACCTCTGTCCAAACAGCGAAAGCCTTCATCGCTCATATCCTCAAACTTCATGGAATACCATCTCGGATTATTTCGGACAGAGGTACCCAGTTTGTTTCCAAATTCTGGAAGGCTTTGTGTGAAGCAATATAAATTGACCATCGCATGTCCACGGCATACCATCCACAAAGTAATGGACAAACCGAGCGTGTCAACCAGACACTCGAGCAATATTTGCGTTGCTACTGCACTCATCTCCAGGATGACTGGTACCAACTTCTTCCCCTTGCGGAATTCGCGTACAATAACGCCACCAATTCTTCAACACAATTTTCTCCATTCTATTCAAACTATGGGTACCACCCACAATCTCTACCTTTGTCTGCTCTTCCAAGTAGTGTGCCAGCGGTAGAGGATTATCAACTCTGAGAAAGACTTCCGAAGTTATTCATTCCAATCTTGAGTCGGCTCAACAAAAACAGAAGCTTTACTACGACGCTCACAGAAGAGCATCTCCTCAATACAAAACTGGGGACTTGGTCTGGCTTTCTACACGTAACCTTAAGCTTAAGGTCCCCTCAAAAAAGCTTGGACGCCAGTTCGTTGGACCATTCCCGATTACTCAAATCATCAATGCTAACGCTGTGAGATTGCAGTTACCGCCAAGTTGGAAGATACACCCTACCTTTCATGTGTCACTTCTTAAACCCTACAAACCGAATCTTTGCCCTAATAGGGTTCCACGACCTCCTCCTCCTGTTGAAGTTCTGGGCGAAACTGAGTATATAGTGGAAAAAATCCTTGATTCTAGAATACGGGGTTCTACCCTCCAATATCTGATTCGCTGGAGAGGGTACGGACCTCAGGATGACTCCTGGGAAAATTCCTCAGATGTCCATGCCCCTCGATTATTCAACACCTTCCATCGCAGGTACCCTAACTGCCCGTCTCTTGGCAGGAGCTCCAGAGGCGCTCCCTAGAGGGGGGGGCTATGCAACGTCTCACGAACAATTTTGCACTAAATACTGTTGTGCTTCTTTCCCAGTTAACTCTCATCCGTTACTTCCTTCCCAAACCTTCTTCATGAAGAGTCTCTCACTCGAAATTCAACTATAGTTACTTCCTTCTTTCTTTTTTTTTTTCTTTTTTCCTTTTTTCTCCCTCCGGGAGATCCTATGTCGGTTTTCTACTAGGAAGAGCCAAGTTAGCTCCAAAACCTGCTCACACTATTCCAAGATTAGAATTGTGTGGCGCAACCCTAGCTGTCGAAGTCGCAGAATTCCTGCAAAATGAAATGGATGCTGAAATTGAACAGGTTAAGTACTACACTGACAGCAAGTTCGTACTTGGCTACATATGCAACAGCGTAAGGAGGTTCTATGTGTATGTGGCTAACAGGGTAGAACGAATAAGAAAAATCAGTAGACCTGAACAATGGAACTACTTCCCGACTGGTTTGAATCTGTAACGTCTCACGAACAATTTTGCACTAAATACTGTCTGTTGTGCTTCTATCCCAGTTAACTCTCATCCGTTACTTCCTTCCCAAACCTTCTTCCTGAAGAGTCTCTCACTCGAAGTTCAACTATAGTTACTTCCTTCTTTCTAATTAGCCTATGACTTCCTGTTAAGCTGCTGGGTGGCCTATTTAAGCTCCTAGCACTAACCAGGAAGTGTTCCTTTATTTTGGCTGACACAACGCCTCTGTCGGTTGGGTATCCAGACGCACCTGCTCTGAACTTCAGCTTCCTGACCTGGACCAGGAGTCTCCACTGCCTGCTTCACCAGCCTTACCCGTCTGGACCCTTAGAGCCTGACCTTATGCCTGCATCATTCACTTCAGTATTGCAAGTACCCTGATGTTGTTATGCATTACTATCCTGTGAACTGCCTTTCCTGCTAATTATGTATGCTAACTATACCAGGAATTGCTGCAGCCATAGTCTCTCTATGTAAAAATATATCAGAAATTATCCAAAGACAAAACTGATCCAAGCGCTCTATGGATAAAATATAATATATAAAAATATATTTGAAAAGGAGTTTTTTTGCAGAAAAAGCAGCTATTATAAAGAAAAAGTAATGAATAAAATGTGTCTCTCTGAATGAAAAAACACTAACAGCGCTAAGGTGACTAATTAAGGTAAATCTATGATTACCCTTCTGCTGTATTTGGTTGATAATCTCACTGAGTGAAACTAAGTGTGATGGGTATTAACGCCATATATCATGAGGATTAAATGTAGAACCACATAAAACCACTGTTATAATAAACAATGAAAATTAAAATTAAAATGAAAAAAAGTCCATTCATAAAATAAATTGCTTGTAAAACATCTCTTAAAACAATGCACTTCAAAGATTCTTGATGCCTCCAATTGCAAAGATCTTCATAACAGGTCTCCCCTAGGAGTTCTACTCACCAGATGCCTATGGTGTAATCAGCATTGAGAACTCCTTATTCTTACTGGGATCCTTTGAATGGATAGCCTTTGGTGTTACCTCAATCGCCCAAAATATCTCCTTCCTCCTGTTGTCACCGTCTCTCAGTGTTTATGGATGGATATTTATGAGCCAGGTTTTATTCATGTAAGACAAGCATAAGGATAGCATATAGTGTGATAACGTTTTTTTATTAAGAGCTTAGCCCCACATAAAAATATATGCTTACAATGTTTAAGAATTAAAACGGGGGCGTGGCCTGGACGTCGATGGCGCTGGACGTGTTCTGAGGGAGCTCTGCCTGTCCTAAACCAATCGATAGCCATCCGTTACCGAATCAGGATTCTGTGTGCCCCAAACTTAGAATCCGGTACCCGGGACTCTCCAGATGCTGCATCATTCATTTTTGGGAGGTCCGGATGATTCGCCAGCTCTATAATACATGACGAGGCCTGATCCCTCATAGGATCACAGCGGCCATTTTGAGGCCTACAAAGCCTCGGAAATCACCGTGCTCGATTTCGGACGGATCGGCAGAACGGTAGTAAAAAAAAAAAAACCCCCATCCACGTCACACCGGGCTGCCTGACCCATCGAGCGGGCGCCACTGGGAGAGCACCCGTTCTTCAGCGGAGGAGCTACACGCTATAGTGACGGTCACCGAGGCCTTCTCCCTCACAGGTGCACAATCGCCATACTGTGGCCTAAGTAGACACGGTCGGGTGGGACAGGGATTACGGACGATCAGGTCACAGTGACACTCCTACCTGCTGCCCTCCACTCTGAGGGAGATATCCGGATCGCACACCTCACCTGGAAACTGGAGGAAGATCTTGTTTCCATTGTAGGAGGCCCTATGACGCAGATTGTATTACAGCTGCTGAGGTGACGTTGCCATCTTGTGGCCTACAAGTATACTGACACAGGAAACTCAAAGTGAGGTGGATGTTACAGTAATTTAATATTTTCCCCCACAGATTCTGCCTATAAAAGACTAGCCTTCAGAATAAGGTAACTCTGAGCCATATATAGGCCGGTAGGTCATTAATATACTCTCTATAATACCGTGGCTGTGGGAGACTAATACTCAAACACATTATTCTAAGGCTAGTAGAGACCTTGATTTTTACCAGATAAGAAGGAGATCCACTGACGTACAACGGAACTCTATAAGGATTCATACTGATAATATTAACAGAGGAATAGGTATATACAGTGATCCTTACACCCTGTGTGGTGTCAAATTATCACCTCAGATCTGGATGCAATACCTTGGAAAACATGTATCTCTTCTATAAACTGAGGATTATCCTATAATTATCCCTGCTATGGGAATTTACTGAGGTGTTTCAACGCACCGTCTGATGTTAGTCGACACAAGCTGCAATCCTATACGCTAACATGAAATCTGCATGATATGTAATTTGAGGCATTTTTATGATGCTGGCCTTTTTACAATACTTATTATAAAGGCTCAAAACTGTGTTTAGATTGATCACATAATTAACACCCATTGACTGATGATAGTTATAGGTCTATTACACCTATAGGAGCTGATATTGGAGTGAACTGTTGATTCTAAACTATAGAGCGACTTTACTCATACTGATACGGATTCCTTACAGCACTTCTTATATATGAAGGGGAAACAAGGTAAAAAAAAAAATAATAAGAACTCAATTATCAAAGAGTGTCTCCTTGATATGGACACCCCTCCTATTACAGGCCCTCAGATGTCTATGGTGGAACCTCAGTTTAATGAACAGTTCTCGTCTCATGTACCGGCCTCCTCATCATCTCCTTCATTAGGTTCAACTACAACTACAGCCTTATTTTCATCTGTAGTACGGGAGGGCATAATACCTGCAATGGCGGATCACGGGATTTCTGTGGTGCCTCCCTCACATGACCCTATACAAGTGACTGCTAACACTGAAAATGCCCCAGAAGTTTCTTTCAATGTTGCTGATCTTTATAACAGGATCTCTGAAATGATGGAAAGGGGTCTAGCTCTTACGGCTGAGAAAATTACTAAAGATATTAGGGCAGACTTCCAATGTCTTGGCAACAGGATTGACTCGGTGGAAAATAAATTGGACACTAATGTTTCGAAAACTGAACAACATGATGACCATATCCACTTCCTACAGGAACAACTGGAGGCCGCTCAGGCTAAAATCGATGATTTAGAAAACAGGTCAAGAAGAGAAAACTTCAGGGTTAGGGGTCTACCTGAGTCCATTATGGACGTTCATTCAGCAATACGAGACATTATGAAAATTCTCCTTCCATCTATGCCTGATATAAAATTGGAAATTGATAGGGCTCATAGATCATTAGGTCCACTAAGAAGAGATGGCTTACCCAGGGATGTGGTGGTCAAGCCTCATTATTTCTCTACCAAGGAGAACATTATGAAACGGTCCAGACAACAGGAGAATCTTCAATACCAAGGTAATACCATACAAATATTCTCTGATATTTCTCCATACACTATTCAGAAAAGAAGAGCAATGAAACCGTTATTGTCTGCCCTTATTAACAAAGACATCAAATATAAATGGGCTTTCCCCTTTGCCTTAAAATTCAATTATAATGGTAGAAACCATGTGATCCATAGTTTCCAAGAGGGTGAAAGACTTCTGTTTGATCTGAAAATTATTTCTCTTGAACCTGCCATGGACACTACTCCACCTCCAGTTCAATCTACCAAGAGAAACACTCCTACTAGTCCGACTCGGAATCCATGGAACAAGGTCAAATATAGGAAAATTGGAGGTGACCAAGTCCCCTGAATATTGAATAGACTTACCCAGGACGTTTCTCTTATTCTTTGATTCAGATGAATGTTTTCACGGATGCTTTTTGAAAAAAAAAAAAAGGGGGAAAAAAAAAAAAAAAAAGGAGATTCCGGGTTTGAATACCTGGTTGAATGCAGTTTTTCTTTAGATTTTTCCCCTCTTTTTTCTGGTCATCCTCTGATTCAAAATGCCTTTTTTCTTGAAAATTGTTTTTAGATGTAATTTTTTAATTTGTCGACAACTGAAGACGGTGAGGTATTAAACCTCAACTTATCTCTTGTGTCGACACTTTGTCGACCCAATGGGTAAGAATATAGTCCTTTTCTGGGACTATGCAAAAATTTCTTGTTTGAATGAGGGAAGAAGAATCATTCTTCTCTTCCCCCATTCTGGGTCACGAATTGACCTTGAACGATCTAATAGTTTATTGTGCTATATGTTTTTTTATTTTTCTCTTCTTATCTCTCCTTTTCATTTCTTTTTCTTTCTTCTTCATACTCTTTTCGTTTCTTCAGCCTGCCTGCCATTGTTCGTATTTACGAGACTATTGATGATATCTGTACGGTCCCGCATGTTCATAGATGCCGACAAGACTTATGGCTGGATCGAATGATGTATCTAAACCCCTTAGTGTTGTTACTCACAACACTCAGGGGTTGAATTCTCCTGTTAAGAGGCGCAAAGCTTTTCAAGTATATAAGTCTCTCTGTGTAGATGTGGTTTTCCTTCAAGAAACCCACTTTCCTAAACGATACAACCCTTCCTTTATGCATGCCCACTTTCCAATGTTTTACCTAGCTAAAGCAGAAAACAAAACTAAGGGTGTGGCCATTTTGTTTTCTAGGTATTGTAATTTTAACCTGACTAAAGAATTCGGAGATCCGGAAGGTAGGTTTCTATTGTTACAAGGTACCCTTGATGGCAGACTATACACATTTATTTCTTATTATGCTCCTAACAGAGGTCAGAAAAAGTTTTTCTCTCAGATGCTTGATACCCTCCGACCATTTATGGAGGGGATCATTCTTATGGGTGGAGACTCTAACCTAGCTTTTGACACAGGATTGGATAAGTCCAAACCTTCTGTCAATGGAATCGTCAGACCGACTAAACTTAGTCTACAAGTAGCACGCATTCTACATCAGTCTAGATTAACTGACATCTGGAGGGAGTTGAACCCCAAAATTAAGGACTATACTCACTATTCTAACCCTCACCATTCTTATTCGCGTATAGATCATATATTAATCTCTAACCATCACGTCCCAGCTGCCATTAAGTCTCACATAGTTGATGTTTCTTGGTCAGATCACTCGATGGTTCTATTGTCACTGAGGAGAGAGGACACTTCTCCTAAAGTGTCTCATTGGACACTAAATAATTCTATTTTGAAGGACCCTGCCCTACTGAAGGATATTGAGCAATCTCTTCTAGAATACTTTAAGCATAATGATACAGGAGATGTGTCCCCTGAAACTCTGTGGGCTGCCCACAAGGCTTCTATCAGAGGCAAAATTATACAAGTGGCCGCTGGCCTCAAGAAACAAAGAAACATAGACATAAGGAAGCTGGAAAACAACTATATAGAGCTCCGTAAAAAACATAAATCTGATCCTCTTAACTTTCCTACTCAGGCACTTGATGCAGCTAGATCTGCCCTAAACTTGGTACTTACCACCAAAGCTGGGGAAGATATGAAATGGACTGGAGCTAATTTCTATAAATTTAAAGATAAAATAGGCCCGATGCTAGCTCATAAACTCTCACCCAGATTTCAATCACGGTCTCTCCCTAAAATAAGGATGACTGATGGTTCTCTTACCCTGAATCCTAGGAAGATAATGGAGGCCTTTCATGATTTTTTTTCTAAGCTTTATGCATCCACTGATGATTCTTCTTCAGAGGGAATGGATGATTTTCTAGACAATTTGAATCTACCTCAATTGACTGAAGTTCATAGAGAAATGATGGAGTCTCCCATATCAGCTGAAGAAGTATTGTTAGTAATTAAAAACCTAAAATTCGATAAAGCCCCGGGCCCTGATGGGTTTTCAAGTGCTTATTATAAAACATATTCGAGCATTTTAACACCCTACATGGTTAAATTCTTCAACCACATGACCGGTGGAGTTCCCATAGACAGGCAACTTAATTTAGCTTATATTTCGGTTATCCCAAAGCCAGAAAAAGACCATAGCCTGGTGGAAAACTATAGACCTATATCCCTCATTAACAACGATCTTAAGATACTCACTAAGGTAATGGCCAATAGAATGTCCTCTTTCATTGGCCAGTATGTTAGTAAAGATCAAGTAGGCTTCATCGCTGGAAGGCAAGGTCCTGATCAGGTTAGGAGGGCTGTGGATCTGATCTCCATTTTGAACTCGGGTTGGACTGGTGATACTAATCAAAGGGGAATGCTTCTTTCTATTGATCTACAGAAAGCATTTGACTCAGTATCATGGCCATTCATGTTAGAAGTGATGAAACGTTGGGGGTTTGGCACGAAATTTCTTGGAATCTTATCTGCACTTTACTCTCATCCTAAAGCTAATATACGCTTTCAGGGTATCTTTTCGGAACCTATTGAGATTTATAGGGGTACTAGGCAGGGTTGTCCTCTGTCTCCCCTGGTGTTTGCAATAGTTATGGAATCCTTGGCTATAGCTATTCGTGAGAACACAAACATCAGGGGAGTTAGATGTGCCAAAATGGAGCATAAATGTGCCTTATTTGCAGATGACCTTTTACTGTTTTTGACCGCTCCAGATACATCCCTACCGGAATTATATTCTCTTTTAGACAAATTTTCTATAGTTTCAGGTCTAACTGTGAATATGGCCAAGTCTAGGGCCCTCAATGTTTCTCTCTCTGAATCCACGGTTTCTCTACTAAAGGAAAATTATGGATTCAAATGGGACACCTCTTATATCAAATACCTAGGTATCTATTTGACTCCCAACATCCAAAACTTGTATTTGGCCAATTATCCACCTATGTATAGAAAACTTGAGAAAGATTTGAGAGATTGGGGGACTCAGAATATAGGTTGGATTGGTAGAATTAACTCGGTTAAGATGACTCTTCTCCCTAGGCTTTTGTATCTTTTTAGATCATTACCCATACCGATAATTAAAAGTCATCTAAAATCCTTTCAAGGAAAGATTATCAAGTTTATTTGGAACAATAAGGGTCCACGCCTTCCATCTCGCACTCTCTATAACTTGCCTGATCAGGGGGGTCTGGGGGTACCCAACTTATTATGGTACTATCAATCAGCAAGATTGGCACAGTTATCGGAAACTTTTCTTAAACATGAACGCCCTGACTGGTTAGATATAGAAGAGCAGGCGACCCCGAATCTAACGATAGAGGAGTTAATGTGGAGTCCTACCAAGAATAGGCCTTCTATTTTATCTCCGACTCTTTCTCAAACCTTAGTTTTATGGGATTCACTTAAAAACAATCCCTCTCTAATTTCTAAAGGCAGGCCTTTATCAAGCGTTTTTCTAGACCCACTCTTTGTTTCTAAAATTGATATAGATTCTTTCAAATGGTGGCATGATAAAGGGTTGTATCGTATAGGTCGTTTTTTTTCACGCTCAGGTCCACTTCCTGAGCAACACTTCATAGCCAAGCTAGATCCTCCTGCCTCAGAAAAACTAAGATTTACCCAACTACATGATTATGCACAAAGCCTATGGGATAGCGACTCGATCTCTGGATTATTGACACCTTATGAAAGTAATTGTGATCAGGGTTTGATCAGGAAGGGAAATATTTCAATCATATATCAATCTCTTGCTAATAATTGTACCAAATTACCTCATATGTTGGCCTGGGAAAAGGAACTTAATAACACTTGGGATTTATCTGATTGGTGTAATAACTATACTAGATCCATTAAAGGATATGTGAATATATCCCTTGTAGAGGCTAATGTAAAAATTTATACTAGGTGGTATTTGGTTCCTGTTAAACTGGCTTCCATGTATCCGTCAACCTCGCCCCTATGCTTTAGAGGTTGTCAGGGTCTGGGGTCTATGGTACATATATGGTGGGAATGTCCCAAAATACGGGGATACTGGAATAAGGTGTTTAACATAATAAGACGAGTCACAGGATGTAACTTACATCAATCCCCCACTATTGCTTTACTTAACGGAATGTTACCCCAGACCTCCAAGGTTACTAGAAAACTCATCCAATACATTCTGACGGGTGCCAGGATCACAATCGCAGCTGCGTGGAAAAAAACTACTGTCTCCATCCGGTATATGAAACAAAAGGTTACATGGATCATGGAACAAGAAAAGAGGGTTTGTTCCATGATGGATATGTCTACTCTTTTCCATGAAATATGGGAACCTTGGATGAAATTTATGGGAATATCTTTTACCCCGTGAAGGCTGTGAAGACATTTATATTCTGAAGATGATGGTGTTCATTGGCAGGCAGGCTGCCATATCTTTTTCTTTTTTTTTCTTTTTCTCTTTTCTCTTCCTTTCTTTGATTTTTCTGTGATTATTTCTCGTTGTCTTATCTATGAGGATAGAATCCTCACTATTTCTCAGTCTCAGGGTGTTATGTTTAGGAAAGGAAAAAAAAATATTATAAACATTTGTATTTACCTATGTTTAGGTTTTTTAAAGGATTACACCAAAATTTAGGGGATATTAGGTTTGAGGAGGGTTTAGAGAATATATGATTACAGAAACCGGTGGGTTTTAATAAAAACTAGTAGAGGGAGGGAGGGGGGATCGAAGGGGTTGCTTAATCTCTTAGACACAGGCAGTTCCCGTTGGGGGTGTCGGAGAGGTTATTGTTCTCCAGAAATCCTATCCTTTATTTGTTCCGTGTACTTAGGTCTAGTACTCACATGGGGATTTTTTTTCTTATATATAATTTATAGTGTGATAACGATAGTCTTAAGGGATCCTATAGCATATTAAATTGTTATTTTATTTAATTATAAATTTTTTGTAACACCTAATTTTTCTCCTTTGCTTATATGAACTGTCTTAATCTCACCGTATGGTGATAGACTTGAGAAATGGATAGATATGATGGACAGTTATTATGACAGGAATGTCTAATATGTGGAGTAATGCAGTTGCTTTACTGTTTTCTGTATATTATTGATTTGTATACTGCTGATATAATACAAATGTATATTCTTTTATTGAAAATAAACTTAAAATTGAATGAAAAAAAAAAAAAAGAATTAAAACAGCACATCAGACGATTATACCGCAGCTCACGTATGCTCTGTTGCTTGTCAGCTCAGCTCCAGCTGACAAGCTCCTTGTTCAGTGTAACCGCTGTGTGTATGAAGGTAAAGCACGTCGAGTAGCCACGCCCTGACGCGTTTCATGATTGGCTCACGTCTTCAGAGGGCGTGGCTACTCGGTGCTGTCTCTGATTTAAATAGTCAGAGTGGGAGCGGCCATCCGCCCCCCAGCCTATGGCGCGACTGCTGTGTGTGCGGATGAAGCACACCCACTGAGACATTATGTTTCCTCTCAGGTCCGCCCTGCCTCGACTGACGTCGCTTTATACCAATAGAAGGACACGAGTTAGGTTATAACGCCCACTCGTCCTTTCGGTATTTCAGGTTGCATTATGGAGATCTCTCCCTCCGATCGGGCAAAACACGGCATCATATGTTACCCTATTAGGAGGAGGTATCCACACAATAGACGGTCAGATAAGAATCGCGCTCATTTCACAAGCTCAGATCCTATCCTCCCATTACTTAATACCGGATGTTTATTAACCCACTGCTCGCTGACTGCTATCACAGTGCAAATAACATCATGGGTATATAACTCATCAGTGTATACCGTATAGGAACAGATACACAAAGTATCTTTGATTATAATATACAATGTGCACAATCTATCAAATAAACATCTAAATATTAAATGTTAAAATTATATGTACTATATGCAAAAAACGTGAATGCATCAAAGAGTCTCTGGCACTAATAGAAAAGCATGCACGCTTAAATTCATAAGTAACATATATATACAGACAAATCTATAAGTAAAATTAATATTAAAAATAAATGACAAACTCTGCGTCATATATTTAAATAGTATATAATAGGGTTGTCCCGATACCACTTTTTTAGGACTGAGTACGAGTACCGATACTTTTTTTCAAGTACTCGCCGATACCGAATACCGATACTTTTTTTTTAAGTTTTATTTTGACAGTGGCAGTAATATGCAGTACTGACGCTTGGACTGTCAGTTATTTTTTACAATTCATTTTTTTTAATATTCTTTACTATCCTATTGAGACAGAGAAAGGGACTAAGGACACAGATTCCCCAGTCCCTTTCTCTGCAGGCTCAACTGCGCTGTAAATGAATGTAAAGGAGACAGCGGCTTCTCTACAACCATAAACTGAGACATCGTTACACAGTTATGATGCTCAGTTATGAATGGACAGTCAGTGATCACTGACTGTTCATTCAGAAAAGGGCTCCTTCCTCTGCTCTCCATCCTGACAGATCGAGGACAGAGGGGGGGGGGGGAGCACGGCGTGGGGACCGGAGCGATACACAGAGGGGAGTGGAGGACGGCGGGGACCAGAGCGGTACACAGAGAGGAGCGGAGAAGAGCATGGAGGGGGACCGATGCGGAGCGCGGCGGGGGACACGAGCGGAACATGGCGGGGGAAACACTAGCAGAACACGGCGGGGGACACGAGCGGAGCATGGAGGGGTACTGATGCACAGCACTGCTGGATACAGGAATAGAGCATGGACGGGGACCGGAGCGGTACACGGCGGGGGACACAGAGACATAGGCATCTCACAATACAGAACCCCCCCTCATTAACAGAACCCCCCCCCCACAATACAGAACCCCCCCCTATACAGAACACCCCCCTCATATACAGAACCCCCCCCCACAATACAGAACCTCCCCCTATACAGAACACCCCCCTCATATACAGAACCCCCCCTATACTAACACCCCCCACAATACAGAACCCCCCCTCATATACAGAACCCCCCTATACTAACACCCCCCCCCACACACAATACAGAACCCCCCCCCATACAGAACACCCTCCCCCCACAATACAGAACATCCCCTCATATACAGAACACCCCCACCCACAATACAGAACATCCCCTCATATACAGAACATCCCCTCATATACAGAACACCCTCCCCCCACAATACAGAACATCCCCTCATATACAGAACACCCCCCCCCACAATACAGAACATCCCCTCATATACAGAACACCACCCCCACAATACAGAACATCCCCTCATATACAGAACACCCCCCCCCCCCACAATACAGAACATCCCCTCATATACAGAACACACCCCCCCCCTTACAATAGTGCAGAGTGACTGACACGGAGGCGGCGCCGCAGCTTCACACTCGGCTGTGTGACTGTCAGACAGAGACAGTCACAGCTGAGCCGATAGTATCAGAGCCGCGGCGCTGCGCTGCCATGGAGAAGGGGATCATTGCGGCGGGTCCCAGGTGGCGGGTATAACTCGGGTACGGCTCGCAAATCCCCCCCCCCTGAAAAGCCCAGCCTGTGTTTTACCTAGTCTGCCATGCCGTGCCATCAATCATGCTGTCACCGCGGCCGCGCCATGCTTTAGTCGCGGAGGGGGGGTGTCGGCCTGACGCCCCCTGCTTAGTCCGCCGTTGCACACAGAAGCTGTACACAGCGGGGAACATTACAGCTTTGAATAGCTGTAATGATTGGCGCCGCGCTGCGTTTAGACACTCCCCCTTGCTCCGGATTGGACAGTTCACCCGAGCAAGGGGGAGTGTCTATACGCGGCAGGGCGGGAAAGACTACAGCTATTCAAATGAATGCTGTAATGTTCCCCGCCCGTATTAACCAAGCGGGGATGCGGCGGGATGCGTTGTAGCAGCGGCGGGGAAGTATTCTATTCTGGTATCGGGGGTATTTGCGGGAGTACGAGTACTCCCGCAAATACTCGGAATCGGTCCCGATACCGATACTAGTATCGGTATCGGGACAACCCTAGTATATAAGGAGACACACTCTACTAAGTGTTTTCTCCATACCACAAAAACATACATTGCAACATGTGACAAGCATATATACATGTACAATGTAGGTTTTTTAAAATCAATTATATATCAAAAATATGATAAAACCATATAATAAAAGAATATTAAAATTGTTTAAAATCAAAAAATATTATCACTAAAAAAAGGTCAATGAAAATGTCATTAATTATTCATGGTGTCAGCATGAGGGAAAATATATGCATTCTAATGTTGTGTGCAAATATGTTGTGCGTCCATGCACGTGATAAATTAATGGTTGCTTATAAAACAATTTAAATCGAGGTCTATGTTCAGGCCATTGGGGCTAAGTGTGTTAGTAAGGAAAATCCACTCCGTCTCACGTTTGGATATTTCTCTGACTCTATTAGACCCCCTCCAATTGGAATCTATCATATCTTTGCCCCAAAATTTTAAACCAATGGGATTTTTGTCATGTTTTCTTAAAAAATGTAAGGACACACTGTGATCCTCATACCCTGTAGTGATGTTATATATATGCTCCGACACCCTCTTGGATAGCTTCCTTTTCGTGCGACCAATATACATAAGCCCACATGGGCACTCTAGGGCATACACAACATGCGTGGATACACATGTTATGCACTCTTTAATTTCAAAAGACTTTCCATTGGCTGTTGAAACAAAGTGTTTAAAGTCCCTCAGATGTACTGCAACCTGACGGCATGCTTTGCATCTTCTGCATGCCGTAAAGCCTGGTCTATCCCAAAACATTTTGGTTTTCTTAGGGGGATCTAAGACCTTTTTAACTATCTGGTCCCCAAAGGAAGGTGCTTTCCGATAGATGAAAGGAGGGACACTTGGTAGTTGCTCATTTAGTACTCTGTCCAACATTAAAATATTCCAATGTTTTTTAAAAATGGCTTTGATATCCTTATACTGTTCGTGATAGCCTGTTATGAAGCCCCACTCATGCTGTTCATTCTGAGTTGGAACCTAGAGTTAGAACTCAGAATGAACAGCATGAGTGGGGCTTCATAACAGGCTATCACGAACAGTATAATGCCGCGTACACACCATCGCTTTATGTGATGAAAAAAAATGACGTTTTTAAAAACGTCACTTTAATTGACCGTGTGTGGGGGAAAACGTTGTTTTATGTCTTCTAAAAAACGACCAAAAAAAATTGAAGCATGCTTCAATTTTATGTGTCGTTTTTCAAAACGTCAACTTTTACTTCACAGAAATTGACCGTGTGTAGTAAAAAACGTTGTTTAAAACGACGTTTTTTCACCCGCGCATGCCCAGAAGCTACTTATGAAGCGAGCTTCAATGGAAAAAGTGGTGAGAACGTAACCTCGCTTTGCTAGAACATTGTGAGAAAAACGATGGTGTGTAGGCAACTTCGTCTTTGAAAATTGAAGTTTCAAAAACGTCATTTTTTACTTCACAGAAAATTTAGTTTTTTTTCATCACATAAAGTGATGGTGTGTATGCGGCATAAGGATATCGAAGCCATTTTTAAAAAACATTGGAATATATTAATGTTGGACAGAGTACTAAATGAGCAACTACCAAGTGTCCCTCCTTTCATCTATCGGAAAGCACCTTCCTTTGGGGACCAGATAGTTAAAAAGGTCTTAGATCCCCCTAAGAAAACCAAAATGTTTTGGGATAGACCAGGCTTTACGGCATGCAGAAGATGCAAAGCATGCCGTCAGGTTGCAGTACATCTGAGGGACTTTAAACACTTTGTTTCAACAGCCAATGGAAAGTCTTTTGAAATTAAAGAGTGCATAACAGACCGAGAGGACGAATCAAACCCTCGAGCAGTACCTACGGTGTTTCTCCTCCTTCGCACAAGACGATTGGCTTTCCCTCCTTCCACTTGCGGAGTTCTCTTACAATAACACCATGCACTCAGCAACGAAGCAATCTCCATTTTTCGCTAATTTTGGCTACCATCCCTCTTTTTTACCTGAACTTCCTGCAGAATCTTCTGTACCTGCTGTACAAGACCGGCTTAACTTCCTTAACACCAATAATCAGGTACTTCAAGATGCAATTTCTAAATCCCAGGTCAGTAACAAGAAGTTCTTTGACAGGGCAACCTGAACCTGGAACCGGGGGATAAGGTCTTGCTGTCCACAGCTAATCTTAAGTTGAGTTGTCCTTCTAAAAAGCTGGGTCCAAGATTTTTGGGGCCTTTTTCTGTAAAACGAAAGATCAATGCAGTTGCCTTCGAATTGGCGCTACCCGAGACCTTGAGGATACACCCAGTATTTCACGTTTCTGTACTAAAACCAATCACACCGAATCCCTTTCCTAACCGGGTCTCCGAAGTTCCTCCTCCTGTGTTGATCGAGGGGAATGAGGAGTTTGAAGTGGAGGCTGTATTGGACTGTAGACGTAGAAACAACCAAACACAATTTCTTGTCAAGTGGAAAGGTTACGGCCCTGAGGAAAACTCTTGGGAACCAGCTTCAAATATACATGCCCCAAGACTGGTGCAAGCCTTTTTTCTACGTCACCCAGAAAAGAGAGACCTGAAGGGCATCCGGAGGCTGCCCTTAAGGGGGGGGCAATGTAAGAGAAGACCGTTGGCGCACGCACGTGCGCATGCGCGCACTGTTAGAACGCAACAAGCGTCTCGGAATTCCGGCGCGCATGCGCGTGCACAAAGGATACACCAGCCACTTCAGCGCGCTTCTGCGCATGCGCAACGGACGGCATGCACACGCAAACGCCGTTCCTGACTCCTCCCGTTGCCTATTTAAAGGGGGCTCTGACAGCCTGGCGGTGCTGACTGGTCTTCAGCAAGTGCCCTGTTTCCTGACACCTGTTTATACCTTGGATCTTCGTTGCTGACTTGGCTTCCCTGACTCTCCTTTGGATTCTGATACTTACCTGATCGTTTGGTTCCTGATCCCGGCTTCCCATTGGACTTCCCCTTTGCTGTTTCCCTGATTACCACGCCGCCCATCTGTTACCGAACCCGGCTTCCCTCTGACCCGGCTCCTGTTGATGATTCGGTACTCTGCTGTCCGTGTGTGCTCTGACCCGGCTAGTCATCCGACCGCTGCAACCCAGAAGTTCCAGCTAGTTTCCTGTTCTGTTCCAGCGAGAGAGTTGGAGTTCCTCTACACCAACTGGTTCCCTCAACCTCACCGGTGTCCTGTTCCTACTGGGCCTTCAGCATCTGCAAGTCTTCACCTGCTTCCGGCCACGAGCCTATCAACACTACAGGCACTCGTGTTCCTCCTAGCCCTAACCGCCGTCTGTCTCAACCTCAGAGGGGTTTGGGCTGGAGATACAAGAGGGGCTGACTTCGTCATACCAGACTCCTACCAGGTACGTGACAGTTTGTCTATTGTCAAATAGGCAGAGACAGGATGGAGTCGTTTTTACATATTAAATCATTACTCAGATCACATGTAATCTAATTACTTATTGGAGGTTATTGGTATGCATACTAATTAGCTCCCTAATACTAATTAGTGACTTTGTCAATGGATAAAGAGATAGGAAGTCTAGTTAACACATCAAACCATTACTTAGGCCACAGGTAATCTAATTACTTATTGGAGGTTATTGGTTTGCAAGGATATATTCTAGTTAGCTCCCGTTTTTTTTTCGTTTATGTTATTTTCGTTTTTTTTATTTTTTCGGAAATTTGGGAAAAAAAAAAATATGTTTTCGTTTTTGTTTCATTCGTTTTTTTTATATTTTCGGAAATTCGAAAATTCGGGAAAATCGAAAAAAAATGTTTTTCCGTTTTATTCTTTTTTGGGCTTTTTTCGTAAATTCGGGAAATTCGAAAATTCTGAATTCCGAATTTTCGGATCTCCGAAAAAAGCAAAAAACGAATAAAACGGAAAAAACGAAATTTCCGAAAAAAAACGAATGAAACGAAAATTAAATTTTTTTTTCGGAAATTTAAAAGAATCAGAAAATTTCAGAAATGAAAAGATTCCACAATTTCGAAAAAATTTTATTTTTTATTTTTCGAATTTTTCATTTTCGAAATTTCGAAAACGATAATTAATATCGTAGATGTTAGTATGATGACTATAAATTACGTTGTTTCGCAAATTTCGAAAATGAAACGAAATTTCGGAAATGAAAAATTTTAAATTTCAAAAAAGAAGTTTCAAAAATTCGAAAATTAAAAATGAGAAAATTCGGAATTTCGAATATTATAAATTTCGAAAATTCATAAATTCGAAATTTCGAAAATTCATAAATTCGAAATTTCGAAAATTCATAAATTCGAAATTTTGAAAATTAAAAATTCGTAAATTGGAAAAATAAAAAATTAGAAAATTGAAAATTTCGTAATTCGAAAATTCGAAATTTGAAAAATCGAAAATGAAAAATTCGAAATTTCTAAAATTGAAAAATTCAGAATTTCTAAAATTAAAAAAAAAAATATTTTTTCCGAATTTCCGAAAATTCGAAATTGAAAATTTCAAAATTGAAAAATCGAAAATTCGAAATTGAAAAATTCGAAAAAAAATCGAAAATTCGAAAATGAAAAAAAAATGAAAAATTCGAAATTTCGAAAATTAAAATTGAAAAAATCGAAAATAAAAAATGAAAAATTCGAAATTTCTAAAATTCTGGATTTTTGAAATTAAAAAAAATCCGAAATTCGGAAATACGAAAATTCAGAAATTTAAAAATTTGGAAATACGAAAATTCGGAAAATAAAAATTCGGAAATTCGAAATTTCAGAAGGCCGAAAATTCGGAAATTAAAAAAATTCGGAAAAACGAAAATTCAAAAATTCGGAAATTTGATTTTTCGGAAATACGAAAATTCGGAAATTCCAAATTTTCGGAAGTCCGAAAATTCGGAAATAAAAAATTTGTGAAAACGAAAATTCGAAATTGAAAATTTCAAAATTGAAAAATCGAAAATTCGAAATTGAAAAATTCGAAAAAAAATCGAAAATTCGAAATTTCGAAAATTAAAATGGAAAAAATCGAAAATAAAAAATGAAAAATTCGAAATTTCTAAAATTCTGGATTTTTGAAATAAAAAAAAAACGAAAAATTTTCGTATTTTTCGAAAATCCGAAATTCGGAAAAACGAAAATTAAAAAATTCGGAAATTTGATTTTTCGGAAATACGAAAATTCGGAAATTCCAAATTTTCGGAAGTCCGAAAATTCGGAAATAAAAAATTTGTGAAAACGAAAATTCGAAATTAATGAATTTCTGAATTTTCGTTAAAAAACAAATTAGAAACTAAACGAATTGCACATGTCTACAACTTAATTTATGGTCATCATACTAACATCTAAGATATCAATTATCTAACCAGAGTACTGGGCATTATACACATCTAGATCACTACATTGGTGCCGCGACCCAGATTCGAACCGAGTCATGGCGCCAATGTAGTGATAATGTATAGTGCCCAGTACTCCGGTTAGATAATTAATATCGTAGATGTTAGTATGATGACTATAAATTACGTTGTTTCGCAGCAACACAGGTCCTCCAGGGGACGCAAATTTAATTAACTTCCAATAACATACAAAGTCCAAAGTCCACAGATGATACAAAAGTCCAACAGAATATAATTCAAATCTCTTCAGAGACCTATGTCTCCAAACCCATACAGAGAGAATAAAAAGAAGCATTACAGTTGCAATATTGAGATGTTTGTTTCAAGCCAGGAAATTAATAGCCATGAGATGGCTGGCGACAACGCCGCCGGCAGTAAGCGAATGGACCCGGGTAGTAAACGAGTCAATTTGTAAAGAAAGGCCAATTTATATAAAAAGGGGAAATTTAAAGTTTTTGAAGAAGTGTGGAAGCCATGGATTGAGAAAAAGGGCGCCTCCTGATAGGAAGTAAGAGTCACAGGGGGGGGGGGTAGAGAAGAACTAAATATAAAAAACTGATGGATAAAGGATGGAATGGCTACGCGTGAGATATCCTTAGAAAACACTTTTAAGATGAAGGGAGGAAGAGAAGAGGAAAGGTAAAGAATTTAAACTATACTAGTTTAAACCCAGCATTGAGAGCCTTCAATCTTGCTCTGTAGCAAAATTGCGGTTAAAAACGCAAATGCGCCCGGCTTGGGTTCTCTTTTTTTTTTCTCTTCTCTCTTCCCAATGGGCAGTAGGCAGGACTTTTTAATGAAGTAGTGGTGTGAGGAGCCTCATGGGACTAGGAGGAGAGGTGTTTCTCTTTCAAAGGAAAACGGTAACAACATTTAGGATGAAAGGACCCGTAGGCCTGATACACACGGTTAGTTACTACTTGCACTATTCAGCGCTTAGGAAGACCCCAGTTTTACAAGGCTTTTTCTCCAGAGGAATGGTAGTCATAAACAAACGTAGTAGTAAAATTAGTAAATTGTTCGCTCAACGCCACAAGTCAAATAAGAATTATAAACTACAGATATAATAAACGTGGTGGGTTTTCTGAACAGTTTTGACCCTGGTAAGGTGATAAATCATGGTGGATTGGCACTGGGGGGGTGGGGGGTTCGTTCTTTGGCTCTCAGGGTGGACCTCTGTTGGCTGGGGTGGTGCTGGCTTGTGTGCCTTCCCCTCTCAAATCCCGGGTGTGGTTCTCTCTGTCTTTTTGCCCCTAGGTTTTTTTTTTCGCTCCCAGGCCCTCTTGTGGACTGTTGGTGCACTGATTGGGGGGGGGGCTGCTGGGAGGGTGGGGGACAGACCGTTGCATCCCCTTTAATGGCTTTTTGATGGAGCAAATCAATAACCGGCCAATAGATAGTCGATTAGAATAGAGAGTTATCAAATGATGATTTGTTAGTTAATTATTTCTGACTATACCCTTAAAACAATACCAAAGTTGTTTATGGCTACGATTACTTGGTGCTAGATTACTCATAGAACAATACTAACTGGCCAGCTTGTAGATAAGGCAGCCTCCAGGCGATGGAGCTTCCCTGAAGGTATATTTGCATACTCCATAGTGTATCTTACTCCATAGTGTATCTGCACTGTAAAAAATGTAATCTCGTTGAGGGATATCTAGGTGAACAAACAAACAAAAATACGGAAAATGAAGAGGGGAGTAATTGGAAAAATATTAATGTTTTATATTAATGTAATCAACTTTTGTATATGATGGAAAAAAAAAAATTCAATAAAGAATGAAATAAAAAAAAAAAATATATGAAAGCCATAAGAAATAAAAGAAATGTTTTGCCTGCTCAGTCATGTTTTCTTTAAAAAAAATATACATATTGTAAATTACCAACTCTCCAAGTATATACAGACTTTTAAACACAACTGTATATATTACACCCAGTCATCCTGAATTCTAAAAGCATCCATAATACACAATGAGGAGAACTTATCAAAAATGGAGCAGTGTGTGGCAACCAATCAGGTTTTAGATTTAATCTCAAAACTAAACTGAAAGCGGAACTTCAGTCATTTTTTCATCTATTAAATCTTCTGCCCTTAAACTTTGGATAGTAAAACCCCCGTTAGACTTACCGGTAGCGGTATTTCCAGGAACCTTCCAGGACAGCTACTTGAGAGATGATTGGCTCCACCCTCTACAGGAAACACAAATCAGACACACTTTAAAAGGTCCCTCCCTTTCCTCTGTCCCTCAGTTGTATGAAGATCAAGTAAACCTCTACCCAAAGAGGAAAATTACAAACACACTAAAAACCACCATCAGGTTAAATTAATGGACCCAGTTGTAACGGCTACCCATGTAGTGAGAGGGTCTCAGCCGTTGGAGAAGTCCTTTTCCCTGGCAAGCTGCGATATGCAGGTACCGCCGGTATATACCATCGAACGCCCTTTTAAGAAACGAGACGGGCTACGTTTGCAGAGTCAAGCAGGACTGACTTTTAATGCCACATTTTACCTCCTTATATCTGGTTACAAACTCTACAGAAACAAATGACACTCCCCCCCCACCCAGGGGGGGCTTCAATACACATACTTTGAAATAATGACATTCCCTTGAGCCAATCAGTCGCTAGACGTTTTGGCTCCTAAACTTAGCTTGATCAGACAATAGAATTCAATTAACCTTTAAAACAATTATCACTCACACATAATCCCCATCAGCATACACCTCACAGGAGGCTGTTACCTACACAAAAGAGAGTTCATTAGCTATGCAAAGGGAACATTAGCATTCAGCAGTGAAAGAGACCCTTGTCCAATTAACCCTTTGAGCTCAGAATACAATGTGGTACATCCAATTGTGACAAGCCATGCAGTTCCTTGTAGTCCTCCCTGCATGAAGATTATAAATGTCCAGGCAGAATACATAGGTCTGTTACACTACTCCCCTTTTGTGGAACACTCCGGCAGACCCGGATTGATCCTTTTCGGGTCAACTTGGGGATGTCCGGTCTGCTGTTAACGTAAAAGTTCCGTTTGCCTGGACAGTCCGTCTGCCTTCCCGCTGACTAACCAGGTCGGTAGCTGATGGTGAAGGTGAATAATAGAATTCAGTTCTGGAACAGTCACTTGCTTTGCTCTCTCAATGGCTCCCAAAACCTGTTGCTGATGCTCTTGGGACAGATACGGCACCACCTGGATGCAAATCCCATTTAATCTTTTGACAATTTCCGCCTGTTTGTGCATTTCAATGTTCAAGCCACGGGACATCTCATAATACATGACATAGTGTCGTTGCATCTCTGATTTCTCACTGGCCAACTTGTCACATTCCCATTTTAGACTGTGATATTGTGCCGGATCTACAGTACATGTCGGGGAAGGTAGTCTTACCCGGTTCTCAGCAGCAAGCGGGTTGATTCCAGCAACGCGGGTGGTCACGGGACAAGCAGCAGCAGGTGTAGGTAAATAAGCCGAAGTCAGAGGGCCAATGTCGTTGCCCAGCACCACCTCGGCAGGTAGGTTGTCCATGATACCAACTGTGGTCTTTCCTGACCCGGCTCCCCAGTCTAAGTGCACCCGGGCGGTGGGTACGCGAAATACAGCACCCCCTGCGACCCGGACGGCAACTGTGCGAGTGGACACGTTCTCTGGCTTTACCAGATGTTTTTGAATCAGAGTGATAGTAGTCCCGGAATCTCTTAGGCCTTCTGCTACTTGTCCATTCACTCGTACCTCCTGACGGTGATGCTGACGGTTATCCGGAGAGGCAGCTTGTATTGGGTCTGCCTCATACCAAATTCCCAGACATTCCTCAGGGCCCCCCTCGGTCTCCAGGCAGTGGGCCGCAGAGGGACGTGATGGAGTGACCTCTGTGTTGGGTGTTGTGCGTCTCCAATTGTTATTTGTAGCTCTCAAAGGGCAATAACGAGCAATATGTCCCGTGTCGCTGCAGTGATGGCACGTCACCCTAGGCGAATCCCGGGGGTAGTTGCTAGGCCCCTGAGGACGTGGTGGGACTGGAGCCCGAAACTCTGGGCGTGGGGTGACGGTTGGAGTACGCGGTTCTACCTTCTGAGCCAGCCACATATTACCCTGGCTTACTTTCCTTGTCTCCGCGTACTCATCTGCTAGCCGAGCCGCCTCGTTTAAGTTAGCGGGACGGCGATCTTGTACCCAGTCTTGTATGTCTGCGGCCAGGTCTTGGAAGAAATGTTCCATTAGGAACAGCTGCAATACCTCCTCCCTGGTGTTGGCCTTGCACCCTTGGACCCAAAGGGATGCCACCCTTTGTAACTGGTTGGCCCATTCCATGTGGGAGTCCACAGCCATCTTCTTGGACTCCCGGAAGCGCCGGCGGTAGGCTTCTGGCGTTACGGCATATCGGGTTAGCAGCTCCTTTTTAACTTGCTGATATTGTAAATTATCCTCTGGAGCGAGAGCCCGAAAGGCTTCATTGGCTTTGCCCGACAATTTCCCCGACAAAATAGTGACCCATTGGTCTGGTGGTACCTGGTGTAGTGAGCACTGCCTCTCAAAATCCGCCAAATATCCATCGATTTCCTCCTCACTTTCTACAAAAGCTTTAAATGCAGTGAACGGTATTTTCTTTCCTGTAGCCACGGGTGGGGGAGTAGGAACTGCATGTGTAATGGGCTGTCTCGCTCTTACCAGTTCCAGTTCTTGTCCCCTCTTCGTTTGTATCTCCTCTCTTGCTTTCCGGAACAGCTGGTTGATTAGTTCCACGGACGTTTCTGGATACAAGGATAATCTCCGCTGTACAATCCCAGTAATTACATCTTCCTCGCTGACCGGTGCAAGGGGCTCAGTTCCTTCCATGGATCCATCCATTTCGTCCAGCTCCAGCAGGTCAGCTATCAGCTTCCTCCGTGGTCTGTTGCTGGCGCTCCTACCACGACTCTCTAATAAATCTTTTAGTGTGGATCTTTTCAGTCTGGCGTACTGCGACTCCATTCAGCACTTGCTCTTTGGATAAAAGGACCTTGTATCCCTTGTATCCAGAAACGTCCGTGGAACTAATCAACCAGCTGTTCCGGGAAGCAAGGGAGGAGATACAAACGAAGAGGGGACAAGAACTGGAACTGGTAAGAGCGAGACAGCCCATTACACATGCAGTTCCTACTGCTGCCAACCAATGTAACGGCTACCCATGTAGTGAGAGGGTCTCAGCCGTTGGAGAAGTCCTTTTCCCTGGCAAGCTGCGATATGCAGGTACCGCCGGTATATCCCATCGAACGCCCTTTCAAGAAACGAGATGGGCTACGTTTGCAGAGTCAAGCAGGACTGACTTTTAATGCCACATTTTACCTCCTTATATCTGGTTACAAACTCTACAGAAACAAATGACACTCCCCCCCCACCCAGGGGAGGGCTTCAATACACATACTTTGAAATAATGACATTCCCTTGAGCTAATCAGTCGCTAGACGTTTTGGCTCCTAAACTTAGCTTGATCAGACAATAGAATTCAATTAACCTTTAAAACAATTATCACTCACACATAATCCCCATCAGCATACACCTCACAGGAGGCTGTTACCTACACAAAAGAGAGTTCATTAGCTATGCAAAGGGAACATTAGCATTCAGCAGTGAAAGAGACCCTTGTCCAATTAACCCTTTAAGCTCAGAATACAATGTGGTACATCCAATTGTGACAAGCCATGCAGTTCCTTGTAGTCCTCCCTGCATGAAGATTATAAATGTCCAGGCAGAATACATAGGTCTGTTACACCAGTGAATAAAGAATAGGGTGGGAATATAGACGCTGTCCTGGAAAGTTCCTGGAAATACCCTTACCGGTAAGTCTAATGGGGGTTTTCCCCCTTACCTTCCAGGACAGCTACTTCAGAGGATAAGCAAGATTCTATACCGGGGATAAGCAATTAGCGGACCTCCAGCTGTTGCCAAACTACAAGTCCCATCATGCCTCTGCCTCTGGGTGTCATGTTTGATGCTGTCAGAGTCTCGCTATGCCTCATGGGACTTGTAGTTTAGCAACATCTGGAGGTCCGCTAATTGCTTATCCCTGTTCTATACCTTAGGTAGGGACGACAGCCTGAAGTACTTTCCTTCCAATGGAGAGGTCCTGGCTGGAGAGCATCTGGACCCTATAATGCTTGACGAATGCATGAGAGGAGGACCAGACAGCAGCTTTGGAAATATCATCCCATGATGCACCCGCTCTTTCTGCCCAAGATGCAGCTAGAGATCTAGTAGAGTGAGAACTAACCTTGGAAGGAGGGGACTGAAGATCTGTAAGCTTCACAAAAAGCTTCTCTAATCCATCTGGCGATGGAACCCCTGGATTCCCAGGAGCCCTTCTTGGGACCACTAAAAGAAATCAGCAATTGGGAAGTTTTCCTAAGCTCACTGGATACTTCTAAATAATGAAGAATACATCTTTTCACATCTAAGAGACCAATCTCTCCTCCACTGCATTCACAGGGGAGGAACAAAAACTAGGAAGAACCACCTCTTGGGATCTGTGGAATTCAGGCGACACTTGGGTCAATATGATGGGTCAGGTCTGATTACTATTCTGTCGTCTAGAATTCTTAAGAAAGGGTCTTTACAGGAGAGAGAACCTAAATCGGAAACTCTTCTCCCAGAGGTAACGGCTAACAAAAAAGTCACCTCCAAAGCTATAAACTTTTTTTTTTTTTTACAGTAAAAGAAAGCTATAAACTTTAAGGAGGCCTCCTGAAGTGGCTCAAAAGGGGCCCTGGTAAGAGCATTCAACACCAATGACAGATCCCGGAGGGGGGACCTGCCTAACGACTCTTGGTGTATGTCTAGCCCTGAAAGGAATGTTTTAATTAATGGTTCTGTCTGCTAGACAGAGCAGCAACTTGCCCAAGAGTGCTAACAGCAAGCCCCTTTTCCACCCCTTTCTGTAAAAAATCCAGAACACAAGGGATAGAGAACGAGTCCACTCCAGCACTTCTTTGCCAGGCCACAAAGGTCTTCCAAACTTTATCATAAATCTTCCTAGTGACTAGTTTATGGCTGTCTAGTATAGTCTTGATAACCGTAACTGAACATCCCTTTAACTGTAGGATGTGCTGCTCAGCCTCCAAGCCGCCAGACCGTAAATCTGAGGGCTTGGATGGAGCACTGGACCCTGGGTCACCATGGAGCAATTAGAATGACTTCTGCTTGTTCCTGCACAAACTTCCTGACCACCAGAGGCAATAGTAGAAATGGAGGGAAGGCATAAGCTAGGGAAAAATTCCACTGGAGAGAGAGCGCATCCGTCCCTAGGGACTCCGTCTCCCTCTCCAGGGAAAATTAAGCCATGAGCTTCTTGTTGTAGGTGGAAGCAAACAGATCCACTCTGGGCATCCCCCACCCTACTACTAACTCCCGGAAGATTTCCTGGTTCAGCTCCCAACTGCTGGGGCTGATAGTGACTCTGCTCAGATAATCTGCCAACACATTTGTCGTCCCACTGATGTGGACTGCTCTGACTGAGGAAACATTATCCTCTGCCCAGAAAAGAATCTCTTGACTCAACTTTAGCAGACTGAGCGAGTCCCGCCCTGTTTGTTGGGGTAAGCCACTGTTGTGACATTGTCTGAAAAAAACTAACAGATCCCTTGCACGGACCCTTACTCTGGAAGCGACTAAAGCCTTCTCTACCACCAGTAGTTCCCTGAAGTTTGAAGACTGGGCTGCCTCCTCTGGCAGCCAAGTCCTCTGAGCTTGCCAGCCTTCTGAGTGAGTTCCCCAACCCCTAAAGCTGGCGTCCATGGTAATCTTTACTGGGGAATGCTGAGCCCAAGCCTTCCCCACCTGCAGACATTCCGGCCGGTCCCACCAGGACAAATTGAGAAAATCGTCTCCTGGGAGTTGTATGACCTGGTCCAAGGAGGATCTTCTGCTGTCCCAAGAATGCAGAAGAAACGCCTGTAGGGACCTGGAATGCAATTGGGCCCAGGGCACTCCTGGAATTGCTGCAGTCATCAAGCCCAACAGCTGCATTACTTGACGCAGGGAGGCCTGAAGACTGCACATGAAACTTTGTATGGAGAGAAGGATCTTTGAGGTCTTCTCCTCCAGAAGATAAATCTTCTGGGCGACTGAGTCTATCAGGTATCCCAAAAACAGATGTCTCTGGGAGGGGACCAGAGCAGATTTACTTTCCAACCCAATCTCGAAAGTGTCTGTAGAACCACCTGTAGATCCTGAGCAAGACTGTCTTTGTCTTGAGCAAAGATCAAAAATCGTCCAAGTATGGGACGGTTGAGATTTTTTGTAGATGAAAAAAGACCATGACCTTTGTGAAGATTCTCGGGGCTGCCGAGAAATCAAAAGGAAGGGCTCTGAACGGTCAATGACATGGGCCGTTTTCTGTGAAGATCGCAAATCTCAAGAATCTCTGATGATACTGACAGATTGGTACATAAAGGTAAGCATCCTGAAGATCCAGGGTCACCATGAATATGTTTGGAAGTAACAGATTCTTTTACTGATTATCAGTGCAGCCCCCCCCCCCCCCAAGAATGCCCACCCATGGCTAGAAAGGATACCTACCCATGACCACCAGGTGAGTTCACTAGAGCCCACCAGGGAAGGCAATTATTGCCCATAAGGAATTGTACTTTGTGCCCATCAGTGATGCCTACCAGCGCCTCTGATCAGTGCTGCCTATCAGTGCCACCTATACGTGCCCTCCAGTGCTGCCTATGAGTGCCCATCAGTGCTGCATATCAGTGCCACCTGTATTATCACAGTTTGCTGCCTATCCTAGAATGCTCCGGAAGTCACATGGTGGCCAACTGCGCATGCGCGATGCGTTCCAAACGCAAATGTGATGCGTTCCAATGGATTCACGACAGTGCACACCAGTGAAACCTCGGTCGGCATCCAGGCTCTTTCCTTAACATCCCCGTGGATTGTAGGATGTTAAAAAAAGAGTCAGGAGGCCGACTGGCCACTTTCCTCTAAATCCACGTCGCCCTAAATGCTGGGTTCGCTGGTGTGTACTGTCGAAAATCCATTGGAACGCATCGCACTTGCGTTTGGAACGCATCGCGCATGCGCAGTTGGCCGCCACGTGACTTCCGCAGCATTCTACGATAGGCAGCAAACTGTGACACTACACCACCTTATCAGTGCCCATCAGTGAAGGAGAAAAACTTATTTACAAACCTATTTACAAAGAAAAAATTATAATTTTTCTCATTTTCATTCCTTTTTTATTTGTAGCGCAAAAAATAAAAACCCCAGAGGTGATCAAATGCCACTAAAGGAAAGCTCTCTTTTTGGGAACAAAATGATAAAAGTTGTGTTTGGGTACAACGTTGCATGACCGCGCAATTGTCATTCAAAATGTAAGAGCGCTGCAAGCTGGTCTGGGCAGGAAGGTGTATAAGTACCCTGTATTGAAGTGGTTAATCACCTCCTGCCCTGTGGTTTCCACATTCAATGATAAAGCATGTAACTGTTGTAGTTCTTCCCTACACTTAATAAAATGTATGGAGGAAGAAAACCAGACGCACCGTCTCCGGCAAGCGCACTGTGTGTAGAAGGAGACGGATACTAATACATGACTCCATCAGATCCCAGAGAAGAGATCCCTGCCTCCTGCTCGCCCACCTCCTCCACTTCCTCGTCAGCTGACTGCATTCGATCACGTGACTGAACGTCACTCCGGCGACCCTGGCAGTCTGGGCAGCTCCTTCTCCCTTGGCAACAATAGATGCAAACCGTTGTCGGTTCTCGGTCATCATCTCGTATCCCTGGGCGGCTCCACCGACCTCCTGCTGGTACAGAGATGCAGCCAGAGGACGCCCGATATCTGAAGAGGTGAGCTGTCATTGTAGCACCAAGGACCGTGCTGTGGGGGCCCAGTGTCTTCTATAGTCGTGTGTTGTGCTCATTGGGAGCTGTGCTATTACAACTCCATCACACCTTGCCAATGTACACCTGTGTTTAGCCAGTAGAGGATGGCATCTTTCTGTGTCATGGGTGTGATCTGTGCATTTTGCAGGGCATATCTACCGAGTGTGCATTTACACCTCCTCCCATCTCAATGTCTGCTGTATTTTTGCAACATCATGTGTTGCATTATTCAGCCAACCCACTCATTTATGAGGACATTTGGGACGGGGGGCAGTAAAAACAGACCTAAAAGATACCATGCAGCCGCACATGCCACAGCAAAGATTATTTTCCCTGTCGTTTTCGATGGGCACTAATACCACCAAATGCAACCTATGCACGCTAAATGATTGGCTCACAGTTGCGACACTGTATTTACATATAAAGTCCCCATTTAGGAATTAGTACTCACTCCTACGGGACATATTACAGTGTACGCCCATGCAGTGGCGTCACTAGGGTTGGTGTCACCCGGTGCAGTTAAACATGGTGTCACCCCCCCCCCCCCTCTGTCTAGGCTTCCCAGCACCAAGCAGGCAGCGCACGGGCATGGGGCGCACCCCAAACCAGCCCCTGTAAATGATAGTATAGGGCAGTATAGTGGCAGGTTAGGGTAGTATAGAGTGGTATAGTGACAGGTTGGTGTAGTGGGGTGGTATAGGACAGGTTAAGGTGGTATAGGGCATGTTGGGGTGATATAGGGTAGTTTGGGGTGGTAAAGGGCAAGTTAGGGTTGCATAGGGCAGGTTGGGGTGGTATAGGGCAAGTTAGGGTGGTATAGTGCAAGTTAGGGTGGCATAGGGCAAGTTGGGATGGCATGGGAAAGGTTGGGGTGGTACAGGGCAAGTTAGGGTGGCATTGGGCAGGTTGGGGTGGTATAGGGCAAGTTATGGTGGCATATGGCAGATTGGGGTGATACAGGGCAAGTTAGGGTGGCACAGGGCAAGTTGGGGTGGCATGGGAAAGTTTGGGGTGGCACAGGGCAGGCTGGGGTGGTACAGGGCAGGCTGGGGTGGTACAGGGCAGGCTGGGGTGGCACAGGGCAGGCTGGGATTGCACAGGGCAGGCTGGGCATGTCAGCTAAAAAAAATTAAAAAAAACGGGATGGTGTCACCCTTCTAGCAGGTGTCACCCGGTGCGGACCGCACCCCCCTAGCAACGCCTCTGCGCCCATGTAAGGGTCTCTTGGCAGGTTTGCTGTTGTTCCATGTTCTTTCCATTTGGTTATGATAGATTTGATGGTGCTCCTAGGCAGGGGCGGACTGACCATTCAGGCACTGCCCGAGGGCCCCATGCCACTAGGGGGCCCCCATCAGGGTTGCCAGCCTCAGTAAAACCAGGAATAGTATGTAAAAATCTGTGTTTTTAAAAAAAAAAAATCCCAAGATTATTGCTGCCGCGCCTCTCCAGTTCCTTTTCAGTGTGTGTATTGTGTGTGTGTGTGTGTGTGTATGTATTGTGTGTGTGTGTGTATACTGTGTGGCCCCATAATCCCCTATTGCCCGGGGGCCCCATGTGTTGTCAGTCCGCCCCTGCTCCTAGGGATCATCAAAGATTTTGATATTTTTTTATAACCCAACCCAGACTTTGTACTTCTCAATAACATTGACCCAGATTCAAGTAGAATTGCGGGGGAGCAGGGCAACGATTTTGCCCTGCGCCCCCGCAAATATTTTGCGCTGCCCTAGATTCACGGAGCAGTAGCTCCGTGAATTGCGAGGGCGCGCCGGCAAATTTGCCCGGCGTAAGCGCGCGCAAGTTAAATGATCCCGCCGGGGGCGGGAATCATTTAAATTAGGCGCGCTCCGCGCCGAGCGTACAGCGCATGCTCCGTCGGGAAAGTTTCCCGACGTGCATTGCGGCAAATGACGTCGCAAACGCCGTGAAATTCAAATTTCACGGCGCGGGAAGGCCGGCTATACTTTAGCATTGGCTGCCCCTACTATTAGAAGGGGCAGCCTTGCGCTAAAAGTAGCCGTACGGAAACTCCGTACCTGGCTTGCGCGGGGCCCGCGCAAGCTTGTGAATCAGTGGTAGTATGCAATTTGCATACTACACGCTGATACACAATGGGAGCGCCCCCTAGCGGCCCCCGCAAGAATGCAGCCTAAAATCTGCGAGGCATAAGAGCCTTATGCCGCGCAGATTTTAGCCTGCAGTCGGTGTAACGAGGTTCCTGAATCAGGAGCACTCGTTACACCGGAGCAAGTAAGCACTTGCGCTGCGTAACCTATGGTTGCGCGGGCGCAAGTGCTTCTTGAATCTGGGCCATTGTCTCTTACTTGTTTGGAGAGTTCCTTGGTCTTCATGGCAATGTTTGGTTAGTGGTGCCTCTTGCTTAGGTGTTTCAGCCTCTGGGGCCTTTAAAAAGGTGTGTACAGCCATGGCCAAAAGTTTTGAGAATGACACAAATACTAATTTTCACAAAGTCTACTGCCTCAGTTTTTGAGATGGGAAATTGCATATACTCCAGAATGTTATGAAGAGTGATCAGACGAATTGCAATTAATTGCAGAGTTCCTCTTTGCCATGAAAATTAACTTAATCCCATAAAACAAAATTCCACTGCATTTGTGAAAAAGGCTTCAGGGTGCCCAAGAAAGTCCAGCAAGCGCCAGGACCAGAGTATTCAGCTGCAGGATCGGAGTGCCCCCAGTGCAGAGCTTGCTCAGGAATGGCAGCAGGCAAGTGTGAGCGCATCTGCACGCACAGTGAGGCAAAGACTTTTGGAAGATGGCCTGGTGTCAAGTAGGGCAGCAAAGAAGCCACTTCTCCAAAAAAAACATCAGGGACAGATTGTTCTTCTGCAGAAAATATGGTGAATGGACTTCTGAGGACTGGGGCAAAGTCATATTCTCCGAAAAAGGAAAAAGGCTTGTCCGGAGAAGAAAAGATGAGCGCTACCATCAGTCCTGTGTCATGCCAACAGTAAAGCATCCTGAGACCATTCATGTGTGGGGTTGCTTCTCATCCAAGGGAGTGGGCTCACTCACAATTTTGCCCAAAAACACAGCCATGAATAAAGAATGGTACCAAAACAGCAACTTCTTCCAACAATCCAACAACAGTTTGGTGAAAAACAATGCATTTTCCAGCACAATGGAGCACCGTGTCATAAGGCAAAAGTGATAACCAAGTGGCTCGGGGACCAAAACGTTGACATTTTGGTTCCATGGCCTGGAAACTCCCCAGATCTTAATCCCATTAAGAACTTGTGTCAATCCTCAAGAGGCGGGTGGACAAACAAAAACCCACTAATTCTGACAAACCCCAAGAAGTGATTATGAAAGAATGGGTTGCTATCAATCAGGAATTGGCCCAGAAGTTGATTGAGAGCATGCCCAGTCGAATTGCAGCGGTCCTGAAAAAGAAGGGCCAACACTGCAAATACTGACTCTTTGCATACATGTCATGTAATTGTCGATAAAAGCCTTTGAAACGTATGAAGTGTGTGTAATTATATTTCACTACATCACAGAAACAACTGAAACAAAGATCTAAAAGCAGTTTAGCAGCAAACTTTGTGAAAACGAATTTTTGTCATTCTCAAAACTTTTGGCCATGGCTGTATATGTAATGACAGATCATGTGACACTAAGGCCCCATACACACGATAGAATCCATCCGCAGATAAATCCCAGCAAATGGGTTTCTGCGGATAGATCCTATGGTGTGTACACGCCAGCGGATCTGTTTCCGCGGAGAAATCTCCTCTGGGATGGATTCCAGCAGATCGGATATTTGCTGACATGCACAACAAATCCATCTGCTGGAATCCATTCCAACGGATGGATCCGCTCGTCTGTATAGACTTACCGGATCCATCCGTCCAAAGGGATTCCCCGCACGCGTCGTAATGATTTGACGCATGCGTGGAATTCCTTATATGACAGCGTCGCGCCGTCGCCGCGTCATAATCGCGGCGACGGCACGTCATCGCCAGAGGATTTCCGCGCGGATTTCAATGCGATGGTGTGTACACTCCATCGCATAGAAATCTGCTGAAATCTTTGAGAGGATTTATCATGGGTAGATATATATATATATATATATAATTTCTAATTTTTACTTCACCAACTTAGACTATTTTCTGATCCATCACATATAATTCAGATAAAACAAAAACAAAAAACATTGTACTAAAGGCTGTAATGTAACAATATAGGTAAAAAGCCAAGGGGGGGGGGGGGGTGAATACTATTGCAAGGCACTGTACCAGTGCCTCTGCTTTCCTGCTAAAAACTGACCACACTAAGCAGGAGAACACATTGTGATCAATTCTCTAGCTGTGCTGGGAACCCAGCCCGCTGTCCTCCAATGATCAGACCTGTCCTGACACCCCCCACCTGCACAACCATTCATTGAGAAGCTTGGTGTACTGCTGCTTCTCCTCCCTCAGCTCCTATGCAGCTGAGAACAGAGGGGATGTGATCACTTATAGAAAAAAGGGGGGGGGAGGTAGTTATAGTGTGTGTGTGTGTGTGTTTGTTTTTTGTTTTTTTTAATATATACACAAATGTTTTGCCTTTCATTTCTTTTTCAAACTGAATGGGTTGTTTTACAAGGTAAACGTTTACAACCACTTTAATTTCTGCAAGGCCTCCCCAAATCCCCCTTTTAAATCTATTTAGTACTGTTTTTAGTACTGTTTGGAGGAATTGATTATCCTGATGACAGCTTTGCTGTTGGTTTTCACCAGAGCTATGGGAATTAGTAATGTTTCCCATGCTTTCCCTTTCATGTGTTGTCTCAGAAGGTGATTGAGGAAATCTTATGATGTAAAGCAACAGTCATTAAATGGCAGCCCGCGGTCTGAGAATGAACCGAGCGTCGCTCCTGCTCGGACTGCCAGTGTAGTGCTGAGTGTCATCAGCAGTCACTGGTTTTCTGGGACCGTAGGTCTCCCCACAAACAGTGATGTAGCGTGTGTGCGCCCCGCCCCCTAATCCTGACCGCGACTCTCACTCCCAGACGGGGCTGCGAGTTGGGGGGCGTGACGTCATGTGCACCCCCGTTCGCTGCTCCTGCAAGCAAGGTGATGGGCATATTAACCACTTAAGGACCCCTTCACGCCAATATACATCGGCAGAATGGCACGGCTAGGCACATCAACATACCTGTACGTTGCCCTTTAAGCCCAGCCGTGGGGTCGCGCCCTGCGGGTACGTGCACGCGACCCAGTACGAAGACGCCGGACTCGCGGACCCGATCGCCACTGGAGTCCCGCGATCTCCCCCCGGAGCTGAAGAACGGGGAGAGCTGTGTGTAAACACAGTTTCCTCGTTCTTCACTGTGGCGCCATCATCGATCGTGTGTTCCCTTATATAGGGAATTACAATCGATGACGTCACACCTACAGCCACACCCCCTAAGTTAGAAACACAGATGAGGTCACACATAACCCCATCAGCGCCCCCTTGTGCTTAACTCCCAAACTGCAATTGTCATTTTCACAGTAAACAATGCATTTTAAATGCATTTTTTGCTGTGAAAATGTCAATGTTCTCAAAAATGTGTCCGCCATAATGTTGCAGTCAAGAAAAAGTAGTTTAGTAGTTTTAGTAGTAAAAAAAAAAAAAAAAAAAAAAAATGAATAAAAATGCAATAAAACTATCCCCTATTTTGTAAACGCTATAAATTTTTGCGCAAACCAACCGATAAACGCTTATTGCGATTTTTTTTTTTTTTTTTTTTTTTTTTAACAAAAATAGGTAGAAGAATACGTATCGGCCTAAACTGAGGACATTTTTATTTATTTTTTTTATATATTTTTGGGGGATATTTATTATAGGAAAAAGTAAAAAATATTGAATTTTTTTCAAAATTGACGCTCTATTTTTGTTTATAGAGCAAAAAATAAAAACCGCAGAGGTGATCAAATACCACCAAAAGAAAGTTCAATTAGTGGGGGAAAAAAAGGACGCCAATTTTGTTTGGGATCCACGTCGCACGACCGCGTAATTGTCAGTTAAAGCGACGCAGTGCCGAATCGCAAAAACTGGCCTGGTCCTTTAGCTGCCTAAAGGTCCGGGTCCTAAGTGGTTAATGTACACACTGATGGGCATATTTTGTTGTGCCCATCAGATTCTCCCTTAACATAAAATGTGCCCATCAGAGTGCCACTTAATATAAAATGTGCCCATCAGCATGCTACTTATTTTATGTTAAGGGGCACTCTGGGCACATTTTAGGTTAAGGGTCACGCTGATGGGCACATTTTGTTGTGCCCGTCAGTGTCCCTTAACCACTTAACGCCCGCCCACTGTATATATACAGTCACAAAATATTCCAACTGCACACCTTCCAGGAAAATGGCCAATAAGTAAAAGGGTGCTGAAACGATCACCAGCTGGGAACCGGAAAGCAAATCATGTACACATATTCGCCAGCACACCAAGGATCATTGAAAAAACGTCCAAAAATTTAATGCATAATAGCGATCCAAAAAGCAACGTTTCGAGGTCACGCAGGACCTCTTCGTCAGGCAAAAGAGCCTGACGAAGAGGTCCTGCGTGACCTCGAAACGTTGCTTTTTGGATCGCTATTATGCATTAAATTTTTGGACGTTTTTTCAATGATCCTTGGTGTGCTGGCGAATATGTGTACACTGTATATATACGTCCTGTTTTTAAAGATGGATATCTCAGTAACGGCAGCAGCTGCTGCCACAACTGAGGTATCCATCTTTACAGTGGGCGGCCGTGTAACCGATAACGGCGGTCTCCGCGGCGGATTCGCCGCGAGATCGCCGTTATCGGTGGCGGGAGAGAGCCTCCCACCGCTTTTCCGCCGCTTACTGGAGCCGTCGGTAGCGGCGGAGGAGATCGGATGCTGCCAGCTCGTGTGTGAGGATTTGAGTGAGGGCAAGATGGCCCCCACCCGTCCTCATAGCTCTGCTGGGCGGAAGTGACGTCAAAACGTCAGTCCCGCCCAGCCTCTTAACCACTTGCTTTCCAGCCCATTGTCAAAATACGTCCTGTTTTTAAAGATGGATATCTCAGTAACGGCAGCAGCTGCTGTCACAACTGAGGTATCCATCTTTAGTGCCGACGGTCCTGTACACGATAACGGCGGTCTCCGCGGCGGATTCGCCGCGAGATCGCCATTATCGGTGGCGGGAGTGGGGCCCCCCCTCCCGCCGCTGTCCCGCGCCCTCCGCCGCTTACCGGAGCCGTCGGTAGCGGCGGAGGGGATCGCGACCATCCGGCAGCTGAGCGGGGACGAGACTGAAGGAAAAATCTCCTTCGCCCGTCCCCCATAGCTCTGCTGGGCGGAAGTGACGTCAAAACGTCCGTCCCGCCCAGCCTCTTAAAGAGACATTTTTTTTTTTTGTCATTTGAAAAAATGACATTTCCAAATTTTTTTTTTTTTTTTTGCATTTAAGCCCAAATATGAGATCTGAGGTCTTTTTGACCCCAGATCTCATATTTAAGAGGACCTGTCATGCTTTTTTCTATTACAAGGGATGTTTACATTCCTTGTAATAGGAATAAAAGTGATAATTTTTTTTTTTTATTTCACTGTTAAAAATTGTAAAATAAGTAAAAATAAATGCGAAAAGCAAAAAAATAATTTTTTAAAGCACCCCGTCCCGACGAGCTCGCGCGTAGAAGCGAACGTATACGCAAGTAGCGCCGACATATGAAAACGGTATTCAAACCACACAAGTGAGGTATCGCCGCGATCGTTAGAGCGAGAGCAATAATTTTAGCCTTAGGCCTACTCCGTAACTCAAAAAATGCAACCTGTAGAATTTTTTAAACGTCGCCTATCAAGATTTTTAAGGGTAAAAGTTTGACGCCATGCCACGAGCGGGCGCAATTTTTAAGCGTGACATGTTGGGTATCATTTTACTCGGCGTAACATTATCTTTCACAATATATAAAAAAATTGGGCCAAATTTATTGTTGTCTTATTTTTTAATTCAAAAAATTTGAATTTTTTCCAAAAAAAGTGCGCTTGTAAGACCGCTGCGCAAATACGGTGTTACAAAATGTATTGCGATGACCGTCATTTTATTCTCTAGGGTGTTAGAAAAAAAAATATATAATGTTTGGGGGTTTTAAGTAATTTTCTAGCAAAAAAAACTGTTTTAGTCTTGTAAACACCGAATCTGAAAAACACCTTCTGTCCTTAAGTGGTTAATATAAAATGTGTCCATCAGCATGACCTTTATTTTATGATAATGGGCACTCTGATGGGCACATTTTGTTGTAGCCATCTGCATGACCATTAACATAAAATGTGCCCATCAAAGTGCCCCTTAACATTAAATATGCCAATTGGCATGCTCCTTATTTTATGTTAAGGTTCACGCTGATGGGCACATTTTATGTTAAGGGACACATTGATGGGCACAATATTATGTTAAAGGGGCACGCTGAGCGGCGCACATTGTGTTAGGGGGGCACTCTGATGGGGACACCTGATGTAAGGTGGCACTCTAATGAGGACACCTGATGTAAGAGGGCACCCTGATGGGAATACCTGGTATAAGGGGGAACTCTGATGGCGACACCTGACATAGGGGGATACTCTGATGATGGCAGCTGATTTATGGGGATAGTCTGATGGGGGCACCCAATGTAATGAACTACTCTGGTAGGGGCACCTGATGTAAGGGGGAACACTTTTGGGGGCCTTTACATTTACAGAGTATTACCAGAGTGTGTGGACTAAACGGTAAGAAAAGCACCAGAGAGTGCGGCGTGCACCAAAAAAAGAAAGGACGCATACAATCTTTCATGGCACAGACTTGTGATTCGGACCTCGGCCGCAAAAAAAATTTGGTTACCGGTAGGGCTGCAACTAACGATTATTTTCATAATCGATTAGTTGGCCGATTATTGTTTCGATTAATGAGAAATTAATTTGAAATATTTTAGGGCTACATAGCAAATAAAAACAGTTGAAACAATAAACACTCGGGTAAGAAGTACAGTGCCCTGAAAAAGTATTCATACCCCTTGAAATTGTCCAGATTTTGTAACGTTACAACCAAAACCGTAAATATGTTTTATGTGATAGACCAACACAAAGTGGCACGTAAATGTGAAGTGGAAGGAAAATGATAAATGGCTTTCAATTTTTTTATTTTTTTTTACAAATATCTGAAAAGTGTGTTGTGCATTTGTATTCAGCCCCTTTATTCTGATACCCCCAACTAAAATCGAGTGGAACCAATTGCCTTCAGAAGTCACCTAATTAGTAAATAGAGTCCACCTGTGTGTAATGTAATCTCAATATAAATACTGAGCCCACTGGAAGATCCTCTGCTTCTCTGGGAAACGTGATGGACTCTGCTGCCCCCCCAAGTTTTCTGCTCTGGGATTTATTTCTGTACATTTTTGTCCGATCCAATATATAATCAATAGCCATGGTCGGGAATTGGAAAGAAGGAAAATAGTGTTCACAATCACAGCACAATCATTTTTTCACAGTGACCATTAATCAAGATCTAAATCGCAGGTCTTGTTGACAGATACTGACATATGCTGCCCCGTGTGAGAATCTTCTACCAAGGAAGTGAACTGTGAACTTTACAAATGCTTGTGCTTGTCAGCAGGTTGGCTCATAGCAACTACTTGATTACTCATCAGGGTGCTTTGATGTTGTCCACATCTTTGTTGGTTGACAGGCTGTAGACCTGCTCTGATGTGTGTATAATATTATTCCAATTTAATTTGTAATTATCAAACCAATGTTTGTCACTGTTCTGGTAAAGTGTTAACTCTTTTATAAGAGTTAGTGCCGGTTCACACAGGGTGCAATCCGACTTACAGTGCGACTTCAGCGCGACTTTGAGCAACTTGCAACGTGACTTAAAAGTTGCCTCCAGGACAGGCGACTTTGGCTGTGGCCAATCACAGAATAATCAGCTCTGTGGGAGGGAGGGGTTTGCTTGGAAAAATTATTTTTCTTTTCCTGTAGTTGCTTCAGTTAAGATGGAGATCTGACTTTGGAGGCAACTTCCATTGAAATCTATGGGTACAAGTTGCCTAGAAGTCGGATTGAAGTAGTACAGGAACCTTTTCTGAAGTCAGATCGACTTCAGTAGTGTACATTAAGACGGCTCTCATTAACTATAATGGAATTTCTTATGTCAAGCGACTTGAGGTCTGACAAGTCGGATCCCAAGTCGCTGTAGTGTGAACCGGCACTAACGGACCTTGAAATGTTTGTTTAGACATTCCTAGGATGTTAGTTTGTCAAAATAATTTATAAAAGCATTTATTAATTGGTATGTCACATGATTTTGCCCAGAGGACAACACATCCCTTCTATATTTTTTTTTTTTTTTTTTAATCATGTCACATTTATTTGTTTATAAAACATGGATTAATGTTGAAAATACAGATTTTTAATTCAAATTACAATAAGGCCACAAGAAATGAAACAAAGATACAAATTGCCATTAATTGAATTAAAGCTAAACAATGGGGTATATTTTCAAGGGCCAAAGCTTCTAGGGATAGGTCTTCAAGAAATAATGTGCTATTGGTAAATAAAGAGTCTAAAAATGTCAGTTTAGCTGCGTTTACCCACATTTGCGTCTAGAAGTGATGTAAAAATAAAAGGAAAAAAATGTGTTGTCTGTAAATGAAACGCTGCTAAATGCAACTTGCCACATTTAGAAGCGTTTATATGCATTTGGCATTTCAAATGCCTCTGAACATCCGTCCTGAACGCATTTTTTTTTTTTTTTGCTTTCAAAAAATGCTTCTAAACTCAACTGCCTAGAAACAAACCTGTGTACGGCCTGATTCACACCTATGCACTTTTAGTGCTTTTTGCATTTTGCAGATTTGCCCTACAGAACGTATTCCATAGGAAACCATGGTAAATGGACTGTTGGGCAAAATCTGCATAGGTGTGAATCAGGACTACATGTACTGATAAGATAACAGAGAAGAAAGTTCAGGGGCAGCTGAAAAAAATGCCCAACTGCTCCTAAACGTCTGTTTACCAGCAGCAGGGAGGCCTTAAAGTAGTTGTAAGGAAAGAAGACCCCCGGAGCTGCCTAATAAACTACTTTAAAAACCTGTGTAGTGTTTTTTTATTGACATTTTTCTTCCAGGTGAATGGGTAGGGGTACGATGTACCCCATACTCATTCACATAGGGTGGGGGGGCAGGGATCTTGGGGCTCCCAGATTCCGGTAAGCCCCCCCGACAACCAACGGCCAGGGTTGTCGGGAAGAGCCCCTTGTCCCCATCAGTAGTGTACATTAAGACGGCTCCCATTTACTTCCATTCATTTTCTCAACCGCGCAACCTGGAGCGACTTGATGTCGGATCCCAGGTCGCCCCAGTGTGAACCGGCTCTTATGGTAGTAGCAAGAAATTTACAGCTAAATTGAAAAAAAAATATGTTTGTGTGGTTTTTTTTTCTCATTATTTTGCTCCAGTTTTTCTTTTGATAATAAAAAATAAAGCATGAGATATATCCATTACCATTTATTACCAAAAGAAAGCCCAATTTGTCCTGAAAAAAATGCAATATCATCCACCCAGGTTTGATGATATGTACGATTTTACTAACACATGTCAAAACTGGACTTGGCATTTAGATTTGTTTTACCCTTAGCTCTCATTCAGACGAGGCGGACACTGTCGCTACGGGGTCAGCCAGCTCAGTGGGAGATCTCTCTGCTGATCTCCGCTGAGCTGGCGGATGACGGGTCCCTCTCTTCTCACTGAGCAGGGAGGGGCTTGTCGAGTGCCCCTGTCTCCTATGGAGAGATCTGATGAAAAGGACAGCATGTCTGTTTTCATCAGATCTCACCCGATCCGATCCGCCATGGACGGATGACGACGGAGTTGATTCAGGGAATATCTGATTGCCTCATGAGGGATCAGGAAGGAATTTTTTTCCCCTGCTGTAGCAAATTGGATCATGCTTTGCTGTTTTTTTTTGCCTTACTCTGGATCAACTGTGGGTATAGAATTGGGTATATGTGATTTGTATGATATTATTATTATTATTATTTTATTTAAATGTATTTCTTATGGTTGAACTTGATGGACTTGTGTCTTTTTTCAACCTGACTAACTATGTATCGCCATACGTCTGATTTTAGCGGATTGGGTCGTATGTCAGCGGACATGTCACTGCTGACATCTGACGCTCCATAGGCTTGCATGGTGTGGCCATTCAGGTCCGCCGACAAAACTGACAGGTGGACCTGAACGGTCCGACAGTGTGAAAGGGGCCTTAGGCGCGAAGGGATTATAACACTGACAAATGACAATTCATGGCACCATTATGAGCACTCTGGCCCATCCATAAACCATGTTCATAATGTATTCATTCATTTTGATGCAGATCCATAAAAATGTTCCTTGGCCTTCCCACAAATTCTGATGTCCAGTTCTGAGGTTACATTTTGGTGGTGTGTGTGTGTGTGTGTGTGTGATGTACTGGTGTACTGGTGTTTCTGTAAAGACCACCAGTAATTATTCATTGCAGCATCTTAAGCATGCTTTCTGATTTTTGTCCCAAGGATTTCATTATCATTATTTTTACAATGTGTTATTTTATAGAAAAGTGAAAGGAGGAAACATTGATGTCCATCCAAGTGAAAAAGCTCTTATTGTCCATTATGAAGTGGAGGCTACTATTCTCGGGGAGTTGGGTGAGCCCATGCTTGGTGAACGGAAGGAGTGTCAAAAAATGTAAGTTAGAATTAAATCTACTTTCTTTTTTCCCTGTGCTATTACTGTCCTGATAAGAAGTCTCTTTCATACTGGGAACCAATGGATGGTAACAAAGGTGGTTGAGCTGTGGCTTTACTGACTACCAACCAATAACATAACATGCAGCCAGGGGGAACTGTACAGCTGCCACGGCTGTGAAGTAAAGCTCTGCCCGTCAAACATGCCCATTGAAGTCAGTGGTGTCATATCGGAGGTGATTGGCTCGCAGTTGTAGCATGACTTTTCAGTACAAAACCCCTGTCCGCCTGGAAAGAAAAATGGGGGGGAGACGGGACACCTGTTTGGGAGGTGACAGGCATCCTCTGACAATCCACCACAGATTGCTTTTTAGAGGTCGGTAGAAACTGATGTAGGGCGTGAAAGAGGCAAAGACATCATAACATAATACATTAAATAGAATGCATATTGCAATTAGCATGGCCTGGTTCCTCATAAAAGCTGTGGACTATGTGAGCAACTGGTTTCCTGCTATTGATTTTTATTTTTTTTGTGAGTTAATGGTGAAAAATACATGTCAAAGATGTATTGCTTGTATAAAACCGGTAACCCTTTGCATTTTGGCTTTTCCACTTTTCAGAATGTTTGTAAAAATATATAATTGAATTATTGGGTCTCTTGCACATAGGAGTAAAATTTGCCATGTTTTTTATTTATTTATCTGAACACAGGTGTATTGCTGTCTATGGAACGGTGCACACAGCTGTGTAACGATCAGTAATACAGCGATGAGTACAGAGCTGAAAATAAAAATTGAAAGTTTCAGTGCAGTAATTTAATCACATATACGTGTATATTGCAGCACTGCCAAGTAGAAGGGTATGAAGAATTTTGATCATGTATAAGCACACTCACAGCTAGTTTGCTAGTTCTTATATTAATATTCACATTTATGCAAGGTCTTTACAAAACATTTTTGTTAGGATCTCTCTGTCAACAAGAAAGGAAATTATTACGTCTGTGTGCAAGAGGCCTAAGGCCCCATGTACACAGGACGCTTCTAAACGTACATTCAGAGGCAGTTGGACGCTTTTTTCAACTGCCCCTGAACTCATTCAATGTTATCCCGTTATTGCCGTTTTTAGGCAGTTGCGTTTAACAGCGTTTCTTTGAAAGCCAAAAAATGGGTTCAGACGCAGAAGATTTCCACGTTTTCAGATGCCAAACTCGTCTGAAAGCGGTAACCCGTTTCATTTATAGGCATTTTTTTTAAACGCTTTTAAACGTAAACGCGGCAAAACGGACGTTTTAAACGTGGGTTACTATTTGTCAGGTTTAATCATTTAGGAGCAGTTGTAAAAGGGTCCCGGGTACATGAAGCCTTAAAGTAATGACTCCTGTCATGAGAACTTAATGATTCCTGATCAAAACATGTCTTGGATATGGAGAGTTTATAAAATGTACTTGCTAGTATCAATTTCTGTGAACCTTGAGAGCCTCTCAAGCAGAGAAATTAAGGCCTAGATTTCAAACTTAGGAGCTCCCTGGATGGACGGGAAAGGATTTTACAGTATACAAAGGTAAATGCACACACAGTATCTCACAAAAGTGAATCCACCCCTCACATTTTTTAAAATTATTTTATTATATCTTTTCAGTAGTGAGTGTACAGTTTGTATAACAGTGTACGTTTGCTGTGCCCTCATAATAACTCAACAAACAGCCATTAATGTCTAAACCGCTGGCAACAAAGTGAGTACACCCCTAAGTGAAATGTCCAGATTGGGCCCAAGTGTCAATATTTTGTGTGGCCACTAGAGCTGCACGATTCTGGTCAAAATGAGAATCACGATTCTTTTGCTTGGACTAAAGATCAAGATTCTCTCACGATTCTCAAAAACTGAATGCCAGAACCCCCCCCCCCCCTAAATAAATAAATAAACCTGTGATTTATCTGAAAATATGAATATATAAAAAACAGACCAGTGATATGTCTATAATGTTAAAGACCATATAACTCCTATGAAAAAAGCAGAATCAAACTTTGATACTGCTTTTTTCATAGGAGCTATATGGTCTTTAAAGGAGTTGTAAAGGAAAAAGTTTTTTCACCCCATTATACTTACCTGACCCCACAAAAGTCCTGCACGGTCCCGGTCCCGATATTCTCTTTGCCGCTCAGCCTGGCCGCTGATTGGCTAGCGCGGATGGATTGAGAGCAGCGCAGCCATTGGCTGGCGCTGCTGTCAATCACATCCAGTGACGCGGCGTGCCGAGGGGCGGGGCCGGGTGATACAGCGAGCGGCTATGGCCGCTCGCTGTATCACGGGAGCGCGCACGCAATTAGTGACCACTATGGGAGCTCTCGCATTACTGTGGTGACTTATTGCAGGGAGGACCGAGACAACTGCCGAGGGACCCCAGAAGACATGGATCGGGTGCAGTCTGTGCAAAACGAACTGCACTGTGGAGGTAAGTATGACATGTTTGTTATTTAAAAAAAAAAATGTTTCCTTTACAAACCCTTTAACATTATAGTAAACTGTTGGCGCTATATAAATCCTGTATAATAATAATAATAATAATAATAATAATAATTATAGACATATCGCTGGTCTGTTTTTTATACATCAGAAGCAGTACCGCCAGCAACCATTGGGTGGCGCATGGATACACACAGTTGTACAGAACTGTGAGAAAGATTAATACATCAGAAGCAGTTCCTGCCAGCAACCACTGGGTGGCGCATGGATACACACTACAGTCGTACAGAACTGTGAGAGAATCCCAGGCATCCATCCAGTGGCGCAGGCTGCTGACGTCGGTTCCGATATCGGCGCCATTTGCGTTCCACGCTGGTTACATGGAACCGGCGGTGACACAGAAGAATCGTGGGTCATCCTGCGGGGAGAATCGGGATCGCGATTCTCTCCGCGATTAATCGTGCAGCTCTAGTGGCCACCATTATTTTCCAGTACTGCCTGAACCCTTTTGGGGATGGAGTTTACCAGAGCTTCACAGGTTGCCACTGGAATCCTCTTTCACTACTCCATGAGGACATCACGGAGCTGGTGGATGTTAGAGACCTTGCGCTCCTCCACCTTCCATTTGAGGATGCCCCACAGATAATCAATAGGGTTTAGGTCTGGAGACATGCTTGGCCAGTCCATCACCTTTACCCTCCGCTTCTTTAGCAAGGCAGTGGTCGTCTTGGAGGTATGTTTGGGGGTCATTATCATATTGGAATACTGCCCTGCGGCCCAGTCTCCAAAGGGAGGGGACCATGCTTTGCTTCAATATGTCACAGTACATGTTGGCATTCATGGTTCCCTCAATGAACTGTAGCTCCCCAGTGCCGACAGCACTTATGCAGCCCCAGACCATGACACTCCCACCACCATGCTTGACTGTAGGCAAGACGCACTCGTCTTTGTACTCCTCACCTGGTTGCCACCACACACGTTTGACACCATCTGAACCAAATAAATGTATCTTGATCTCATCAGACAACAGGAAATGGTTCCATTAATCCATGTCCTTAGTCAGCTTGTCTCAAGCAAACTGTTTGCAGGCTTTCTTGTGCATCATCTTTAGATGAAGCTTCCTTCTGGGACGACAGCAATGCAGACCAATTTGATGCAGTGTGCGCCGTATAGTCTGAGTACTGACAGACTGACCCCCCTTCCTTCGACCTTTGCAGCAATGCTGGCAGCACTTATATGTCTATTTCCCAAAGATAACCTCTGGATATGATGCTGAGCAAGCGAACTTAACTTCTTTGCTTGACCATGGCAAGGCTGTTCTGAGTGGAACCTGTCCTGTTAAACCGCTGTATGGTCTTGGCCACCATGCTGCAGCTCAGTTTCAGGGTCTTGACAATCTTCTTATAGCCTATGCCATCTTTATGTAAAGCAGCAATTATTTTTTTCAGATCCTAAGAGAGTTCTTTGCCATGAGGTGCCATGTTGAACTTTCAGTGACCAGTATGAGAAAGTGAGAGCGATAACACCAAATTTAACACGCCTGCTCCCCATTCACACCTGAGGCCTTGTAACACTTTAACGAGTCACATGACACTGGGGAGAAAAAATTGCTAATTGGGCCCAATTTGGACATTTTCACTTAGGGGTGTACTCACTTTTATTTTGAGGGGACAGCAAATTGACACTGTTATACAAGCTGTACACTCACTACTGTACATTGTAGCAAAGTGTCATTTCTTCAGTGTCGTCACATGAAAACCTATAATAAAATATTTACAAAGGGGGTGGTACTCACTTTTGTGAGATACTGTATGTTCCAAAGGTTACAAATGCTTAGGCCTCTTCCACGCTGGCAGGCTCAATTGCAATCTGCTTGCTCAGCAATGAATCTGTCCACTGATCCCCTGCTGAGCAGGCGGTTGGTTGGTCTTTGTCCGCTCCGCTAATGCAGAAGCTCAAACAAACAATGCCTACTGGGGCTGGGCACTGCTTATTCATGTGGAGAACAGTACCGACATCATGGATCATGACATCCTGCATTCACAGGAAGTGGTTGGATGACACCGGTTGTGATTCAACCTAAAAGACTGAAGACACTGACAATGTGTTTAGCTAAGGAAACCGTTGTATGTTATAATTAATAGAATTGCCTTTTTTGCTTTTTTATTTATTTAGTATTCGTCTGAAAAGTCTCAATGCCAATACTGATATTTCCTCTCTGGCACGGAAAGTGGTTGAGGAATGTAAACTCATCCATTCAACCAAATTACCAGAAGTAGAACAGTTACTTTATTATCTTCAGAATCGCAGAGATGGGTTAACTAGTAAAGGTAAGAAACCTATGGGTAGCTTTTCATGTATTGCCAGCCTTTTGCTTAACATAGGTCACATGGTCAACTAATGTGGTGCATTGTGGAAAACTGAAGTTACATTTTTTACCTAGTTGCAGACTTTGGGCATGCCCATCCATTCTCTCTGCCCTGCTTCTGGAACCCCCCCCCCCCTAGTGTATAATTGTCTGCTTTGATTATTGTGTGTCTTTGTGTGAACATGTGTGGGGCTTAACAAATAAATGAATACATAAAAAAAAAAAAAAACATTGTGAAGGTGACAGGTTCTCTTTATGGAGACATGAGACCTCTATTGTCTACTGTGTACTCTGCCCATGCAGATCAATTACAGTACATAGTGTTTTTTTTCTTTTGTGTATTTTAGAATCTGAGATCTACCAAATTACTAGCAGCCTGGATATGTATGGAACTTTGTATACAATGGACACACAGGGCTTATTCCAATTATAGTTTCTATAGGACTATACAATATTCTTTGATAAAATATTTATTATGATCGTATTAACATTTTGCAATTCACAGTGATGGATACGTTCTCCACTATTGTTATTATATTCTTAAAGCGGAGGTCCGCCAATTATATATATTTTTTTATATAGTCAGCAGCTACAAATACTGCAGCTACTGACTTTTTAAAAATATGGACACTTACCTGTCCAGGGCGCCCGCGATGTCGGCACCCGAGGCTGACGCGTGTCTTGGCCCTCTGATTACTGCCGCCGCCATCTTCTCTAAGGGAATCAAGAAATGAAGCCTTGGGGCTTCACTCCCAGGTTCCCTACTGCACATGCGCAAGTTGCGCTGCGCAATGGAAATGCTCCCTCCTGTCTTCTATCTCCCAGAACACAGCGGGGGGACAGGAAGTGGCATAGACTATCTGCAGATTCTGCGGATATCTATGCCTGGAAGTAGGTGTAAATACCTGTATTGTACAGGTATCTGCACCCCCCCTCCCCCTGAAAGGTGCCAAATGTGACACCAGAGGGGGGAGGGTTCCGAAAAGCAGAGGTTTACTTTTTGTGTGAACCTCCGCTTTAAGCAATGTTCACATATTCACACCTGTGCGTCCGCGAGGGCCGTAGTTTGCACAGGTAAGAGAGCCCATTCATTACACGCAGGAAAGAAGTCCCTGCACATTTCTTGAAATTGAAGCCCGCTCCACAACCTCGGTTCCCAGCACTGTTGCGATTTCCAATGCGGGCAGCTTGCCATTACGATTAATGGCACACGCTGGGTTCCGCGTTTCTCTGTGTGGATGGTTGCAGCTGCCGACATTTATGCAAGTCCCACAGCGGCAACACCCGCACAGCTGTGAACTTAGCATTAGGCCGCGTACACGCGGTCGGTCCAAACCGCTGAGAATGGTGCGACGGATGGACGTAAAACTCGCGACGTGCTGAAAAAAAACGAAGTTTCAATGCTTCCAAGCATGCGTCAACTTGATTCTGAGCATGCGCGGGTTTTGAACCGATGCTTTTGTGTACTAACCATCGATTTGGACCTATCGGGCAGCGGTCCATCGGTTCGATTTTAAAGCAAGTTCTAACATTTTTGACAGAAGGACAACGGACCGATGGGCCGTACACACGGTCGGTTTGGACCGATGAAACTGGACTTCAGGCCGTTTTCATCGGTTTGGACCGACCGTGTATAAGCGGCCTTAGGGATTACTTTTTTTAAATGGATGATATTTATCTTCATGGTCTTACAATATATTCTTTGTCATGATCCTGTTTTGATTTTGCCATTTGTAAATTTTTGGAAATGTTTCTTCTGTAACAGAAAAGAAGGAAAAGAAGAATGGCAAACCAAAGGATCCACCACCTTTTGAAGGAATGGAGGTAAAGTTTATAGTTGCTTTGAAGAACCTATAGAACAATAAACTGCATTGAAATGACTGCCTGCAAAAGGTGCCTGCACATTATCTGTTTTTTTATTAAGGCAACATAGTCACTTTAATGTGATCTTCCCGCTGGCCAGGGTTTTTTGGTTTTCCCAGAGAAAAGGTACCGAAACTAACCCTCCCTGGCCAGCTTATCAAAGAATCCAAATAGTTTTGAACAAGGTGCAAGGTTTTGAAAAAACACAGGTTATCACACCCAGGAATGCATAGCACGGTAGGCTCAGGAGTACGTACTGTGCAGTGCTGAAGCTGAACTCTTCTTCTTTCCTTGTGCACAGTACACCTCTTCTTCTTCCTCTATCCATAATACTCCTCTTCGTCCCCCTGTCCACAGCTCACCTCTTCTTTCCTTGTGCACAGTACACCTCTTCTTCTTCCTCTATCCATAATACTCCTCTTCGTCCCCCTGTCCACAGCTCACCTCTTCTTTCCTTGTGCACAGTACACCTCTTCTTCTTCCTCCATCCATAATACTCCTCTTCGTCCCCCTGTCCACAGCTCACCTCTTCTTTCCTTGTGCACAGTACACCTCTTCTTCTTCTTCTTCTTCTTCCTCCATCCATAATACTCCTCTTCGTCCCCCTGTCCACAGCTCACCTCTGTACTCCTGAGAGAAAAAAACAAAAATGACTGCTGCACACCATTAAGAGTTATTACTACATTATTAAATGCAAGAAAATAGAGCATAAAAGGCATTAAAAACACACAGGTAACCAATTATGGTATAGTACCCTAGAAGTGACCTGAGAATACACTCACAAAAACGAGACGGCAAAAATCAGTGACAAATTGAAAACTGGAGCTCGATCATCCAATAAGGAGATCCAAGTCCATAACTCACCCATTTTTGCCGTCTCGTTTTTGTGAGTGTATTCTCAGGTCACTTCTAGGGTACTATACCATAATTGGTTACCAGTGTGTTTTTAATGCCTTTTATGCTCTATTTTCTGATATTTAATAAAACGTAGTAATAACTCTTAAGGGTGTGCAGCAGTCATTTTTGTTTTTTTCTCTCTTGGTACATTATATTTTTGATTGCACCCCCCGACAATATCGGTGAGTACTACATATTTGATAAATAGGTGGGATTCCCATATCCTTCTCTCCTTTTTTATACCTCTGTACTCCTCATCCACAGCTCACCTCTTCTTTCCTTGTGCACAGTACACCTCTTCTTCTTCCTCCATCCATAATACTCCTCTTCGTCCCCCTGTCCACAGCTCACCTCTGTACTCCTCATCTGAGGCTCACCTCTTCTTTCGTTGTGCACAGTACACTTATTTTTCTTCTTCCTATCCACAGCTCACCTACATACCCCTACCCAGAGCTCAAATCTGCATCCCCAATCCACAACTCACTTTGTATCCCCTGTCAAGAACTCTCTACGGCACCCTCCCATCCACAACTTCACCTCCAACTACAGCTTATCTCTGCCCCTTCCACATTTCACTTCGGAACCCCCATCTACAGCTCGCCCAAATCCACAGCTTTCACCTCTTCATCCACCGCCCCCCCCCCCCCCCAATTTTTCACCTCTACACAACCTGCCCACCCCCACAGCTCTCGCCTATGCACCACACCCCAACATCCCTAGAGCTGCCTCTCTGCACAACAACCTCCACAACGCTCACATCTGCACAATTTTCTCCCCTTCTTATCTCTCATTTCTGCACAACCTGCCTGCCCCCTCCCCCCTTCCCTTCATAGTTCAATCACATCTTCACGGCGGTGCAGCCAGCACTGCTCTGTTAAGTGTGGGCGGATCTTTTTTTAACAGAACTCGGTTTCCATTTACAGACCTGTGTAGCACAGAACTGAGGAGGAGTTTGAAGGCACTTCTGTCGACTCAGTGCTACATGTCTGACAGGCAGGGGCAGGAACAGAAACGGCTTTCCGAAACAACAGATGCGGGCATTTTTAGCGTCGGCGCTTTGACCTGCACGTGCCCTGGCGATAGCACACAGGAAGTGGATAGTGCTGCTCTCCTCTTCTTCTCACAGGAGACTCTGAGAGCAATGGGAGCCATAGAATCCTGCTGCTATCAGTCAAATCTTGTGAGGAGAGAGTGGGGCATAGTAAAGCGCGCAGTGTGTGTCTATGGACACACACAACATGGAAGCGCAGCACATGGCTTCCTGATGGGGCATTCGCAAGGGGGGAGGAACTCTAGAAGAGGGGGTAAAGGACCGCTCTGTGCAATATCCTTGCACAAACCAGATAATTATAACCTCTTTATTTGAATGCAAAAAAAAATATTACCTTTTTAATCACTTTAAGGGGGAAATCTGAATCTTTTCAGGAGTATGTTAGTGTTTAAAGCTGTTTTACAAACTCTGTAAAAAAAAGTGCTCTATTTCGTATGTCAAACACCCTGAATTTTTTGTGTTTTCAGATTGATGAAGTTGCTAACATTAATGAAATGGATGAATACATTGAATTGCTGTATGAAGAAATTCCTGATAAAGTTCGTGGCTCTGCTTTAATTTTGCAGCTTGCTAGAAATCCAGACAATTTAGAGGAATTATTGCTGAATGGTAAATATTTCTTCTTTTGCAGGTTTCTAATTCGCATGATAAAAATTAAGTGCTTAAAGTGGTTCTAAAGGCTTTTTTTCTCTAAAATAGCAAACATGTTGTACCTACCCGCTTTGTGCAATGGTACCTCCACTTCTGGGGTCCCCTGCCAGCGCTCTTGGCTCCTCTTCCTCTTTTTCTGTGTCTGCCACCATAGCAAGCGGCTTGCTATGGGGGCAGACACGCAGGCTCGATCCCGAGCCAGGCTGTGTGTCTATTGACACACACAGCGTGACTTGGCCCCGCCCCCCACTCCCTCCTCACTAAATTTGACTGACAGCAGCATGAATGAATAGCTCCCACTGCTGCCTGTAAGTCCCTGTGTTAAAGCGGTGGTTCACCATAATGAAACATTTTTTTTTTTATAGCATTAAATTAGGGATAGTAGCGCGAGCTACAGTATGCCTGTATTGATTTTTTTATCCCCGTACTCACTGTGCAATCCTCTATAGAAGATTCCGACTCCCCACGGGGAATGGGCGTTCCTATCAAGAGGGAGGATGATTGACGGCCGGCTATGGTACGTCACGCTTCTCCGGAAATAGCCAAAATAGGACTTGGCGCTTCACGACGCCTGCGCATAGTCTGTGCGCAGGCGCCGTATAGCGCCGTGAAGAGCCGAGACCTGTTCCGGCTATCTTCGGGGAGCGTGACGTGCCATAGCCGGCCGTCAATCATCCTCCCTCTTCATAGGAACGCCCATTCCCCGCGGGGAGTCGGAATCTTCTATAGAGGATTGCACAGTGAGTACGGGGATAAAAAAATCAATACAGGCATACTGTAGCTCGCGCTACTATGCCTAATTTAATGGTAAAATGTTGTCAGTGTGGGTGAACCACCGCTTTAAGGGGGAGAGAGAATGCAACTGGGCAAAGCGCTGGATCGATCCAGGAGTGAGGTACGTGTTAAAAAGGGGAGGTGGGCACAGCAAGTTCTAAAACATTTTAGCTTTAGAACCACTTTAACCATGTATGTGTTTTTTTTTTTTTTTCATGACAATTACTAGTTTACCAGGATTATAAGAAAAAATTGAATTATGTTTTTATTTTCGATCGATTGTTACAGTATTACAGAAGTGGGGGATCTCCTAATCTGCCAATGCTAAGTTTTATTTTGGTGAAAAGCAAACTATTTGCTTTTGCATCTGACCTATTTAGTCGTACTTATGGATATTTAAAATCCCCTATTCCTAACTGCTTGATCCCAATATTTTTACCATTCTTCTGAGATCTACGAAATGTTTAAGAGGGATCAAGTAAACATCAGTAAATTATTACGCCTGTGTACAACTGGCCTAACTGATTATGAAGTATTAGCAGGAGGTCAGCTTCAATTTGTTAGTGCATTTAAAACTGCTAGTACATCTAACACTCCCCTCCATAACAGTGGCGGCTGGTGCTCAAAATATTTTGGGGGGGCGCAAACAAACTGAAAAAAAAACACATCAAATGCAGCCACTGTGCCCATCAAATGCAGCCACTGTGCCCATCAAATGCAGCCACTGTGCCCATCAAATGCAGCCACTGTGCCCATCAAATGCAGCCACTGTGCCCATCAATTGCCACTATTCTGTGCCTCATCAATTGCCGCCAGTGTTCCGCCTCAGATGCCGCCAGTGTGCCCCATCAGATGCCGCCAGTGTGCCCCATCAGATGCCGCCAGTGTGCCCCATCAGATGCCGCCAGTGTGCCCCATCAGATGCCGCCAGTGTGCCCCATCAGATGCCGCCAGTGTGCCCCATCAGATGCCGCCAGTGTGCCCCATCAGATGCCACCAGTGTGCCCCATCAGATGCCACCAGTGTGCCCCATCAGATGCCACCTGCACTTGCCTGTCTCGTAGCGGGTCAGCGGCTGTCTCCTGCACGTTCTCCATGTCTTCTTCCCTTCTCTCTCAGGCGTCCAATCGTTTCAGCCAATCAGGTGACTGGTAATGGACCCGGCAACCTGATTGGCTGAGAGGCGGATTCGGTGTTAGCAGAGCGAACGCCCAGCATGGTGCCCGCTGTTGACTTTTTTGGGCGCCTATTCGAACCTATGGCTCTAATCGGGCCCTTCCAAAAAACACCCCCGCTGCTGTAATTCAGATGCCCGGTGCCCGACAAGGGGCCGGACACCTGAATATGGGGTGTCAGCAGTGACCATAGATAGATTCATGCATTGTATGAATCTATCTATGGTATTTAGAGTGGTGCAGGAGAGAGGGGGTGGCACATCTGCGCCCTTTATGGATGCACCGCCACTGCTCCATAATCACAATACTGATGCCCAAATATTCCCACTATGCTCATTCATCCAGAGCGGTGACTGTATAATACAGGAGGTGTGTTACTAACCAGATCACACGGTGAAAACAGAGGTGGGAGGAGCTTAATGAAAAGAAAAATAATGCAGCCACCACATCTAATGATTGGTATGCTTAAATATATCATTAATACATTTTTGGTTTTATACTGTTTTAAATATATGTGTGTATTTCAGACAACTGCAGAATGAAAATAAAAAACACTCTGGGACTCAACATAGATATAGGTGTAAAAAGGTTCTTAGAGTCAAATAGTTAACTGGTTGGTGAAGACTTGCATTGCGCTGCATCGGTTAAATATGCTGGTTCTTTGAACCCAGTTTGACATTTAAAAAAAATCTAAATTTGATCCAGTTTGATATGTTTTAAGGCAATTTCTTTACTTCTTTAGAAACTGCCCTGGGAGCCCTAGCGAGAGTGTTAAGGGAAGACTGGAAACATAGTGTTGAACTTGCTACTAATATCATTTACATCTTTTTCTGCTTCTCCAGGTAAATATGTTCCACTTGATTTGTAAATGTTCAGTGTTACATGGCATAGTAGAATACAGTAGCTAAAATAGAATGGGTTAATAATATGTGATACCTGATCATCTGCAGAACTTATAGGGTGGAATTCTGTGGATTATTGCCACAGGATTTTTTCTACCATTCCAACCCTACATGTTCAGAAATACTCTTGTTGTGAAAAAGGGTTTTATTTTTCATAATGGTGCCTCTCGGCTTGCAGAACAGTTTTTTATTGACACGTAGTTGGATGGATGGCGCAAATGGCTTGCATCCAAAACTAGAGGTTTTTAAACAAAACTGAAAACCTTGAAAATAATTTGTAATGAACGTAAAAATAAAAAAAATTGTCATGGACAAAAAATTGTCATGGCACAATCATGCCAATGGGTCCATAGGAATGTGCAGGAAGCGGTGGATAAGTTTGCGCACTATTGGGGATGCCAATGCCTTTGTTTGTCAGAACCAAAAATGATTTAGGTGTGTTGGGAGGGTTTGGGAAGCTGCTGTAGGTATGTGGGACTGCTACATAGAGTGTCAACTGTGTTTTGGAGACTCTTACCTCTCACTGTATCGGTTTTGGATTAGGCTAAAGCTGAGCTCCAGGCAAACCACTAAATGCACTGATTAAATACATATACAGGGATATGTTTTCCTGTCATTCTGAGATTTATAAAAAAGAAAAGAAGGGAGCACCGACCTTGTACATTACCAATGGCAAGGTTTTATTCATAAAATGTACAGATACATTTACTACTCGCAAATGAGCTTAAAATCTTAAAGTCTTAACAAACTCCCGACAGTGGAAATTGATCTCAAAATGCCTGCGACCAGGAGCAGATGACAGAGGCTATGCCGTGATTGGTGCCACCTGGTTCCCCCGGTCATCTGGTCCTGGTCGCAGGCATTTTGAGACATCAATTTCCACTGTTGGAAGGTTGTTAAGACAGATTTTAGGCTCATTTGTGAGTAGTAATTTTATCTGTACATTTTTAATAAAACCTTGCCATTGGTAATGCACAAGGTCGGCGCAACCTTCTTTTCTTTTTTGTTTTAGCCTCAAGAATACCCATTGTTCTGAGGAGGGCAGCAAGACTATAGTCATCCCCTATTTCATTGGAAGGCTCTGGTTGTGCCACTTAGTGACTGGCCTCCCGAGCACAGGAGAAAGTTTGTTGTTCTGAGATTTATCCCGCCCTGCCAGATAACACCACCTACTTTGTTAGTTATATACTGTAAAGGGCTCTTTCACATGTCTGTTCATTATGAAGAATGAATCAATATTTATTAACACACCTATATCAATTATAATGTGTTTATGACGCACTGAAAAAGTTTCAAGAATGCTTGATAAACACCCATTAGAGTAATGCTTTTCTAGTGGGAAGTGCTTAAAGGTTAATTTATCTACTTTGAGACGTGGGTAGGTTGTGGTGTTATGGAAGACATTTTTGTGAATTCTCTGCAAGATGTATTCATGTAATTTGATCTTTTTGACACTTGGCTTGGTCCAACTCGGCGTCGCTGAAACCAAAAGCTTTGCCATTGGCAATAATGCTCAATGTCTCTGCTCCTGCCTGGCACTGTCAGTATTGCTGGCTGGTTCAATGCTTTTGCCTGCACACAGAAGCAAAGGGTGTTACCATACGGCTGCTACGTTTAATCAGGAAGTGGCATGAACTGCTCTGTCCTTTTTCTCTATTTACCAGTGCATTCTGGGATGTGGCCTGGTATGGTCCAGGAGGGGCTCGCTAGTCTCCCCCCTGCCGCGTGCTCAGATAAGGGTCTGGCATGGATTTTTGGGGGGACCCCACTCCAATTATTTTGCTGTGGGGGTTTAAAAAAAAATACAAACCTCAGGGTCTGGCATGCTCTGGGGGGAGGCGACCCGGGGAGAAACCCCCACGCCAGGTTTTTTTTTTTTCTTCATTTTGGCGAGGGTTCCCCTTCAACGCACAAGCTGCCCCGCACATCGGATTATCATGATCGGACTTGTGGTGCGACTTCTTTTCCAATCAATGGGCCCTCATAGGGAACCATTGATTTTGAATGGAGGCAGAGAAACGTTGCTAAAAGCTAGCATTGCTAAACGTGCATGAACGCCAATGCAAAAAACTACTAAAGGACGTTTTTGCAGCCACTTTTCTGGCGTTGGTAGTTGCTTTGCAGCTTGCTTTTTCTATAGTCCCGTGTGCATGAGGTCTTACCCTCTATATACAGTCCAGAGTGATGAGGCAGTCAATGTCCACGTCGTTTTGCTCCCTAAAACAAAATGTTTTTTTTTGTTGGGGGGTGTATATTTGACCCAAACTTGACTTTGGGCACAAGTCTAAAAGACATATTTAGAAATTGCTAATTGGCTGAACATAATTATTTATTGTATGTTTTCTTCCAGTTTTTCTCAGTTTCATGGATTAATCACACATTACAAGATAGGAGCTCTCTGTATGAATATAATTGATCATGAGTTAAAGCGTCATGAACTCTGGCAAGAGGAATTAGCCAAAAAGAAGAAAGCAGATATCCTTTCAGCAACATTTTAATATAGTTTTAATTTCATACGCTTGGTAACTTTGTGTTTGTTTTTTTTTTTTTTCATTTTTCATATATGCATTTAGGCTATCGTGAATCCATTTGTGTGTGTGTATATGTATGTATGTATGTACCGTATTTATCGGCGTATAACACGCACCCTAACTTTAAGAGGGACATTTCAGGAAAAAACATTCCACAGTCCCCTACGTATAACACGCAGGCACAGTCTACCCTCTATTTTTAGGGTAAAAAAGTGAGTGTTATACGCCAATAAATACAGTATGTATATGTATGTGTGTATGTGTGTGTGTATGTATATGTGTATATATATATATATATATATATATATATATATATATATATATATATATAAATTATTTTTTTTACTAACTTGCCTATGTTGAACTTCCCGCTTCTAAAGTGCAGGTCATAGGTCCATGGAACTTACAGTTCAAACATGCTGCGCTCTTGCACATCATGCCTGTACAGTCAGTGGAATGACATAAGATTGACAGCCATGGTTAGCATGGTCAGTTTCTGTCATAAAGAGAGGCAAAGGCAGAAACTAGGTATTATTCAACATAGGAAGGGGTAAATGTCGTTGCATTACTACTGACCATGTTCTCTTGCATTAAAGAGGCAGTACCATGCTTTTATTTTTATAAATAGATGTGATGACCACTAATGACTTAAAATTAATGAGAACTATTTTTTTTTCATCTGTATATCCTAAGAAGGAATCTGCACTGTGATTTATTGTAACATTTTTCAAATTTATTGAGAATGTTTAAGAGCTCATAACATTTTGCAGCTTGAGTTTATTTATGGTAATGTGTGTACACAATGACAGGAAGTGAAGGAAAATCTCCCCAAGGAGACACAGGTGGGAAAAAAACTGACAGGGATTATAACTTTACCTTAACTTACTGTGTCCCACTATGCTTGGTTCCACCGAGAATTCCTATGCATTCTGTTCCTTATACGTGTGTAATTTAGATTATTTGTGAGATTTGACATTCATCGTTGTTTTAGTACCGATAAAACTTATGACCCTATCATTTCACTCTGACTTTCTCGGTTTCTGGACGCAGCAGGTTCCCGCAGGGGAGTCCAGGCCGAGCAAAGTAACAGTTAGACACTGGCTAGCAATATCGGTTTCATTGGGTCTTACAGAAGTACTCACAAGTTACCTTTTTGTACATCACTGTTTGTATGATAATGTATGTATTTCATGTCCTGCAGACCAGATCGCCCTTTGTCAGGCAACTGATCTTTTATTTATTTTTTATTTCTGTTAAAACAACAAGTAAACACCTATTGAACCTAAAGGGGTTGTAAAGGTACAATAAATAGCTTCCTTTACCTTAGTGCAGTCCTCCTTCACTTACCTCATCCTTTGATTTTGCTTTTAAATGTCCTTATTTCTTCTGAGAAATCCTCACTTCCTGTTCTTCTGTCTGTAACTCCACACAGTAATGCAAGGCTTTCTCCCTGGTGTGGAGTGTCGTGCTCGCCCCCTCCCTTGGACTACAGGAGAGTCAGGACGCTCTCTATGTTGCAGATAGAGAAAGGAACTGTGTGGTAGTGGGCGTCCTGACTCTCCTTTTGCCCAAGGGAGGGGGCGAGCACGACACTCCACACCAGGGAGAAAGCCTTGCATTACGGTGTGTAGTTACAGACAGAAGAACAGGAAGTGAGGATTTCTCAGAAGAAATTAGGACATTTAAAAGCAAAATCGAAGGATGAGGTAAGTGAAGGAGGACTGCGCTAAGGTAAAGGAAGCTATTTAGGATTTTTTTTTTTTATCTTTACAACCCCTTAACTTACTGTGTCCCAAATGAAAAAAATAAAGTTTTGACTTTTAGTTACTCGGTATCCATAGTAAAGGCTCAGTGTAGTCATGTTGTAGTGCTGACCAGTGAGTCTTTTTCTGTCTCAAGGTAAGAGGAGACTCTAATCCGTCTGACCCTTTTCATAACCTCTATATACATGAATATCTGAATAGTGGTTGAGGGTTCTTGGCTCTCTGACCTAAGCATGTTTTAGCATCCTGGGGTTGCACATCTATGTGTATGCTCCAGTTGCAGCCATAGACTGTAATGAATGTCCATGGATCTGTATGTATGCATATTAAAATTATAGGAAGGGTGAGATGGAGAGGGGTGTATAGGATACTTAAAGTAAAGAAATCACCCATTTTCATTGCTAAACCCTATCATGCTGCTTATGGCATAATCTGTTAAATCCTTGCTTAAACATTTTCATTAAATCTTCCCCCACTTTGTGTTCAAAATGTTTGCAATCCATGGCTGATTTGATGACCTATTTTTAGTATACCGTTTTTACTGTTTTCCTTAACAAATATAAATACTGGATGGTGATGATCCAGATACTCCATCCTTAAAAAAAGAATATGAGAAAGCATACAAGAAATATCAAGGACTTCTTGTTAAACAGGAACAACTTTTACGAGGTAGGTATATCTGATTATATTGCATTTTATTAACTGTGTGTGTGTCATCGTGAAGGGTTCAGAAACAGAAGGAACGAGGGGTTTTCCTAAAGGGAATCTTTTTTTCTTTATTTTAAAGGGTAAAATAAAGAGTTTCCAACACCCTCCTTACTCTTGCAGTCCCTTCTACACTTATCTGCTGCGTATCAATCTGTGCCTGGCCCCGTAGGCTTTGTAGCAGCATGATGCTGGCAATAGCTACCGATCATAGGTCAGTGTGTTTTATGTGGCAGTGCTGACCAGTGAGTCTCTTTTTCTGTCTCAAGGTAAAAAGAGACTCTGGTCAGTCTGGTCATGCCGACCAATGACCTCTAGATATTAACATTATGCTGCTAGACAGCTGCCGTGGTTTTGTATGGCATTTAAAGCAGGGCTGTGGAGTCGGTAGATAAATGTTCCGACTCCGACTCCTCAGTTTTATGTACTTCCGACTCCGACTCCTGTATTAATATGCAAATGTATTTTATACATTCCTTGAGGGAAAGAAACGCAACCTACCACAGGACTACTGGCTGGGAAAAGCCAACAGTCTACTGTATTGCACAGTTTAAGCAAAAGACAAACACAATGAAAACAAAGTTTTTATTAATTTTTTTTAATCCAGGAAGGGGCATTTATTCTAAAACATGATTTTCCTAGGAGAATCCCATAGTCATGTTTAAAGTTTAAGCTAACAATCGGAGTTTACAAGTTTTTATAGCCTTAGCTAAATGACAGCAGTTTTTCCAATGGTTTACAGCTTCATTCTTGAACTATTGGCCCTCCATTCCCTTCACTTATACAAGTGTCTCACTCTCTAGTCCTGCAAAAAAACATATTTATTTAATCCCTTATCAGTGAGAGGCTAGGTTACACATGGACGCTGCGTTCCCTGTAAAAGCAGAACACAACACTATGGAAAGTATAAGTATTGCAGCTCCTAATTGTGCGTTGCGTGCCATATAGTGAAGCACATGAAAAGCATGCTTCTTCACGGTCACTTAACGTGTTCGTTTTGCGGTGACGTGAGGCACTGCATGCATTGGTCTTTATTCTTACAGTAGAGAAGTCATTAATTATAACTTTTTGTGAATTGTTATAATTATAAATATAATTTAAACTTGCTTTTTTTTTTTTTTTTTTATTCCAATCTAAATTTAGTAGGAGTCGGAGTCGGTGCATTGTTTGCCGACTCCGACTCCAGGTACCCAAAATTTCCCCCGACTCCGACTCCTCGACCTCGACTCCGACTCCGACTCCACAGCCCTGATTTAAAGTGTACGAGGAGTGGGTAGTGTGATGGAAATCTTTAAAAAAAAAAAAAAGATTTGTGTAACCTGCTTTAGATTTACCAACAGCTATGTAGTGCAACGGTTTACAAGACTAGATATACATTTAAAGCGTTTAACCCGAAAAAACAAATAAAGATCCTGGGCCAGATTCAGGTACCTGCGCCGCGGCGTAACGTATCCCGTTTACGTTACACCGCCGCAAGTTTTGAGCGTAAGTGCTTGATTCACAAAGCACTTGCCTGTAAACTTACGGCGGTGTAGCGTAAAGGCGTCCGGCGCAAGCCCGCCTAATTCAAATGGGGGCGTGTACCATTTAAATTAGGCGCGCTCCCGCGCTGGACGTACTGCGCATGCTCCGTTTTGAAATTCCCGCCGTGCTTTGCGCGAAGTGACGTCATTTTTTTGAACGGCGACGTGCGTAACGTACTTTCATATTCCCGGACGTCTTACGCAAAAAAAAAAATGTTGTTAAATTCGACGCGGGATTTACGGCCATACTTTAACATGGCTCGTCTAAAGTTAAGCCATGTAAAAGCATGCTTAAGTTTGCGACGGGAAAAAATTACTAGCGACGACGTAACGAACGCGAAAACCTTTGTGGATCGCCGTAAAAGCTCATTTGCATACCCGACGCTGGAAAACGACGCAAACTCCACCCAGCGGCGGCCGAAGTATTGCAGCCTAAGATCCGAAGACGTACGAAGCCGTAAGCCTGTCGGATCTTAGCCAAAAGCCGTCGTATCTTGTTTGTGAATCACAAATTAAGATATGACGCGGCAAATTTGAAAATATGCCGGAGCATCAGTAGATACTCCGGCGTATCTCTTCTGTGAATCTGGCCCCCTGTTCCTTAAAGCAGTGCTTGTGCTGTGTCATTTGGCCCCTCTATCACCTGACATACCTGGCTGATTCTGACAGTTTCTACCTTCCCCCTGTACTTTGACCACAATATGAGCCCTGACACTGTGGTCAGTATACGTGCCTCTGTCATACACTTCTATCTGCAGCTCTCCTGCGTCTCCCTCTGTCCTCCTCCTCCTCTCCCTGCCTGTCATCTATCACTGATCTGCTCCTCTCCCCATTGCATCAAAACTAACTGATCTGTATATCATCCCCTCTGTCAGATGATAAGCTGTGTCCTAGTGCCTGTGCTTTATAAAAAATAAAAAAAATTCTACCTGTTTTAACAGTGTCTCCCAGTGATCACATGACTCCAGGCTCTAAGCTCCTCCTCCCCTCTTCCCTGGCTGACATCAACAGGGGAATCTTGGCCCCGCCTACTGGAGATATCAGATGGGGAGCACAGACAGCCTGGAGTCATCTTATCGCTGGAAGACGCTGTTAAAACGGGTAGAATTTTTTTTTTTTTTTTTTAATAAAGCACAGGCACTAGGATGCACTTTTTTTTTTTTTATCTGACAGAGGGGATGATCTAAAGATGAGATACAGTAAAACCTTGGTTTGAGAGTAACTTGGTTTGAGAGCGTTTTGCAAGACAAGCAAAATGTTTTAATACATTTTGCCTTGATATACAAGTGAGTAGCGTCATGTCACAACTGAGTATAAAAAAGAAGAGAGGAGCCTCTAAGGCCCCTTTCACACTGGGGCGTTTTTCGAGCGTTATTTAAGCATTATTCGAGCGAAGCCTCATCTGCAATCCCAATGTGCTGGTAAAGCACCGCTAAGACCCTAACGTTTTAGGGCATTTTTGCAGTGCCTCAGTGTGAAAGGGTAAGGCGTTTTTACAGCGCTTTCAATTCATTTCAATGGAGAGGGGCGTTTTTGGAGCGTTTTTTTTCAGCGCCCAAAAGCTGCTCCAAAGATGCTACTTGCAGGACTCAGTGTGAAAGGGTTCATTGAGATGCATGGAGAGTGTTTTATGATGCTATAACGCTAAAACGATGTAAAAACGCTTCAGTGTGAAAGGGGTCTAAGTGCAGCAATATGGTTTCATTTAATGAAGGTACAACATTTAGCAACTTATTGCTACACTTAGAGGCACCTCTCTTCTCTTTTATACCCTGTAAAAAAAATGCTTTGATATACAAGTGCTTTGGATTACAAGCATGTTTTTGGAATGAATTATGCTCGCAAACCAAGGTTTTACTGTAGTACAGTGGTTCTCAACCTGGGGGTCGGGACCCCCATGGGGGTCAAATTATGATTTGCCAGGGGTCACCAAATCCTGGGCTGTTCCTGAAGCCCGCACCACTCTCCCAACCTTTTCATGGCTGCCCATCAGGGCTGTTCCTGGAGCCTGCAGCCACCCACTCAGCCACTTCACAGCATGTGGGGGGCACAGACTAGAGGTCGGCTGACTGGTGAGGAATGTGAAATGGGAGGGGCTGGAGGAGACCCCATATCCTGATTTTGGCATAGGTGTCATTGCTGCGAGACACCACAGAGCTGGAGACGCAATGAGTAACAGCACTGCCACTCATCCCATTCCCCCCCAACCAAGGAGTAAGAAAAGGAATAAAAATAGAGAATACACAGAAGGGAGATGAAAAAGGGAGAGAAAGAATAAGAGAGCTAGAAAGACGGCTAGAGAGAGGGATGGGGAAAAAAGAAATTAGGATAGAGAGATAAAAGAGAAAGAAAGGAGAAGAAAGAAAGAGTGGTACATCCTAAAATGTACCATAAGGGTTTTTAATACTGTACAAGAGGAAAGGACTAAATATCCGTGGGTTAGGGGCGCAAATTACTCATCTTGCCTTGGGTACTGACAACCCACGCTACGAAAATTATTTTACTGTTAGGGGTCCCCACACATTGGGAAATTTTATTAAGGGGTCCCGACCCTAGAAAGGTTGAGAACCACTGCTGTAGTACAACCATTTTAATGGATTTTTTTTTTTAACCAATTCAGCACTAGCCAGTAATACCCCTTCATTAAAGAACATTATTTAGTTCTTATTACTGTGATAGTTTGACAATTACTGGGTCATGCAACACTTTGAATGTTATATAATTTTTTGAGACAGATATAATGTTCTTTTGATGGTATTTAATATCCACTGTTATAATTTTTTTTGGGCTATACAAAGGAAAAAAGACCACACATTTTGAAGACAATCAGTTCCTTATTTTTTTGTTATAAAACATATCAAATCAAAATGAGAGGAGATTATGAACCCCCCAAATAACCCCTTTTTGCTTCTCCCCAGCCGCTGCAGCTATTTTTTCACTTCTGAGTGTGTAAAGTACCCTCTCTCCTGTTACTTGCATGCTATGGTTCCTGTCATTACAAGAGACTGTATATGAGCCATGGTATCCTGCAGGGGGAGCAGGTATTTTGCTTAAAGCGGGAGTTCACCCGAAAAACAATTTTTAACATTAGATTGAGGCTCATTTTGGGAAGCAGAATCGGGTGTTTTTTTTTTTTTTAAATCGAAGCAGTACTTACCGTTTTAGAGATAGATCTTCTCCGCCGCTTCCGAGTATGGTCTTCGGGACTGGACGTTGCTATTTGATTGACAGGCTTCCAACGGTCGCATACATCGCGTCACGAGTAGCCGAAACGTCGGTGCGGCTCTATATGGCGCCTGCGCATCGACGTTCGGCTACTTTCGGAAAATTGTGACGGGCTGTATGAGACTGTCGGAAGCCTGTCAATCAAATAGGAACACCCAGTCCCGCAGCCCATACCCGGAAGCGGCAGAGAAGATCTATCTCTAAATCAGTAAGCACTGCTTTGATTTTTTAAAAAAAACACCCGATTCTGCTTCCCAAAATGAGCCTCAATCTAATGTTAAAAATTTAGTTTTTGGGTGAACCTCCACTTTAATATCCCCCCAATCCCCTCCTCTTTCTTCCAAAAAGTTTAATACTTGCAGAAGCTAGGAAGAATCTAAGTGGTAGCGCTTTAATACACAAGCCCCAGAAAGTAATTTATTGCTTCTTCTTTTAAGCAGGGATAGCAGGCGTGCATGTGCCCACTGCACTGCGTGGAAACTGATGCATGTGGCCAGTGGTCACAATGACCACCGGCCACGTGCGATCACAGGCACGAGAGCCAGAACAGGGGCGTGCGTGCGTGTGTAAACACACAAATCCCTGTTCTGAGAGGAGAGACTAGCTAGGAACAATGATCTGTCTTCTCCTCTAGTCGGTTCCTTCGCCCTACAGTTAGAACACACACTGAGGGAACACGGTTAACCCCTTGATCGCCCCCTAGTGTTAACCCCTTCACTGCCAGTGACATTTACACAGTAATCGGTGCATTTTTATAGCACTGGTCGCTGTGTAAGTGTCAATGGTCCCAAAACTTTGTCAAAAGTGTCCGATCTGTCTGCCACAATGTCGCCGTTTCGATTAAAAATCGCAGATCACCGCCATTACTTGTAATTTCCCATAATTGTAGACACTATAACTTTTGCGCAAACCAATCAATATACGCTTATTGCGATTTTCATTACCAAAAATATGTAGAAGAATATATATTGATCAAAACTGATGAAGAAATTAGATATTTTTTTTAAAACATTTTTGGGGATATTTATTATAGCAAAAAGTAACGAATATTGTTTTTTTATTGTCGCTCTTTTTTTATTTATAGCACAAAAAAAAAACACAGAGGTGATCAAATACCACCAAAAGAAAGCTCTATTTGTGGGGGGAAAAAGACGTCAGTTTTGTTTGGGTAGAACGTTGCATGTCCGCGCAATTGTCAGTTAAAGCGACATAGTGCCGTATCACAAAAAATTACCTGGTCAGGAAGGGGGCAAATTCTTCCGGGGCTGAAGTGGTTAAAGGAGAAGTATGGCCAAAGCTTTTTTGACCATATTTCTACTGTGGGTCACAGCAGTACATATGGTTCTGCACTTTTGTGATCCAGATTCAGCCGACAGAGAGCCAATCCAGGCTATGCAGGGATCCTGACAATATCGTTGGGATCCACTCGGATGCCTGACTGGCAGCTGGCTCAGGCTTTCAGCACTCCCTCTCCCCAGCCCAGTGCTCCAGTGAACGCTGGTGGGGCAGAGCAGAGAGCCGGTGAGCTCAGAGCGAACCTGAGAAATAAGCGATCTCAGTGTAGAGCCAGTGAGGAGCAGCTATAGCATCAGATCAATGCTGCAGCCATCTAGGTGAGTATATATGTTTTTTTTTTTTATTTGTTTTTTTTACATTACTGTACTTATGTGTAAAATTTGCCTAATGTTGCCCTTTACTACATTGTGCGTAAAATAATTTTTTTTTTTTTTTTTTTTTAAGTTGCCCTGTATTTGTTACTTAACCTTGCTGAGGATACTCGCACTGAACTGAAGATGAGAAACAAGAATATTGTTCTTATGTTAGTAAAGGCACTGGACCGAGATAATTTTGAACTTCTAATTCTTGTGGTATCATTCTTGAAGAAACTTAGCATCTTTCTGGAAAATAAAAATGACATGGTAAGTATAACGCAAAGCAGGTTTGATTTGATTTCATAACATGCTTCATAAATATTGCCTTTGAACAAAATATAAGGTAAATGGTTATTCTAAGAACCCCCACGTTCCTCTTTCACTATATTTTTTCCACGTCGGATATTTTTATTAATAACTTAGCTGGCATGGATTAGTAACTGTCCCTTTTTAAGCATGTTTTTCTTCTCCTGAAACGTACACTTTTTAAATGTTTATAAAGGAGGCGGGGCTATATTATACCAAGAGAGAGCAGCAAGCCAAGTCAGTGCTCCAGTACACATAAAATAATTGATGCCTCCCCAATGTAGTATATAACTTTATTTCAAAAAGAAAATTAACCTACACATTATCCATGAGATTTCTCTTAAAGATAAATGTATGAAAGCCTGCAATTAACCACTTCCGGACCGCCTCCTGCACATATACGTCGGCAGAATGGCACGGCTGGGCACAAGCACGTATATATACGTCCTGTACTTGTACCCAGCCGTGGGTCGCAGGCGCGCTCCCGCGACCCGGTCCGAAGCTCCGGGACCGCGGGTCCCGCGGACCCGATCGCCGCTCGAGTGCGGCGATCGGTCCCTGGAATGGTCCCAAAAATGTGTCAAAATTGTCCGAAGTGTCCGCCATAATGTCGCAGTCACGAAAAAAATCGATGATCGCCGCCATTAGTAGTTAAAGGAAAAAAAAAAATGCAATAAAGCTATCCCCTATTTTGTAAACGCTATAAATTTTGCGCAAACCAACCGATAAACGATTATTGCGATTTTTTTTTTTTTTAAAGAAAAATAGGTAGAAGAATACGTATCGGCCTAAACTGAGGAAAAAAAAAAAATTATATATGTTTTTGGGGGATATTTATTATAGCAAAAAGTAAAAAATATTGAATTTTTTTCAAAATTGTCGCTCTATTTTTGTTTATAGCGCAAAAACTAAAAACCGCAGATGTGATCAAATACCACCAAAAGAAAGCTCTATTTGTGGGGAAAAAAGGACGCCTATTTTGTTTGGGAGCCACGTCGCACGACCGCGCAATTGTCTGTTAAAGCGACGCAGTCCCGAACTGTAAAAACACCTTGGGTCTTTAGCCAGAATATTGGTCCGGGGCTTAAGTGGTTAAAAAAAATCATATCAAAATTGTGATGACTCCCCCTCTTACTAAAGCTAGTTTTATGCCTTGTACACACGATCGGATTTTCCGTCGGAATTCCGTTCACGCTGTCTTGCATACACACTGTAACACCAAATTCCGACCGTCAAGAACACGGTGATGTACAACACTACGACGAGCCGAGAAAAATTAAGTTCAATGCTTACGCACATGCGTCGACTCGATTCTGAGCATGCGTGTTTTTTTTCTCTGTCAGAGTTCCCTACAGATGAACGGAATTTCTGATAGAATTTTTTTCCATCTGACTTTTTTCCGACTGGAAACACATGGATAGAATGATCCAGTTTAGATACCTCAACCAGAAGTACTGCACGCTGGCCAGACTGTTTCGAATGCGCAAAAGAGACTCACACATGTAAGGGGGCAAAGGTGGTCTGGGAATGCCCTAGGATACATTCTCTGTGGTCCAGGGTGACTGAATTAATTTCTGATAACTTTGCCTTTCCTAACATTTGTTCTCCCTTACATTGCCTCCTGGGTGTCTTTGACCAAGAGGAGGTAAATGTACATACTACGTTGTTCCTCAGGCTTCTATACTTTGGAGCGAAAACGTATCGCCCGGAGATAGATTTATGATGAACAATTGGCATTAGGGATGTGGGTAAAGATAGTGGATGCTGATGTGCTTCTATATCGGATAACGTATGAGGTCAGGGGGCTCCCAAGAAGTTCAGGAAGGTATGGTTTAGGTGGGTATACTCAAAGAATACCTTGGAGCAGGATGGGGCTCAGAGCGGCAAATGAAGTTAAGAGCGGGAGCCAGCTGGTGAGGTTACACTGGAGGGTGAGGGTATGAGTGCACTACACTGGAAATATGGAGATTGAGAGGGATTAGGGTGCTCGCACTCTACTCAACTATCCATGGTCTCAGTTTCAATAGTGGGACGCCTGAGTTGGAAAGAGCGGGAGGGGACGTGCCACCTGCTCCTAAAAAGCATTGTTGGGGCTTGAATTGTTCGTTGTTCGAGAGGCTTTGTGTTTTGTGTTTTTTGTTTGCTGTTTTGAAAAAGAGCGTAAATGCTGTATAGGGGTATGGTTGGGATTCAGGAATATACAGTATGCTAACAGAATGATGGTGTTGATATCCTTGACTGAATCACTGTGAATTTATTCCTACTGGTAAGTATTACCTACCTGGTGTTTTGTATGTTACATTTTTGTTGAGCTAAAAAAAAAGAGATTCCAGACCATTAATGGCCTACTGGACACAATTTTAGACATTTTCAAACAGGTATGTATGCATTTTACTTTTAGTAAAAAAGTTGTAATAGCAAAAGTTTGATAGTGCCATCAGCGACCTCACTATGGCACCTGGCAGTGTCAACTGTGACAAGTTGCCATTCTGTGATTATTTTCTGGTAAGCAGGGAAGAGGGAGAGGGTAGTAGACAGTGCAAAGAATTTAACTTGAAACTGAACAAAAGCACAGTGTCATTTTTCTTTGCTGTCTGCATAAGTCATTCCTAATATTAGGTTCTGTCCACACCAGACAATCTCATGAGATGGTTCTGTTCTCCTCCAGCACACAGCAGATGATTGATAGCCTCAGCTGTTTATGTTTACCTATGTCAGCATGTGTGAGGGGGGTGGGCTTGTGTCAACTCCCTCAATTCAGGTCTACTATTACACTGGGTGCTCCTCACTATGCTGTGCAGTGTGCAATGTCAGATTCCCAACCCCTGCCTTCTAGAGCTGAGAAATAGCATTTGATCTGTATGTTTTAGATGGTTGCAGAAAAGAGAAGGCTGCGAGTAAACTGGTAAACTGGTTTCATCTCTGTGTATCACGAACAACTAGTCACTTCAGTAGTGTTTCCGTTTTCAGTAGGGGTTTACAGGCACTTTAAATTCTTGGTTTTTGCAGAACTACAGATATCTGCTGTCTTGTCAGGTTTAGTTAGGAAGACACTCTTTAAACTTTCACAATATTGGCAATAGGTATATCCAGAGATTTACTATGTAGTAGTGCTCTTCAAGAGACAGAGATTCTTTAAGTTTGCGTTATCACATTAGAGACAATTTTAACACTTTTCAAAATATTGTTTAGTAATGAAAAGGTAAAAAAATTGTGCAAATAAAATATTTAAAGGAAAGGGTATTACAAAGGAAACAAAGGGACCACAATGCAACAGCAAGACAAAAGGGGAGAACAAATGAGAATACTTGCAAGCCGTTCCTTGGTGTGATGTTAAACATGGACCTCAAAGGTGTGTTGACAGAAATAGCTTGACCAATCATTTGGGTTAAAGCGAAATTCCCCCCAACTTTTAGGTGGAAAAAGTGCATCGGTGCCTCACTACTGGGTTCCCTTATTGGCAATGGTGGCAGCAGCACCCGACCGCTGATGGAAGCATTAGCTGAGTGTCGACATCGCTGGGCTCCAGGACAGGTCAAGTGTCCTATTAAAAGTCAGCAGCTGCGGTATGTGTAGCTTTTGCAGGGGTGGGGGACCTCTTCTTTAAGGTGTGGCTGGCTGGGATGTCACTGTGTTTACGACCATGTCCCAGATAGAGTTTTCTATAGGTATTAATATCTTTGAATACCTACATGTTACAGTTTGGTAACTGGCATATTATTGTCAAGCATTGAATTACCTTCGCAATGAATATAGATATAATGAATATAGATATGGCAGATTTCGGATGCCCAGTTCGCCTAGGAGAGGATTTGGGCCAGTTCTGCTCCCGTTACTCCTAGGGTAGCAGTGTTTGGGCTCAAAACGCTACAAATTAATTGAGGGAGGTAAATATGTACTTATTCTGGCTGTACTGTGATTATTTCAGAAGTTAAGAAATACACTGGGATTATGGATTGTACCAAGAGGAAGAGGCAGAAATATGTATTGTTAAAAACTTCAGCTATGGTATTAACGATAGGTGGGGGGAGAGAGATCTGGCAGATGTTTGTTTTCTGGGTCTACTATTAGGCGGCAGTTCTGGTGACGGTCCAGTGGTGGTATCAGGGATCTAAATCTAACACGGCGGTCTGTCTGGAGGCAAACTGTTTAGGTTCACTAGCTGGACTTCACACTGGGACCAACTAGAGCGACCTGGCGAGTGTGGACTGCTGCCCGGCGGTGCTTTCAGTGGCTGGATCAGTGGGACCCCGCACAGCCCTTATGGGGTAACCCCACCCTACCACACTTCCATTCCATCCCAGATACCCAGTTGTGGACCAGATATGGCGTTACGACACTTGATCATATCATGCCCCAGGGTACCCTGCTATGGTTTGCGGCCCTGAAGGCCAAATTTTATTTACCTAGCTGGATAGAATTCAGATATCTTCAGCTTCAACATGCTACCAGGGATCAATTCCCTCGCCTGCCCATACTCAAGGCTGACCCTATAGAGGAACTCCTGGTCTCAGGGGATCCAACAAAACCCTTATCCACTTTATACGGTGCACTCTTGGGCACTGACTCCCCCAAACTGGAGACACTCTGGAAATCATGGCACGATGACATGCTCTCACTAGACTGGGAGGGATAGGAGGACTGTCTGGAATATGGCCCCAAATTAGTTATCTCCTCTAGAGACAAACTCATACAGGTAACATTTTTGCACAGAATATACTATACGCCCCAAAGACTTCACAGAATATTCCCGGATAGGGACCCCGTGTGTCCTAGATGTAAAGCGCCAGTAGGAATGTTTTTTTCAGATGTTTTGGGACTGTCCCATCATCTCGGCCTACTGGGCGAAGGTATTTGGGGAAATAAACTCTAGATTGCAACTGTCACTTCCAATGCTACCTGAATTTGCCCTATTGGGGGTGCATGATGACGAACAACGCTCTCATCACTCCAAGCTACTGATTTCATACCTTCTCTTTTACGCTTAAAAAAAAATACCCACTCCTTAAATGGGTTATGCCAACCCCCCTTCTCTCTCCTCCTGGAAGGCACCAATTATAGCTGCCATACCCATGTATAGGATCACGTATATGAACAGGGGTTGTCAATGGAAATACGAAAAAGTTTGGCCCCCCCTGGACCTCTGACTAGTGCACTAGGGAGGGCTCATTTTTAGGCATAGATACTAGGCGCTATATGTTGCTAGGCAACTGTTTAAATTGTAGTTACTGTGTATTTCTGTTCCTATGACTGTGAACCTCTGCTGCATGTTTTGCTGCACACTGTTTCTTGATCTGTAAATGCACTACTACTGTTTTGTACCAATGGACATGCTGTCTAGATCTCCTACATTTCAACAATAAAGCACCTTTGTTTTGTTAAAGAAAAAGGTTCTGGCATCGGCTAACTGTTTGTGTATTGTATTAACTGAAGGAGCAGGGAAGGGGAAGGTCATTGCAGCTATGTCTCTCTTATGACAAAATGGCAGACCTTACTTGAGACCTGACCAAAATGGTTGCCACACACACAGCTTTTCGTGTGCCCAGTATGCACGACCATTACAACCTAGTGATCTTGTCCGTAAAACACTTCTGTCCTAGAGTGACAAAGCTTGTTGCTGTACTGTGCACCTGATGTAGCTATAGTTACACCACTGATCACATAAAATCAGTATCGCTCTATCTGGTTTCCTTCTCAAGTTATGTGTTATAAGTTGAGCTGTGCGGCGTACATATTTCCAATTGGCACTAGCAGGCCGAAATATGTAAATTGCAAATATGAACTTGTTAATGGTTGGTGTACATTGAATGTGTATTGGCATTTTCTTTAGTTAAGGCAGTCTAATATGTTAGTGGTGTGTGTTGTTTTTTTTTTTCGTTAACATTTTTTACTTTTTTCTTATCTTAGGCCGAAATGGATATTATTGAAAAACTAACAAAAATGGTGCCATGTGAGCATGAAGATTTGTTGAACATAACATTACGACTTCTTCTGAATCTATCCTTTGACACTGGCCTGAGAAATAAGATGGTGCAAGCTGGACTTCTTCCCAAACTTACTGTTCTTCTAGGTAAGTTTTTTTTTTTCCCAATACATTTTTATTGTATTTTTAATTAAAAAAATAAGAAAATAAGATTTCACCATTTTACAAAATCCATTGAACAGAACAAGGGAAAATCTTGTATGATGTCACAGGTAATTTTCAAGTATAGAATTCTCACACTTATTCAGTACAACGTGTATAGGGAAATAGATAATCTAGACTTGAACATAAACAATAAACGAGAAACTGGGAGCCAGAGGATCAAATATGCATAGCCTAATATTTTATATGCCACAACATCTAATACAGAAACACCAATGAACACAAACAAAAGAAGGGCTACAGTTCACCATACTGGATTATGGGTATTATACTACTGGTAGTGTGCAACTTATCCATCGGTGCCGTAATTCTTTATTATGTGTGCATATTTCTCCTTGCTAGAAGCTAAAGCTGCCCATAGTAGGGTAGAATTTCAAACCAAAATTCCTAAGAAAAGTCATACAAAAATTCTCAGAACATGCATTTGTCATTCGAAAGATTTAATTTGCTTTTAACATTTCATTTTTGGAATGAATTGACTTTCCCAAACAACAACCACATACACTGTTAGAAATGCTCCTTCAAAATTTCTTGAAAATTAATGTTTTTTTGACCCCCTAATGATTAGAAAAACAAACAAGTTTTCTTAGAATCTTTTTTCCCTCAAGAATTTTCATTCAAAATTCTACCCATCTGTGACCAGCCTAACATCAATTTATAAGAGCAACGTGTTTGGTCAATATTAAGCATTTAAGAGAGGCAAGGAGATGGGTCAAATTCCCAGCAGTGTGATTTTCATCTCGCTGCTAGAAGGATATGTGTTACAATAGTTTTGAAGGGGCAAGGAACAGTATCAATGCCTAAGTTCAATATTGCTAAACCTATAGATATTGGTATTGAAAATACCAACACTTCTGAGCGCTAAAGAAAGATTTTTCTCCAAAAGCTAGTCAGGCTTTCGCACAACCAAAAAAAGATGTGAAATATGTTCCCTTTCTGGCCACATCCCTTTTAATTAGATTTTCTTTGAAGGTTTCCACAGAGTAGTACACGTGGTAGCATTATAAGTTGCTTGAGTGTATTGATAGCCTAAATCTCTTTCCCTCTTGTCAAAAGCAGATGTTTTACCCAAAGCAGCTTCATCCTGGAGCAAATTATAAAAGTAATGCCTCGCAGGTTAATAGGCTGATTAGTGTAATATTGCCATGTTTACCAATGTAATTTTGGCTGCAATGTTTTGGTTAATTTTGATATATTGTGATATCTCGATAGATCTGTAGTATTCTGAATTGGGTAAGTGATATTCCCTTTGGAGATTGGTAAAGATTTGAAATTGGCATTTACATAAAGGTCACTAACATATGGAATGCCATTGGAAACCCAGAGGTGTAATGATATGTTTGGTATAAATAACAAAAAAATAGAAACTGGTATCAAAAGCGGAGTCTCTCTCCTAAAGGAGATAACATTTGCATGGTCTGCTAGGCTCTCATCAAGGCTTGTATGGTTAAGGAGAGATGGGGAGGAAGATGAGTTTGCTCTGTACAACTAAGCAACCATGTACACTATACAGGTCTTGTCCAAGGATTAAACCTCTCTCTATCTCACCCAAAAAAGACATTGGGTATTGTCAAAACCATTCTTTATTTGGGAAAACACCATTGCAATAGAGAAATCGAGAATATCCACCTGGCCTGCCCCACCAGCCAGTCTATGCTTAATTGGTCTATGATGTGAGTTTTCTGCTTTTTTCCCTTGCCAGGCGGAATAATTCAGAGGAGTTTGTAGCCATTGAAGATGCAAATTAATTAAAGGAATAGGCAAAGTCCTAAAAAATAAATATTAATACGTATGGGAGTACTATCATTTTAAAAGCGGCAAATCTGCTTGACCAAGACAGCTCGTATAGCTTGTATAGAAAGCAAAGTTAATTCTCCCTGAACTTTGTTTAACAATGGTGCATAGCTTTCTTTATACAAGCATGTGCTTTTATAAGAGTTAGTTAGCGTCATACCTAGATACCATAGTCCAGTATCTGCCCAAATATATGGGTATCAAGACTAGGGATGAGTCGAACACCCCCCTGTTTGGTTCGCACCAGAACCTGCGAACACACCAAATGTTCGTGTGAACTTTAGAACCCCATTAAAGTCTATGGGACTCGAACGTTTGAAATCTAAAGTGCTAATTTTAAAGGCTAATATGCAAGTTGTTGTCCTAAAAAGCATTTGGGGACCTGGGTCCTGCCCCAGGGGACATGTATCAATGCAAAAAAAAGTTTTAAAAACGGACGTTTTTTTCGGGAGCAGTGAATTTAATAATGCTTAAAGTGAAAGGAAAAAAAGTGAAATATTCCTTTAAAATCTCGTACCTAGGGGGGGGGGGGTGTGTAAAGTAAGCATGTGAAATAGCGCATGTTTCCCATACTTAGAACTGTCTCTGCACAAAGCGTAATTTCTGAAAGGGAAAAAAGTAATTTAAACCAGACTTGTGGCTATAATGAATTGTCGGCTCCCGGCAATTCAGAGAGAATTCATTCATAAAAAAAAAAGCGTGCGGTCCCCCCAAATTTAATTACCAGGCCCTTCAGGTCTGGTATGGATATTAAGGGGAACCCCGCCATCAATTAAAAAACCCTTCAGGTTTGGTGTGTATATTTTAAGGGGAACTCCACTCCAAATTTTAAAAAAAATCCACATCAGACCCCTTATCCGAGCACGTAACCTGGCCGGCCGCAGAAAAGAGGGGGGACAGAGTGCCCCCCCTCTTCTGAACCGTACCAGGCCACATGCCCTCAACATGGGGAGGATGTCGATGGGGACAAGGGCCTCATCCCCACAACCCTGGCCGGTGGTTGTGGGGGTCTGCGGGTGGGGGGCTTATCAGAATCTGGAAGACCCCTTTAAGAAAGGGGACCCCCAGATCCTGCCCCCCCTATGTGAATTGGTAATGGGGTACATTGTACCCCTACCATTTCACGAAGGAAGTGTAAATAGTTGTAAAAAAACACACACGCACAATCCAGAGCGCAGCATCACCGGCCGCCTGTCTCCACCGTCGGAGATAGCCCGGCGAATGATGCTGCTGAAGCTGTGACATTTCTTATATTGCTGAGGCGGGGCCACCCGTCACGCGACCCCACCCACTCTGACGTAAGGGGGAAGCCTGGGCTTCCCCAGTGACGTAGCAGAGGGTGCGTCAGAGGGGGACAGGGTCACGTGACGGGTGGCCCGACTCGCCTATATAAGAAATGTCACAGCTTCAGCAGCGTCATTCGCCGGGCTGTCTCCGGTGGAGACAGGCAGCCGGTGATGCTGCGCGCTGGATCGGAGAGGAGATCACCTGTCGCTGGATACCGACAACATTTGAGCCGGGACCGAGTGGATTACCACCGCTGGATTTTTTATTTATATTTTTTATTTTTAATAAAGAACTTTTTTCCACGGTGTGTGTGTGTGTGTGTTTACAACTATTTACACTTCCTTCGTGAAATGGTAGGGGTAGAATGTACCCCATTACCAATTCACATGGGGGGGGGCAGGATCTGGGGGTCCCCTTTGTTAAAGGGGTCTTCCAGATTCTGATAAGCCCCCCGCCCGAAGACCCCCACAACCACCGGCCAGGGTTGTGGGGATGAGGTTCTTGTCCCCATCAATCCTCCCCATGTTGAGGGCATGTGGCCTGGTACGGTACAGGAGAAGGAGGGGCCGCTCTCTGTCCCCCCCTCTGTTCTGCAGCCGGCCAGGTTACATGCTCGGATAAGGGGTCTGGTGTGGATTTTTGGGGGGACTCCATGCCTTTTTTTTTTTTTTTATTTGGGGTGGAGTTCCCCTTAAAATCCACACCAGACCTGAAGGGTCTGGAATGGATATTCGGGGGGGGGAACCCCCACGTCATTTTTTTTAATTTGACGGCGGGGTTCCCCTTAATATCCATACCAGACCTGAAGGGCCTGGTAATTGAATTTGGGGGGATCCCACGCTTTTTTTTTAATGAATGAATTCTCTCTGAATTGCCAGGAGCCGACAATTCATTATAGCCGCGAGTCCGGTTTTAAATTACTTTTTTTCCTTCAGAAATGACACTTTGTGCAGACAGTTCTAAGTGCGGGAAACATGCGCTATTTGACATGCTTACTTTGCACCCCCCCTAGGTACGAAATTTAAAGGAATATTTCACTTATATTGTTTCACTTTAACCACTTAACGCCCGCCGCACGACTATTTACGTCCGCAAAATGGCACGGACAGGCAGATGGGCGTATATATACGTCCTTGCCTTTGCGCGGGTCGGGGTCCGATCGGGACCCCCCCCCCCGCTGCGTGCGGGACGACGGCGCGGCTATTCGTTTATAGTCGCGATCGCTCCCCGGAGCTGAAGAACGTGGAGAGCCGTATGTAAACACGGCTTCCCCGTGCTTCACTGTGGCGGCGCATCGATCGTGTCATCCCCTTTATAGGGGAGACACAATCGATGACATCAGACCTACAGCCACACCCCCCTACTGTTGTAAACACACACTAGGTGAACACTAACTTCTACAGCGCCACCTGTGGTTAACTCCCAAACTGCAACTGTCATTTTCACAATAAAGAATGCAATTTAAATGCCTTTTTTGCTGTGAAAATGACAATGGTCCCAAAAATGTGTCAAAATTGTCCGAAGTGTCCGCCATAATGTCGCAGTCATGAAAAAAATCGCTGATCGCCGCCATTAGTAGTAAAAAAATAAATAATAAAAATGCAATACAACTATCCCCTATTTTGTAAACGCTATAACTTTTGCGCAAACCAATCGATAAACTCTTATTGCGATTTTTTTTTACCAAAAATAGGTAGACGAATACGTATCGGCCTAAACTGAGGAAAACATTTTTTTTAGATATGTTTTTGGGGGATATTTATTATAGCAAAAAGTAAAAAATATTGCATTTTTTTCAAAATTTTCGCTCTATTTTTGTTTATAGCGCAAAAACTAAAAACCGCAGATGTGATCAAATACCACCAAAAGAAAGCTCTATTTGTGGGGAAAAAAGGACGCCTATTTTGTTTGGGAGCCACGTCGCACGACCGCGCAATTGTCTGTTAAAGCGACGCAGTGCCGAATTGTAGAAAACCCCTTGGGTCATTTAGCAGCATATTGGTCCGGTCCTTAAGTGGTTAAACAACACATACATTGGGCATATTTGGAGACTACTGGTGAAGTGGAATGAAATGTTGTTTCATGTCTGCTAGTCTTGCACCTCCTGGCAAAACAAATTCCTCTGAGAATCGCTGTTTTAACCAAGGCTTCGTTTCTTCTGTCTGTAAAGAATATTCGATCCTAGTCTGGAAAGTTTTTCTCCCAAATAAATTTTAAACACATTTTTTACAATAAGAGAGCCTGGCAAGTTTTACGATAGATTTGCACTGTTGCATAATCGCGACCCTCAGCACAAAGGTTCTTGTCTATATGCCTATTAGTTTCAACTCTATCCAAATAAAAACTGTAGTCTTTATTTTATTATGTTGTTGTAGAGAATGAAAACTACAAGCAAATTGTGATGTGTATTCTCTATCATATAAGTATGGATGATCGGTGTAAGTCCATGTTTGCCTACACAGATTGTATTCCCCAGGTATGTATAACTCTTTTTGGTCTACATGTTTTGCTTGTCAAAAGAAATAGGACATTTTAAAATGCTTTGTGTGCTAGTAGTTTCAGTGCTGCAGTCACAGTGCTGAAACTGCACCATACATTTGAAGTCTCCTAGGTAAATATGTGTTTTTACACCTCTAATAACAGAATTTAAGGCAAAATATTTTACGGCAAAATATTTTATCATTATCTCAGAATGTCTTGTATCATACATTACAGGACATATGAAGAGTTAATTCTTACACTTTTGGGTTATGCTCCACCTCCCTGTTATTTGACACATTACAAATCGCAAAGCTTAACTCAACTCTGCATAAACCCTCCTACCCCTAGCATCGCCTCGTTTTCACCTTGGTCAGTAAAAGTAAAGCGCCTTGCTGCATACATTTAAACGTCACGTATTACTGCTGTAGGAGCAATTTTTTGGGTTGCTAGCGTATAGGCAGTCCCACACAAGTGTTGTTGTTGTTTTTTTTTTTTGTTTTTTTTTTAACCAGATCCCAATCTTAATAATTCTTGTGTATGTTTTGCAGTCACATATTGGCAAAGAGTATTTGCGCAGTTTGACTGAAAATGTAATGTTCTTCACATGTCTACAACCTGCAAAACCACTGAACAGTTGGTTTTAGTGATATCTTAGTGTGCACTGTTGGACTGATCATCAGCTGGTATCAGGGATCAAGTCCTAGGGGAAAAAAGTGTGGGAACTCGCCCACGACCCCCCCCCACCTCAAAAATAAATGTATGCCCATCCCCGTCCAGAATTATCCACATCCCTTTCCACAATGTATCCCCATCCCCGCCCACCATCATCCATCCCTCTCCACAATGTATCCCCATTCTCGCCCAGCATTATCCATTCCTCTCCGCAATGTATCCCCATCCCTGCCCAGAATTATCTGTATCCCTCAAGATATGCAAGAGATGGTCATAGACTGCAGACATGATACAGGAGATGGTCAGAGATTGTGAATATGATGCAACAGACGGTCAGAGACTGCAGGCACGGTACAGGACCGGGTCAGAAGCTGCAGTCATGATACTCGAGATGGTTAGCGACTGCAGACATGATACAGGAGATGGTTAGAGACTGCAGACTTAATAGAAGAGCACTAGGGGGTCCAGAGGGCACAAGGGAGCTGTAGAGCACTGGGGGGGGGGGGCGGGGACTAGATAGCACTGCAGGGAACAGGAGAGCACTGGGGGGGGGGGGGTGGCTGGAGAGAAATGGGAGGGGGGACTGGAGAGCATGGGGGGGGAGAACTGGATAGCACGGGGGACGGGGACTGGATATCACAACTAAATATTTCCAGAATGTCATGATATTTTACTGTATTTTACTGCCACTGATCACCAAAAAGCTAAGAGTACGGTTAAATAATGGAAGACGAGAACAACCCCAGTTAAAGGAAAATGTATTTTGTGTTGAATTACTCAATAGCATGATGGAGGAGATGAGCAGCAAAAGAAGCTGAATAGGAGGAGCGGCAGGGCAGCTGCATATAGAGGAATTGATCTTTGCATATTCCTCATGCAGCTGCAGAATGCTTGCAGGAGGGAGAGGAGACAAATCAAGCATTCAGCGGCTGCATGGGGAATATGCAAAGATCAATTCTATGTATGCAGCTGCCCCGACTGCTCCTAAACATGCGTATAGGGAGGCTGCTGCACGGGCGAGCACTCACTTTTTTCCCAGTAAGGCGGTATCAGGCAATGGGCTAGGGACCCATCGCAGCTCCTTCCTCCTTCATGGTCACGGGGCAGCTGGGTAGTTCCCTCCCACGCCCCGCCTGCTGAACCTAATAGACGGGTCAGCGTCACGGCTAAAGGAGCTGCCCAGCTACTTTCCCCACATGGACAAATGCCTCCATGCGGCATCTGCCTGACAACCCCCGCAATGTGTGGCACCCCGCACCCCTGTTGGTACGTCAGGCCACTGAAGGCACTCGCATCATGCAGGAGGGATGCAAAAGGGAACGGTGTTCCTGCTGTGGAAAAAGTACAGAAACGCCGTTCCCAATGCGTTTCTGCAGGACACAAGCACTGGTTGGTATTCTAAAAAAAAAGTCATACCCAGATGGATGTTTTTGCTTTCCTTAGCTGATTGGCTATGCCCAGAACTTCAAGCTGTACTTTCCACTCATATTAAGTGCATGCCAGTATAGCTTGTTAAAGATGTTCAGGATGAGGGTTAGTAAAGAAATGTGTGCGCAAAGGGGACACTTTAAAGGTCTCTGGTTACTGGGTAATACATGATTCAAGTGCCAGACAGTCTAGACTGAAAGATTTTTGGACAGGTCTAATGGTATTTGATATTCAGTATGTAACTGGCTCCTGCTTGCATCTGAAAATGCCACAAGCCCTTTTTAATGTCCGATAGTACCTCTGAAATAATACAAATTTAATAATACTTTCCGCGGGGTGACAATAATTGCTGCTTTTTTATATAAAATGTTTGATTACATTTTTTTTCACTAAATCCCTGTAGATACTTCTGCAGATTATAGGTAGTAAAATGTATAAATGTTTTTAGATCCTGTTTATGGTTTGGTAAAAACTTGGTATTCCAGTTTCAAGAGAACAAATATATTTGCAGATAAAAGTTAAATTCCATCCATTTTCATTGCCACCGCTTTTATATAAATACAAAAAAAGTATATTTGATTTCTACAAAATGATCCATCATTTAAAGACGCCCTCCCTCCTTTATAGAGAAAATCATAAATGGTCAGCTTCCCAGGTATTATAACAAGCATTGCATACACTTTAAATACTAACACTCACCTTTTCTTCAAGCCCCCACTTGTCCATCTGCCCATGGCGGCAAAGCAAAAAAATGTTAAGGACTCTCTCTCCATGCTTCAATAGGGCAGTGCTGAGGCCTGCAGATTGATGACCCAGACATCCCATTACATACCCACAAACTATTAGTTATATCTTTGTTTCTAAAAGCCAAACACATTGGTGGGTTAGAGAAAAGAAGGTCAGTATATGCAGTGAGCAGGACCGTTATTTAAATAAGCCAGCTGCCTTACATGGCCGATCAAAGTTTGTTATAATATAAAAAAAAAAGCACTATAAAAAAAACTGAAATACTGTCCTCTTATATTGAATTACGGTATATACAATAAATCTAAGCAAGGCGTTTCTATTTTTAACACCGGATTCTGTATGTGTTGAATTTTGTGATTTGCTTGATTCTGTGCTGTAAACAAATCCTCTCTCTGAGTTAAATCAACTGTTCAGCACATAACACTCTACTCTCCAACCAAATTTCCCTTTCCCTTCATACTATAGCCATCATACATCCCCCTTTTCTCTCTAGCCCTCATCCAAGTTTCCCTTTTTGCCCTGATATCGCTCACAGATTCCTCTCCATCTCCAGTCCCCGGTCAACTCTCCAATCACCTTCCTTGTAACATGCCTTTATACTCTCTTGATTTGTGCTGCACTTCCCCACTTACACAAAACAATTGTAGTCTTAGCGATCACCCCTCCTATCCTTTTCACAGTACTGATTCCTATACTGACTAACTTCCCCACTGCCTGGTCTCCCACATTTGCCTTTCTCCATGTCCTAGCCTTGCCCATCTGCCACTGTTTTCCCCAACACCTCTTTTTTAATGGTCTTTGTCACTTCACCAATCTAACTTTGCTGTGTTCCCTAAATCATGCTGCACACCTTCAAAGCATTGCAAATCTTTTCCTCGAGTAGCTGTCATCTCCGCTTCCATTGACAGTAATCCATGGTCACAGCATACACTTTTATTTTAGAACATTGGCATTGTAATAGCAATACAGTTTATTATTGTTTTTGACAATTTATTATTATTATACAGGATTTATATAGCACCAACAGTTTGCGCAGCACTTATATCCAATGTAAACTTTAATGAAAAATCTGCTTTCAAGTTGTAAGTTGTGCCTGTCTGCTATCCATCTCTTTCCACAACCTCCTGGATTCCCAGCATGTTTTGCAGCTTTCCCTCTGGTGATTACTTTCGATTTATTTCTAAGGACTACATATCCCTTGGTATCTTGCTGCCTGCAAGCTGTCATTTCTGTACTGACTGCCTTCTGAAACTCCTCCTCTTAGCACTTCTGTAGTTCAGAAGGCAGGCTCTGTAAATTCTGTGGTACATTTGTACCCTATCAACAGGGCAGAGTGAATGCATGTCACACAATTCAAGGAAGTAAACATGTGTGAAATTTTACGTTTACAAACTTCAAGTTTGTTTAACCACTTAAGCCCCGGACCTTTAGGCAGCTCAATACCCAGTCCAGGTTTTGCGATTCGGCACTGCGTCGCTTTAACAGACAATTGCGCGGTCGTGAGACGTGGCTCCCAAACAAAATTGGCGTCTTTTTTTCCCCACAAATAGAGCTTTCTTTTGGTGGTATTTGATCACCTCTGCGGTTTTTATTTTTTGCACTATAAACAAAAATAGAGCGACAATATTGAAAAAATGCAATTTCTCTTTCGTTCATAGACGGACACAGCATCCTTTGACCTTAGGGTTATGCTTCTTCCTACCAGGAGATTTAGGCAGAATTCTACAGCACTTAAGGTGTTAAAAACTTTCCTTCATGCCGCTCCTCCCAGGGGGCGTGGCTCCCCCAGGCATAACCCCCACTCTGCTTTAGCAGCCTCAGTTTGTTTCTGCCTAACCGTCAGGAGAGTCAGGCTCTCTCTGGAGTCCTGGACTCTGGAGTTTTTTCTTGCAAATTTTTTTGCATTTTGCGAGTTTTTTCCTCGCTTTTTTATTTTATTTTTATTTTTGAATCCTGCGATTCTTCTATCAACAGCCGACTGGGTGACAGGCTGGGTCCTCGACCCTTGTAGTCCCCCCAGGTTCGGCCTTCGAGCGTGTGCCGGCCCTCAGCTCCGCTTTGGGACGTCCACGACAGGCCCCATTGCTCCAGGGGCGGCCGGGGAACTTCGGTTCTAGGGCACACATATGACCGGTCTCTATGGCCTTGTCACAGTGTGTCTGGCTGACAGCCATGCCGTTCGCGGACGTTGGTTCTGTCTGGGATACCTCCAGCCAGGTAGTCGCAGGACAGGTAAGTAGTGGCCCCTTACTCAGGTAAGTGGTCTGGCTGGAATGTTTTCCCTTGGGAGGTCGACTGAGGGTTTTCCCCTGCTTTCCTCTCTCCCTTATTCCTCTCCCTCCTTTCCCCTTTGGGTGACGGCTGTGCAGGGGGTTTTTTCCCTGGGGCTCATATTTTTTTTTTTTCACTCGGGTATGGCTGGGGCTGTTCTGTGTCACTGCAGGGGACTGTGGTGGACATTCTGGGCATTTTTGTGTGTGCTGTGTGCTGTTTTGGTGTACTGTCATTTTTGGGTACACTGTCTTTTTAAAACTGCGCAACGGCGGCCATTTTGCCGGAGCCGCGCTTGTATTATTCGGCGGCCATTTTCTTGTGGCCGGCGCCATTTTCAGCACTAGTTCGGCCTCTAGTGGCCGTTTCGGCGGGGAAAAAAGACCGCGAATCATCTGAGGGGACAGACGCAGCGCTGCAGCTTCTCCTCAGCACACACTTGCCTTCACAGACCGCGCTGTACCAGGGGGTGGTGAGTCTCAGGGGGCCCCATACTGTGCTCTAGCGGCCGGGAGGTGACCTGTGGGGGACTTTTTTCCTGCCCTTGGCAGTAGGGGTGAAATGGCAACAGCAATATGGAGCCTGAATCAGGCCCCTCATTTCTTACAATGCCGGAATTAACCCTTAAGCGCCCCTCCCCCTGCCACATCTGTTGAATCGGTGTCGGCTGTCCTGGAGTCTTTTCTCACCAGGTTTGAAGCAGCCAGTGCTCGGTTGGGGGGTAAAAAAGCGCCCCCCCCCGGAGGCTGTTTCTGGGGATATCTCTGACGCAGAATCTGATGCTTCTGGTTCTGTCATGTCAGAGGATGCGGGCTTAACCCACATGGACAGCGAGGATGACTCTGCTGCGGAGTCTGCTGATAAGGAATTTGTTGGAGCTCTTATTACTGCGGTGCGTGAGGCTCTTCATTTAGAGGATTTGGCGGAGACACCAGCGGTGTCAGTCCTTTTGGATTCCGCAAACCACCGCGTACCGCTAAGGTATTCCCCTGTGTTCCTTATTTAGACAATATGTTGTATAAGGAATGGGATACACCGCAAAAGGCTTTTACGGTTCCTAAAAGCTTTGCTACCGTTACCCCCTGGAGGAGGACTTTTTTTAAAAAAGTGGGTCACTCCTCCGTCGGTGGACCCTCCTGTGTCCAGACTGAGTAAGGCTACTACGTTGCCTGTGGAGGGGGCTCCTGCTTTCAAGGACCCCGCTAATAGGAGAGTGGAGGCCGTGGCCCGCTCCCTGTTCTCGGTGGTGGGTTCGGTGGTAAGGCCGGCTCTGGCCGGAGCCCTGGTAGCTCAGACGCTGACTGAAAGGGCGAAGCTCCTGCTGCAGGACCTGGAGGTCCAGGGGGCTTCCGAGTCCTCTAGGGACCTGGCTGAACAGTTGATTCAGGGTCAGAAGTTTCTCTGCGAGGCGGATATGGATTAGATTCCTTTGCTTTCCAGGGCTTCTGTCTACGCAGTGGTTCTGCGCCGCCTTATATGGCTGAAGTGCTGGTCGGCTGACCAGTACTCAAAAAAGGCCTTGGTAGATTTGCCCTTTAAGGGCGGACGGCTTTTGGGGGCATCCCTGGATGACATCATTAAGGATGCCACTGGAGGTAAGAGCACCTTGCTCCCTCAGTCGGGGAAGGGTAGGGAACCTCGCCGCAAGCAAGGTCCTACTTTTACTACCCCCTAAACGGTTTTTTTCGTGCGCCAGCGCGGCTGGAAAAGGTCCGCAAGGTGCAAAAGCCCTTGCTGCCGGGCGTAAGCGCCCCTGGTTCAAAAAACCGAACAAGCCTGCGGACAAGCCTGCTTCCGCATGAAGGTCTGCCCCCGCCCGGGTCTCGGGTGGGGGGACGGCTTCACGACTTCGTGGATCGGTGGAATTCTCTTCTATCCGACCGTTGGGTTTGCGAGGTGGTCGCCTCGGGGTACAAGATAGAGTTCCTTTCTTGTCCCCCAAACAGATTTTTTTCCATCCAACCTCCAGCTTCCTCCGGATCGTCGGCTAGCCCTGTCCGGGGCTGTCCAGGATCTTCTGGACAGGGGGGTGGTTGTGCCGGTCCCCTCGCTGGAACGGTTTCGGGGGTTCTACTCCAATCTGTTCGTGGTCCCCAAGAAGGGAGGGGTTCGCCCTATCCTGGACCTAAAGGCCCTCAACTCCTTTGTCAAGGTGCAGCGATTCAGGATGGAGTCGGTCCGTTCTATCATGGCGTCCCTCCACCAGGGGGACTTCATGGCGTCCTTAGACATCATGGACGCATACCTGCATGTTCCCGTTTGCACAAGCCACCAAAGGTATCTGCGCTTTGCGATCGGGGAGGACCACTATCAATTCGTGGCCCTCCCGTTCGGGCTGGCGTCGGCACCACGGGTGTTCACCAAGGTGCTCGCCCCGATCCTGGCCTTGCTACGGCAGCGAGGGATCGCTATCGTGGGATACCTGGACGACCTTCTCCTGAGAGCTTCTTCAGGCTCAGAGTTAGAGGAGGACGTGTCCATCACGTGTCGGACTCTGCAGGAGTTCGGCTGGTTTCTGAATCTCAGAAAATCAGTGTTGGTTCCGTCCCAGAGGCTGGAACCCCTGGGGCTGGTTTTGGATTCGGGGGAGACAAAAGTGTTCCTCCCATCGCAAAACCTGCTGACCCTGCAATCTGCAGTGAGACAGTTGTTGACCCAGAAGTGGTCATCTCTTCGCTTCTGCATGCGGGTTCTGGGTCTGATGGTGGCCTCCTTCGAGGCAGTTCTGTATGCCCAATCCACACCAGGGTACTACAGAAGGAGATTCTGTCACGATGGGACAGGGTCCCATCTTCTCTGGATCACCAGATTCGGTTGAGCCATCTGGCCAAGTCTTCCCTGGCATGGTGGCTGACGTCTCTGGTGCTTCGGTCCGGGAAGTCTTTTCTTCCGTGCCGCTGGACAGTGGTCACGACGGATGCCAGCCTCTTCGGCTGGGGGGGCGTCTGGGGCACCCAGTCAGCCCAGGGGCGCTGGACTCGGGAGGAGTCCCGCCTGCCGATCAAGCTGTGCCTTGTCAGGTGGTCGCTGGAGCTACAGGGCCGTCCTGTCAGGATCCAGTCCGACAACGCCACGGCCGTGGCGTACATCAATCATCAGGGCGGCACAAGGAGCTCGGCCGCGGCGACGGAGGTCGCTCACATACTTCGGTGGGCCGAAAGGTCCGTTCCGGCCCTGTCGGCGGTATACATTCCGGGAGTTCTGAATTGGCAAGCCGACTTCCTAAGTCGCATGACTCTGGATCAAGGGGAGTGGTCTCTCCACCCGGAGGTGTTTCAGATCCTGTGCCAAAAATGGGGCACTCCAGACGTGGACCTTCTGGCGTCCCGTCTCAATCGGAAGGTACCACGGTTTGTGGCTAGGTCAAGGGACCCGTGGGCAGACGCGTCAGTGGCTCCCTGGGTCAATATCACCTGATTTACGCCTTCCCTCCTCTAAGGCTCCTACCCCGCCTGCTGCGCAGGGTGGAAGCCGAAGGTATTCCAACGATCCTGATCGCCCCGGATTGGCCGCGTCGCTCTTGGTACGCGGACCTGGTACGTCTGGTGACAGACGCCCCCTGGCGTCTGCCTCTGAGGGAAGATCTCCTGTCTCAGGGCCCGATCTTCCATCCTGCTTTACGGTCACTGGCTTTAACGGCGTGGCTGTTGAAAACCAGGTACTGAAGGACCGGGGCCTGTCGGGCCCGGTAATCTCTACCATGCTGCGTGCACGGAAGTCCACTTCTCGAAAAATTTACCATCGTACATGGAAAGCATACATCTCTATGTGTGAGGAGATGAAGTGGCACCCCCGTACTTACGTGGTGTCCCGGATCCTGCTGTTCCTACAGCGGGGAGTGGACCAGGCTCTTGCCTTGAGCACGATCAAGAGTCAGATTTCTGCTCAGGCTGTTTATTTTCAGCGTCCCTTGGCAGCGAATTCTTTGGTTCGCACGTTTGTGCAGGGGGTCCGGCATGTGGCCCCCCCGGTGCGCCCTCCGCTACCTTCTTGGGACTTGAACTTGGTCCTCTCGGCGCTTCAGCGTGCCCCCTTTGAGGACATTCGGGAGATCCCCTTGCTGACTTTGTCGCAGAAGGTGGTCTTTCTGGTAGCTATTACCTCTATCAGACGAGTGTCTGAACTGGCGGCCTTGTATTGCAAGGCCCCCTACTTGGTCATCCATCAGGATAAGGCGGTGCTGCGCCCGCAGCCCTCTTTTCTTCCGAAGGTCGTTTCGGCCTTTCACATTAACGAGGACATTGTTGTTCCATCATTATGTCCTCAGCCGAAGAACCCGAAGGAGGCCTCTTTACATTCTCTGGATGTGGTTCGGGCCCTTCGAGTTTACTTGTCGGCGACAGCTCCGTTCCGGAAGTCGGACTCGCTGTTCGTGTCTGTGTCCGGTCCCAGTAAGGGCCTGGCAGTCTCGTCGGCCACCATTTCCAGGTGGATCCGACAGGTTGTGCTTCAGGCCTACGCCCTGAAGGGGCGGGCGCCTCCCTTTCGGGTCATGGCGCATTCGACCAGGGCGATCGGGGCCTCCTGGGCTTCCGACACCAAGCCTCTGTGTTACAGGTGTGTAAGGCAGCGACCTGGTCGTCGTTCCACACTTTTTCAAAGTTTTATAAGGTGGATGTGAGTGCATCTTCTGATGCCTCCTTCGGCCGCAGGGTGTTACAGGCGGCAGTTTAAGGTTGGAGTTCCTCCGTTGAGTAACTCCGGTTTTGTTTGGGGTGTAACCTGTTTTTGCTGTGTTATTTTCCCACCCCTCGAATTTTTTTGACACTGCTTGGGGACGTCCCTAAGGTCAAAGGATGCTGTGTCCGTCTATGAACGAAAGAGAAAAAAGGATTTTTGTACTCACCGTAAAATCCATTTCTCTGAGTTCATAGACGGACACAGCACCCACCCCTCCTTTGTTTGTACTGCTTGTTACGAACTGAGGCTGCTAAAGCAGAGTGGGGGTTATGCCTGGGGGAGCCACGCCCCCTGGGAGGAGCGGCATGAAGGAAAGTTTTTAACACCTTAAGTGCTGTAGAATTCTGCCTAAATCTCCTGGTAGGAAGAAGCATAACCCTAAGGTCAAAGGATGCTGTGTCCGTCTATGAACTCAGAGAAATGGATTTTACGGTGAGTACAAAAATCCTTTTATTTTTTACTTTTTGCTATAATAAAAAGCCCCAAAAACATATATAAAAAAAATGTTTTTCCTCAGTTTAGGCCGATATGTATTCTTCTACCTATTTTTGGTAAAAAAAATCGCAATAAGCGTTTATCGATAGGTTTGCGCAAAATTTATAGCGTTTACAAAATGGGGGATAGTTTTTTTTACTACTAATGGCGGCAATCTGCGATTTTTTTCGTGACTGCGACATAATGGCGGACACCTCGGACAATTTTGACACATTTTTGGGACCATTGTCATTTTTCACAGCAAAAAATGCATTTAAATTGCATTGTTTATTGTGAAAATGACAGTTGCAGTTTGGGAGTTAACCACAGGGGGCGCTGAAGGAGTTAGGGTTCACCTAGTGTGTGTTTACAACTGTAGGGGGGTGTGGCTGTAGATCTGACGTCATCGATCGAGTCTCCCTATAAAAGGGATCACTCGATCGATGCAGCCGCCACAGTGAAGCACGGGGAAGCCGTGTTTACATACGGCTCTCCCCGTTCTTCAGCTCCGGGGAGCGATGGCGAGGGGGCGGCTAGAAACGAATAGCTGCGCCCTCGTTCCGGATCGCTCCCCGGGGGTTTCCGACTGCCGCATGTACCGGGGGGGGTCCCGATCGGACCCCCGACCCGCGGAAAGGCAGAGACGTACATGTACGCCCATATGCCTGTACGTGCCATTCTGTGGACGTACATATACATGTGGCGGGCGTTAACCGGTTAAAGTAATATGAGTAGGTTAGAAATAATGGAATTACAGTGTGAAAAGTAATATTTGAATTTACATTTTGACCTTACATATGCTTTAACCACTTAAGACCCGGACCAATATGCAGGTTAAGGACCTTGCCCCTTTTTGCGATTCGGCACTGCGTCGCTCTAACTGACAATTGCGCGGTCGTGTGACGTGGCTCCCAAACAATATTGGCGTCCTTTTTTTGCCACAAATAGAGCTTTCTTTTGGTGGTATTTGATCACCTCTGCGGTTTTTATTTTTTGCGCTATAAACAAAAATAGTGCGACAATTTTGAAAAAAAAAACAAATTTTTGCTATAATAAATATCCCCAAAAAGATATAAAAAAAAAATGTTTTCCTTAGTTTAGGCCGATACGTATTCTTCTACCTATTTTTGGTAAAAAAAAATCGCAATAAGCGTTTAACGATTGGTTTGTGCAAAATTTATAGCGTTTACAAAATAGGGGATAGTTTTATGGCACAGAGACAAGTAAATAATGCGCAAGAATACACAAAACTCTGGTGTCAGAACAGCATATATAAATATAAGAACAAAGGGGATGGGTCAGAGTCAAGGAATGATAGTTAATAAAACTGATCAAATAGTCAAATAGTCTGTGGTTGGTATGTTGTGGGCATACACTTCCAGGGCTGCCATCAAAAGGGAACAGAGACCATGTTCCAAAAAACGACAAGGATATGGACAGCCGCACTCCAGTAACTTGAAAAAGACGTGCCCTTTATTGGGTACAGGAAAAAATACACTACAGGTATCAGCACACAGTGGGATAAACACTGACGCGTTTCGCATTGAGTGTCAATGCTTAATCATAGCTATAGCTTATAGCTATGATTAAGCATTGACACTCAATGCGAAACGCGTCAGCTGTTTATCCCACTGTGTGCTGATACCTGTAGTGTATTTTTTCCTGTACCCAATAAAGGGCACGTCTTTTTCAAGTTACTGGAGTGCGGCTGTCCATATCCTTGTCGTTTTTTGCACATCCAGTGCATTGCCAGCACCCATCTGCTTCTGAGTGGACATCAATTACCCTAGTGAGCTCACCTGGAGCGGCAGCTTTCTTACCTTCTTACCAGAGACCATGTTCCAGTTCTAGGAAAAAAAAAGCAAGGAGGGAGGCGCCTCTGGGTGTAGTAAATTAAGACAATTTAATTTATAAAAACACGATCATTTCACTCACATTTGAGTAGTGTAAAACAGGCATGTAAAGTATCCTTTGGGAAGGTGAGCTGTCATCCGATGGGAAGTTCCTTCTTCCAGTCAATAGGAGCGCTGTGCGGGGAGGATGTCACTTCCTCATGAAGTGATAAACGTCCATTGGAATGGAGGATTTTCTCAACCCGAGGTCTGGAGCGCACGTGGAGAGCTGGCGAGGATGGATGACGTCACCGCTGTGCGACGCGTTTCCGAGTTTCAAAGCAGCGAGTGGATTGGCTGCTACACTCCTTTGTCAAGCCATAGTTTTATGGCATTTTTATTTAATCTTTCTTTTTTTTTTTTTTTACTACTAATGGTGGCGATCAGCGTTTTTTTTTTTTTCGTGACTGCGACATTATGGCGGACACATCGGATAATTTTGACACATTTTTGGGACCATTGTCATTTTCACAGCAAAAAATTGTATAAAAATGCATCGATTACTGTGAAAATTACAATTGCAGTTTAGGAGTTAACCACTAGGGGGCGGTGTAGGGGTTAAGTGTGACCTCATATGTGTTTCTAACTGTAGGGGGCGGGGCTGGACGATCAATGACATTGCCACTGTGAAGAACGGGGAAGGTGTGTTTACACACACCTCTCCCCGTTCTTCAGCTCCTGTGACAGATCGCAGGACACCGGCGGCAATCGGGTCCCGCGGTCACGGAGCTTCGGACCTGGTCGCGTGCGCACGCCACCCATGGCTGGGCTCTTAAAGGCTACGTACATGTACGTACCTGTCTCGTCTTGGCAGTACCTTCTTTCATCTACTATGCAAATTCGTTTGGGAAGCTCCCCTGCCAGCTACACTACCTCAATATCCATTCCCCCACCATGTCTTTCTACTCTGCTGTCCTTGGCCACCTCCTATACTTACAATATTATCCACACTGCTCTCTGCTGCCCCCACATTATCTTTCTATACTCGTGTTTTCCTCTGCAACATTTCCCTACTGCTTGATCCCCCACATCTGCCTTGCTGGTCTCCTACCCTCATCCATCTGACATACCTCTTCCTGACACCCCACACCCCATGCTGTTGCTGCTGCTGCTCCTCTAACTTCGGGATACAATCACACTTCATACCTCTGCATCAGGTTATACTTCTTCATTGACTATTTGTAACCTGCCACTCTTCTACTTCTGGTAACTATTTGCTTCATTACTGGCCAGATCTAGCTTAAACTGGCACACTTTTTGATAGTCCCCATTGACATATATTTTTACCCTTTTGGTACACATACTTTTAAGTTTTTATAATGTGTCCATGTGGTTTTTGCCTATTTGATATAGCTAACATTTATGCTAATTACTTATTTTGTTTTTGGAGCCTTCATTTTGTAATACTGCATAAACAATACAAATCATTGATGAAATCCCTTAATTAACAAATGATATTACTTGAAAAAATACTGTTAAACTACATACATAAAATTTGAATAATTGTGTTAAAAGTGGGGAATATAGGCTGATGTAATTATAGTTAAATAAAATATAGACTGACTTGACAAAATATTGAGCACAGTTAAGCCCTGTACACACAATGGGTTCGTCTGATGAAAACGGACCGATGGACCGTTTTCATCGGACGAACCGATCATGTGTGGGCCCCATCGGATTTTTATCCATCGATAAAAAAAATAGAACCTGTTTTAAATTTTTCTTATGGTTAAAAAAACGATCGTCTGTGGGGAAATCCATCGGTCAAAAATCCATGCATGCTCAGAATCAAGTCGACGCATGCTCGGAAGCATTGTACTTAATTTTTCTCAGCACGTCGTAGTGTTTTACGTCACCGTGTTGGACACAATCGTTTTTTTAACCGATGGTGTGTAGGCAAGACTGATGAAAGTCAGCTTCATCGGATATCCAACGAAAAAATCCATCAGATATCCGATCGTGTGTACATAGTTAGTCAGGTTGAAAAAAGACACAAGTCCATCCAGTTCAACCACAAAAAATAAACAAACAAAGGGGCTTTACAGTTGCAGACTTTTTTCAGCCAACACTTCTAAGCCTGGACTTCAATAGGTAGTGAAGTTAATATGCTGGTGTGCTAAAAGTGTAGGAAAAATAAATAGCAGGGAGGTCTGGACTTATGGGACCAAAGGTTGTAAAAGAAGTAAAACATTTTTTCCCTGGGTGCAAGCTCCAAAACATGAGTGATGTTGCTCTTAAACATTACTGGCAGTAGAAAGAGGTCCATATATTCCACATACAGAGATCAATGCTTGCAGGGTTTAGTTGTTATTAGAGAGTAAAGGAATTTTGCAGATAAATGAGTAGCAGGAATATCAGACCTAGGTCATTAACAGGGAAGTGGATGAGATACACAGCTCAACAGAATACCAAAGCAGTAACACAAACTTCTGATCAATTACTGAAACAGGATTTGAACTATGTGCCCACAAATATTGCCTGCTAATCCAGATAGTAGGTCAAGTGGATGATAGCCTTGTAACCAGAGCTTTTTTTCTCAGAAAATAGGTGCAGGAACTCAACCACGACACCGTTCAGATTTCACAAACACTAGAAGGGTCTTAAAGGGGCATTAAATACCAGGATTACATTACATACAGGTTGCAGAGTTTAGGGGGGTTACACACAGAGTGCAGAGCTGTCAGAAACCAGACGTCTGTGTTTACAAGTGATTGTGGTGAGCAGGCACCAAAGGGTCTGAGCCAAAGGTGGTGGAACTGAGTTCCCCCAAGTTCCCCCTGAAAAAAAGCCCTGCTTGTAACAATGATCCGTGGCTTTGGACACCCGGAGCTCCTTTTTCAAATCTGCCCTACACAAAAAATTGGACAGGTTCAGTTCAGGCAACTCAAATGGACTCCAGGATTGACATCCTCGTATTGGCAAAAGCTTCCTTAGAACACCAGAAGAACAAGACCAAGAGGTCTCTAAAAACCTAATTCCATGTTCTATGTATGAATAAAATTGCAGAAAACAGAAGCAGTCAACACACACTGTTGAGCATATTCCTGAAGCCACAAGATGACTAGATTTATTGTTTATGCTCAAAGGCACTATGTATAAACTACCAGCTCTGAATTCATCCAAGACCAGATGTACAGGTCGTTTGACTCTTGACACCCTCACAGGGGTAAGCCTCGAGATGTCCTATGTCATGTAATTCTTTATAAACTGAAGGAGATTCTGTAAAAAGCCTGTAGAAAAAAGCTTTTTGCCTTTGTTGGAGCAGAAATTCAGCTTTTGCCTGGCATTTTCAAAAGAACCTTAAAACAATTCAAGAACATTAAAACGTCTACTGGATAATCCTTTAAGTGATTGTAAAGTCTCAAGTTAATTTTTTTTAATATGTTCTGTGGAATGGTATTGCACAGAGCAGCCCCAAACCTCCTCTTCTGGGTCCCCCGCTGGCGCTCTAGATGCCTTCTCCTCTTCTCAGTGCTTTCTATGGGGGTGCACCTGGGGCTCACTGCCAAGCCAGGCTGTATGCGCCCATTGACACACACACTGCTGCTCAGCACGCAAACTACTCACATTGCTACTGATTGACAGTCAACAGCTCTCTGCTCAGGGAGCTGTGAGAACCGAGACATCAGCGATGTTCGATCGCTCGGCTCTTAGAGCCGAGGCGCCGGCTAACAGATGCAGAATCGGACCGATGCTGCATCCACCTAGGTAAGTATGATGGAGAAAAAAGTTTGGGGTTGTGCACCCCCACCTGTGTCTGTGCGGCCACTGTGCCCCAATCTTTTGGACTGCCTGCACAGGGATGCATGGAACACTTGTGCATTCTTGTGCGGTAAACATGGCCCTCAGAGGCATGCGATGTAGTACGCCCTGTGTGAATGTGGTCTAACCCTTTAAAGAAAGATGGTAAAAAAATAGGGTTAAAGAACCACTGTCTCAGAATATTTTGTATGTGGATAAATGTTTGTGGGTCATGCATTTGATCATAGTATACTGAAAATAATAGTTTTACAGCAGCAAGTTGCAACAACTTTGCAGTTATCAAGTTTTTTTGGGGGGGGGGGCTCTTGGCACCCCTGGTAGTATTATAAGCTGGTGCAGCCTCACGTTTGCAGGAAAGCTTTGCCTGTATCCGAATGTAGAGATGAATATAAAACTGTGAAATAAGGGTTATAATACACCGAAGGTTTGTAGTACATGTGTAAACAGCAAATGACAATAAGAATACAATATTTTTCACAATAGTAGATGTGGAAAAGTGTAGTAAACGGAAAGAAATCCTGTACAAAGAAAAATATGTAGGCTGCCATTGTTGACTACTTCGCTTAATAAGGTTAATTGTTTCAGTTATGTAATAAAGATAGTAGTCTGAGCTTGGTGGGAGTTCTGCATAAATCAGTTTAATGTGTGGCAGTTCTTTTACTTCCTGGTGGATCTTGACGTTTGGGTTTTGGCATTCCTTGTACTCAATATACAGTGCCTTGAAAAAGTATTCATACCCCTTGAGATTTTCCAAATTTTGTCATGTTACAACCAAAATTGTTCATGTATTTTATGTGTAAGACCAACACAAAGTGGCATATAATTGTGAAGTGGAAGGAAAATGATAAATGGTTTTCAATTTTTTTATAAATACCTGAAAAGTGCGGCGTGCATTTGTATTCACACCCCCCCCCCCCCCCTAAGTCAATACGCTGCAGAACCAGGTTTCGCTGCAATTACAGCTACCAGCTTTGCACATCAAGAGTGCAATTTTTGCCCATTCTTCTTTGCAAAATGTCTCAAGCGCTGTCAGATTGGATGGAGAGCACCTGTTAACAGCAAATTCCAAGTCTTGCCACAGATTCTCAATTGGATTTGGGTATATGCTTTGACTGGGCCATTCTAACACATGAATATGCTTTGATTCTAAACCATTCCAAAGTAGCTCTTGCTGTATGTTTAGGGTCGTTCTCCTGCTGGAAGGAGAACCTCCGCCCCAGTCTCAAGTCTTTTGCAGACTCTAACAGCTTTTCTTCTAAGATTGCCTTGTATTTGGCTCCATCCATCTTCCCATCAACTCAACATGATGATGCCACCACTATGTTTCACAGTGGGGATGGTGTGTTCAGTGTGATGTGCAGTGTTAGTTTTCCACCACACATAGCGTTTTTGCTTTTAGGCCAAAATGTAAAATTTTGGTCTCATCTGACCAGAGCTCCTTCTTCTACGTGTTTACTGTGTTCCCCACATGGCTTCTCGCAAACTGCAAATGGGAATGTCTTAAGCAGGGGTCAAGTCCTGGGGAAAAAAGTGTGGGAACTCCCACCCCAGATCCACTCCCCCACCAAAAAAAAAAAATTATCCGCTCATATACATAATTACTAAACCGCATGTTTTTTTGTTTTTTTTTTCGATCCACTGTACCTTAGTAATCCTTTGTTACTAGCCGCTTCCTGTATATGGATTCATTGGGTAGTGTGCGGGTATTCCGTCACTTCCTCGAAGCCGCAATGTCTCCTGGGAGCTTTTGTCATTGTTCCCAGGAGACATTGCGGAGGTCTTCCGCGAGTAATCGCGTGAGTTCTTTCTAAATCCTGCGATAACTTGCGGCAGACCTCCGCAATGTCTCCTGGGAACAATGACAAAGCTCCCAGGAGACATTGAGGAAGTGACAGAATACCCGCACACTACCCAATGAATCTATATACAGGAAGCGGCCAGTAACAAAGGATTACTAAGGTTCGCCTGCCCCTGACAGTGACTCGAGCTGGGCATCGCCGCTTAGTGAAGGATCGGCTCGGCTGCTCTAGTCCTGCAAAGGGAACTGAGTTCTTGCTGTGAAAAAAAGTGCAGGAACTCCGTTCCCACAGGACTTGAGCCCTGGTCTTAAGGCTTTTTTTTCTTGCCACTCTTTAATAAAGGCCTGATTTGTGGCGTGCACGACTAATTAATTCGTTTTTCAGCTCCTCCAGAGTTACCATGGGCCTCTTGGCTGCTTTTCTGATTAATGCTCTCCTTGCCCGGCCTGTCTATTTAGGTGGCCGGCCATGTCTTGGTAGGTTTGCAGTTGTGCCATATTCTTTCAATTTTTGGATGATGGATTGATTAGTGCTCCCTGAGATGTTCAAAGATTGGGATATTTTTTTCATAACCCAACCCTGCTTTAAACTTCACAACTTTATCCCTGACCTGTCTGGTGTGTTCCTTGGCCTTCATAAAGCTGCTTGTTCACTAAGGTTCTCTAACAAACCTCGGAGGGCTTCACAGAACAGCTGTATTTAAAGTGAGATTAAATTACACACAGATGGACTCTATTTACTAATTGGGTGACTTCTGAAGGCAATTGGTTTCACTAGATTTTAGTTGGGGGTATCAGAGTAAAGGGGGCTGAATACAAATGCAGCAACTTTTCAGATATTTTTTTGTAAAAATGTTTGGAAACCATTTATCATTTTCCTACCACTTCACAATTATGTGCCACTTTGTGGGTTGGTCTATCACATACATACAATCTCAATAAAATAAATTTACTTTTTGGTTGTAACATCACAAAACTTTCAAGGGGTATGAATACTTTTTCAAGGCACTGTATGTTGATCCAGTGGCAATGAAAAACCAACCTTCAGATTGCAGATTTTGTCATATACCTGAAACCTGTTATGTTGACCTTAGGTGTGGTTAGGTTGTTCTACTTTTCTAGGAGGTGCAGGAGGGTCTATACTTTTCTAGGAGGTGCAGGAGGGTCTATAAATAAAGAGTGAAGGAAATGTCTCATCATTCTTTCATCAGAGTATGCTTTATTTTATCCGTGTAAAATAAAAACAAATTTAAAAATTATTTTTGCAATAAATATATCTCCAATCACTTAGAAATGTTTTTTCCACTTTTAGTTAATGAAGATGCTGTTTGAATGTTCAGATGAGCGCATTGATCTTGAGCTGATTTCTTTCTGCATAAATCTTGCTGCAAATAAACGGAATGCTCAGTTAATATGTGAAGGTGAGTCAACTGTTATTTATGATCAGAGGCAGTCCCTAAGTCACAAACTCTAGGGTAATCCTTTTTATAAACGCTAAACATTAAAAGTGAATATTTTCAGATGTTTACATTGCCTACTTGACACCTTCAGGTGCTTGCAAAAGATCACTGGATAGTGATAGGCCAATAATGAGTCAACAGGGAGCAGGCTAAAGTTGAAAATCTTAGAAGCTGGACACCTTTTTTCTCATCAGGACATTGCACTTTTCTGGAGTTCAAGGCATTCTGCAACATATTACAAAGAACGGTATATGGAGTCAGGGTAGAGAAAACAAAAGTGGCACCTAAGTGCAGTATTAAAAGATTATTTTAATGACACAAATATCAATCACACTTACATGAAAGGAAGCAAAGGAAGGCTCATCTGTAAAAATCCTCTAGTCCTCGTCCCGGGTCCATGGGCTGCACAGATGTAGAAGATGCAGAGTCCGTTTTCCTCAGGCTTGTCCTGTGGCCATCAGGATGAGGCCTGGTCCAGAATGGAACGCACGTGACTTCACGTGTCACATGACTACTTCTGGGGAACACTTCCAGGAGGGGGGTCACACAGGAGACGCAAGGGGCTGATTGGGATATGCTCTCTGAGCTACTGCTCCTTCTATTGGCCTATTGTCATCCTGGTATATGGAGTCACATGGAGGTGCAAACTAAACAACGCAAGTGTTTTCAATATATCTGTTATATGGCCACAGGTTTGCGTAATGCATTCTATGCATTAAGGCGAACAATCTTCTGCAAGCAGCTCCGCCCCCCTTCTGCACCTTCTACTTACCTGAGCCTAATCTCGATTCAGCAATGTGCATAAGAGTAGCAGCTCTCCCAAGCGCGCTCTCTCTCTCTCTCTCTTCATTGAACAGAGAGTTAGCAATAGGAGCAATTGACTCCTGCTGCTGTCAGTCACAGCCAGATAGCTGGGGGGGCAGGACTGTCCATGCTCTGTGTCAATGGACACACAGAGCCAGCCTCGGGAGCAACTACGCATGTGTGCCCCAATAGCAAGCAGCTTGTTATATTGGTACTCGGCAGGGGGAGGAACCAGGAGCACTGGTGGGGGGACTTTAGAACATGAGGATTAGGCTGCTCTGTGCGAAAGCATTATGGAGCAGGTAAATATAACAACATGTTTGTCATTTAAAAAAATATAATTTTATCGTTGGAACCACTTCAGCTGTCACTCCTGTATACCCGTTCTAGACGGTAGAAGTTTGTTCATTTCTGCTATGGGCCTGTTTATTTGGCAGTAACTTTGTCATGATTTAGCGCTTATGCACACTGGACTTTAAAAAAAAAAAAAAAAAAAGCGCTACTTATATAGTCGTGTAGCGTTTTATTTTATTTTTTCTGAATGTAAATGTGCCTCTATTTTAGTCAATGTGTCCATGCACGATAGAAGAGGAGCGTTTTCAAGCAGAAAGAAAAAACATTAGACGCGTTTAGGAACGTTTGTGCGTTAATGCATTCTTATGGCCAGAATTGATTAATATGAGCATTCATACTGACATGCAACTGCTCATAAATGTGATTGCAAAGTGTGGCTTTTATTATGTTTTTTTTTTTTTTAAGCAGTTTTCCTCTTGCCAGGAGAAAAAGGCATTCAGGGGAGCTGAGCAAGCAGTCGGTGTCCATGAGCCCTTAAAGCGGAACTAAACTCCATGTTCCCTTATATTCTGTGAGGCCCCGTTCACGCATTGCTTAGCGGGAACACGTGTTCCTGCTAGCAATCTAAAAGGAGCTATTCACCCCCCCAGGAAATGCATGTTGTGCATACTGCAGCCTACTCGCTTGATTGGGCTTCCCTGTAGGGCCAAAACAACGAATCGATTATGAAATTAATCGATTTACCATTTTCATAATAGATTAATTGGCCAGTAACATAATGGGGTTAACAAAAACCTAAAATTAGCCCTTTATAGTACAAAAAGAGCAAATCGCTATCGTAAATATTACTTTCTCTGTCCCCCAGTAAAAAATGAACCCCTATAGTAGCGATTATTTGCTCTTTTTGTACTAATTTTCATTTTTTTAACCCCATTATGTTACTAAACATCTCGGGCATGGGTCATACCTTTTTGCAGAAACGCACTATAGTGCATTTACACGGTTTTCTACACGTTCACATCCATGATTTTTTCAGCTGCTGCGTATTTGGAAAGTGCAAGGACTTTTTTTAACGCAAAATTGTGCCATTTTGTTTTTTTGGTTCAATATACTTCAATGGAGAAGCTGCGGAAAAGCATGTAATGTGTTTTTGCGGCAATTTTTTTTTTTTAATCTGCCCAACAATAAATTGGCCAAAAAATAAATAAATTTTAAGGTTATTAACCGATTAATCAAAACAATAATCGGCCAACTAATATGGAAATAATCGCTAGTTGCAGCCCTTCTGCCCTGTGCCCATTTGTCATCCCAAAGAAGCTCAGGGACCCAACTTTGGCCCTGGGCCAGACATGATTTTACAAGCGCATTTTGCCGTAATTCTTGCAAAACAATTGCATAAAAAATGTCACTGTGTTTTTACTGCGAATCCTGAATGATTCCACCATAGACCGTATTTCCAAAATAATCACAAACATCCAACACTGAATGATCATTCATGCAATCGAGGGAAAAACAATTATCAATTAACCACTTGGCGCCCAGAGGACGTCATATGACGTCCTGGGCTTTGTGGTACTCTTTGGGGCTATATCTGAATGATGCCTGAAGCTACAGGCATCATTCAGATATCGGAATTTTCAGCCGGTGATTCCCTACACCATAGGAACGATCACATCGGCTGTCCCGCCGCTTAAACGTTCCTTCGAGCGGCGAAAGGGGACGTCCCCCCCTCCCGCCGCCCTCTGGTGCTTCTACCGACTCACCTGTACGGTCAGTGAGTCGTGACAGGAACCGCCGGCCCCTAGATGCAGATCACAGAGAATTCCGGCGGACCAGATGGTCGCCGAAGTCTCTATGATCGTCGGAGGCCGGGCGCGATGTTATGACGTCACGCCCAGCCTCTGCATTAAAAAAAAAACTGTGCCGCTTTGGTTGTGAAGCGGTGATCATTTTTTTTTTTTTTAGCCTTCCCATCGGTGAAATGTGGGGTCTTATTGACTCCATATCTCACTGTAAAGAGGTCCTGTCATGCATATTCCTATTACAAGGGATGTTTACATTCCTTGTAATAGGAATAAAAGTGATCAACATTTTTTTTTTTTAAAGAGTCAAAATGAATAAAAATAAGTAAAATTAACAATAATAATGAACATTTTTTTTTTTAAAGTGCCCTTGTCCCCGTGTGCTCGCACGCAGAAGCGAACGCATCCGTAAGACCCGCCCACATATGAAAATGGTGTTCAAACCACACGTGAGGTATCGCCGCGAACGTTAGAGCGAGAACAATAATTCTAGCCCTAGACCTCCTCTGTAACTCAAAACATGTAACCAGTAAAAAAAATTAAAGCGTCGCCTATGGAGATTTTTAAGTACCGAAGTTTGGCATCATTCCACGAGCGTGTGCAATTTTAAAGCGTGACATGTTGGGTATCTATTTACTTTGCGTAACTTCATCTTTCACATTTATACAAAAAAATTGGGCTAACTTTACTTTTTTTTTTTTAAGCATGAAACTGTTTTTGTTTTTTAAACGCGTTTGAAAAATTGCTGCGCAAATACTGTGCGAGATAAAAAGTTACAATGACCGCCATTGTATTCTTTAGGGTCTCTGCTAAATATATATATATATATATGTGTGTGTGTGTGTGTGTGTGTGTGTGTGTATGTATGTGTGTGTGTGTTCTAGCAAAAAAAGATGATCTTTACATGTAGAAACGAAGTGTCAGAATTGGCTCGGGCCTGAAGTGGTTAAAGGTGAGGAATTGTGAACATCACACTGTAGGGGAAAATTCTGAAAGTAAAAGTAATATGACAAATAATAATAAAAAAAAAAAAACTATGCAAATATACTGTCTAATACTGTAGGCAGGTGTATAGTGAAATGGCAGTACTGGATTTCTGGAATACGGTTTGTCATTTTTGACATAGTACAGCTATATCACTATACTTTACAGCTGCAGTGTGTTCTTCAATTACTGTGTTTCATCACACGATAGATGCTTTTTTTATTGCAAGATGCAATTCTCTTTTTGGTAACATAGTTCACTGCTTGTATAGAGCAAAGCCATAAAGATAATTGACATACATTAGAGCTGCTATATTGCTGTACATCTGACATCTCAAACAGCGTGGCACCAATTTTAATATATGTTTATACATCACTGGCCAGTGCAGAGATCTGATTGTCATATAATTCTGTGCCTCTTTAGAATTAAAAGAGGTGACCTTGTTTGATAGCATTGCTGCTGCCATTACTTTTATCCTTTTAGGTCACATAAGCTAAATCTTATAGTATGTTTGCTGATTTCATCATTTTAGTGTTATTACTTCAAACAGTTTTAGCTTGAGGATGGTAAAATTCAGACTTCTTTGCAAAGCAGGACCCACTGATGAGAACGTCGGCAATACTTGGCTCGAAGCTATGACGAGTTTAATTATAGGTATGCTTCTGGAAGTCCTCAACTAGTGACCTCATTCTGTCACTAATGGGTCACATGACCCATAAAGCATAAAGCTGCAACAGTAATCAGTCCTGGAAGAATTTACTAGGGCAAAACTGTATGAGGCAATGTCAGTAGGAGGCTGACCACTGTCACTGATATGCAGTTTCTGTTTACTGGAGATTCTGCTCTGTAAATAAGTCTGATCTAAGGGGGAGATAGGTTCACTGGATTCTGTCCAAGCTCCCATGAGTTTACCATTGTAAAAGTAACTGGAGGGACCAGGGAGGTACGCTGCGCATGTGCAGGATTTTGAAAGACATCAGGTGTGGGCAGTTGAAGCTGACAAGAAGAAAAGCGCAGAGACTTTTTAAAGATGGCACTGCCCTCTCACATTTTGGCTTCAAATTTTAATAAAATGTAATAAAAGTGTTACTAGTGGTAACATTTAATAAGTGTTTTGATGGTTCGTAATTGAAATTGAAAATATATGGCTGGGTTTAGTTCCACTTTAGGATAAGGTGATATTGTCTTTCAAAAATTATCATATTTTCTATGCGAACTTCTGGGAGACGGGGCCACGGCCCTGTTTTTCAGACGTGGGGAACAGTACCTGTCAAAAAAGGGTACCTGTGTCCCCCCCTCCCCCCTGAAAGGTGCCAAATGTCGCACCGGAGGGGGGAAGGTGACGGAAAGCGGAAACTAAAATTTTGAATGTAGCCCCCTCTGCAGATCAAAAGTCACACGGGCAGATTTGCCACGGATCTGCCGGAATTTGTTACTTTTTTACGCAGTGCAAGTCTCGTGAAGCCTGTTCATGTTCTTCATATTTTTTAACATGTAAATATTTTCTCTACTAACTATAATCTAATGTATATTTTAGCAAATGGGCTGAAGATGCTAATGAAAAAAGCTCTGAAATTTAAGGACCCGTTGCTAATGAAAATGATCCGGAATATTTCTCAGCATGATGGACCAACTAAAAACTTGTTTATAGTAAGTGACTTATCATTTTAGGTGTTTCTTAGACATCTTTGTCCATACTATGGGCATACTTAATGGCTAAATATTTTGTACAGCGGTAGCCTTCTCGGTTGGTGCAGTTACAGTAAGCAGATGAGATTTAATAGCAGACATTGCTAGTTCAGTACAATTACAGCTAAATAATTTTGCAGACCAATACCTAATATATAGAGAAAAATAAGAAAACCTGCGCTATGGGGATGAATAATAATATAATAGGGCTGCTGCTGTGGTGCAAGGTAACTACCCCAAGGAATGTGAAAGAAATTAATTTAAACTCCGCATTTAATCTCAGCGCTGCTCCTATAATGTAGTAAGACTACTAACATACATATATCTATATCAACATGTATAACATGATAAAGTGCTCAGTGATAGTACAAACAATAAAAGTCCATCAAACGTGGTATACTTGTGCTGGTGACAAGATTAAATATTTCACAGATGGCTTTCCGTGCTCCCCTCCTGGGTCCCCACTCACCGGAAAGAAGTTTTAAATACACCTGTGTTATATATCAAGATGATGTCTCCCATCCACCGGAGAGGTTGGTATTTCTATCCATCAAGGAGGGGTATCTCCTATCCTCCAAGGTAACTTTGGAACCGTATAGATCATCTATACAGTTCCAAAGTTACCTTGTTGGAGAATAGGAGATACCAACCTCTTCGGTGGATGGGAGACATCATCTTGATATATAATACAGGTGTATTTAAAACTTTTTTCCGGTAAATGGGGACCCAGGAGGAGAGCACAGAAAGCCATCTGTGAAATATTTAATCTTGTCACCAGCCCAGTATACCACATTTGATGGACTTTTGTTTGCACTATATTAGCACTGAGCACTTTATCATGTTATACATCATGTAGATATATGTATGTTGGTAGTCTTACTGCATTATAGGAGCAGCGCTGATTTTAAATTAATTTCTTTCACAATACCGAATATGCGAGTCAGAATTAAAACCTTAAGTAGACAGCACGTGTTGCAGACAAGAGTTTTGAATATCCTAAAAGATTTCTGAGCATGTGAAATAAAATAATTGCGAGTCTTTCTTGGTTACTGCATGTAAGCTGTACCTTGGCAGAAGTCATATTACTTGTGGACATTGAGAAGACTATGCAGGGTTAACTACCTGGTTATGCTATGAGAAAATCTGAGGCTGGATGGTTGTGCCTGAATACTTTGTTACTGCCAGCGACTCGCAAAGCACCTCATCAGCAGACCTTGTAATCTATACCGGGAATTAGACTATATGATCAGTTGCGCTATTGTTCCACCTGTTGGTTGTTACATCACAAGAGTAGGCCTGGCCCATAGTAGTGGTGTAGCGTTTCACGGGTTGAACCAAAGCTTAGGAGACACATGAATGCAACACACCTGAAAGATTCTACTATAGCTTTATATGAGAACAAATATCCAAGGCACTGGCAGCAGAACAGTTAAGTATTAATGTTTTTATGTGGGATGCTTTATTTGTTTTAAAGGCTTTTTGGACTTTCAGCTTGGCTATCCTAATAAATGAATGAAATCATTGGAAAAGTGATGTGTGCCTGCGAGTATTTTGTACCAGCATAAGTGTGCAGTTTACGGCTTCAGGTATAATCAACACTGCTCACAAGGGAGAAGGTCAGGGATCTAGCCTGTCTGATGAGGGGGTGCAGTTAAAAATGTCAGGGGGGCAGAGGATGCGAGGTTAGCAGGGCAGTGTATTGGAGTCAGTAGGACAGTGTAAAGCGATCAGCAGTTTGTAGGGTAGAGTACAGAGGCCATTAGTTTGTAGGGCGGTGTACAAGTGGTCGGCAGGGCAGAGTATGGGAGGTCAACAGGGGAGTATACAGGGGGTCAGTAGGACAGAGTATACGAGTCAGCAGGGCAAATGACAAGGGTCAGCAGAATGGAGAATAGTGGTAATCGGGGCAGAGGAACGGGGGTCAGAAGGGTGGTGTACAGGGATCAGCAGGATGAAGGACCGGGGTCAGTAAGTCAGTGTATGGGGGGGGGGGGGGGGGGTCAGCAGAGAAGAGAACAGGGTTACACATGGCAGAGCACACAGCAGAGTTCCTCCACCTATCCCCACACTGACTAAGCACTCAGCAGATTTTATTCCTCCCCACACAGCACATAGCAGAGACCGGATTCCCTTAAAGACACAGACTCGATCTGCACAGTGTGTAGCTAGCTACTGCAGCTTCACTGCCATTCCGATTTAGGAATCTCACGGTTCCGAACTGCAACACAGAAGCCAGCTACACACTGTGCAGATTTAGACTGTGCTTGTAAGGGAATCCAATCTCAGCTGTGCTATTTGGGTGAAAGGAGATCTGTTGTGTAGTACAGGCAGTGCCAGGACAAGGTCATCTATCGCCTAGGGCAAAGATGACAGACTGCACCCCCCAAGTGTGAGCATCCCGTCTCAGCATAAATCCCTCCCCATTTAAAAAGTACCTCACTAATCGGCACATCACCCCTAAAATTTTCCCCAAACAAAAATGCGAAAGGGTGCACTTGGCTATAAAGGAGAAGGATACTTTTTTTATTTGTTGGAGACGACAACTTGAAATATATCTAATAATTCTATGATTTTTATTAAAGTTGACAATTAAATTTTTCCGCAATATAAAATATGTAGATCGTTTGCAATCTATGAAATCTAATCCGCTGCAAAGTTTGAGCAGCACATTTTTGGACTGAAACAAACCAAAATTGTTGTTTTTCTTTTTTGGCATAGGATTATGTTGGTGATTTAGCAGCACAGATTTCAAACGAGGAAGAAGAAGAATTTGTCATAGAATGTCTTGGGACATTAGCTAACCTCACTATTTCTGATTTGGACTGGGAACTGGTTCTTAAAGAATACAAACTTGTCCCTTACCTCAAGGACAAACTCAAGCCAGGTAAGTCAGTTGTTTGTTCCCAGCAAAGTTTTTTTTTTTTTTTTAAGTAATAAACATTTTTACAAAATGTCAGTAAAGAGGAACTCCAGACAAGCAGATAAATACAATATACAGTTAAAGTGCATTTGTATGAATATGGTTAAAGTGTTAGTAAAGACCTTTTGTTGATTTATATCTACAGGTAAGCCTTTAATAAGGTTTACCTATTGGTAGAGTAAATTTATACATATTAGTAATGTTACAAGATCATGTCGTTTTTTCTTCTTCTTTTTTTTTTATAATATTACGATGATACTGTAGTTGTATGAGGAGACCAGTTTAAGTGTAGTAGTAACTTACCAGAATACATTTTAAATTGTAGAAAAAATATCTTATGCGGAAGTGATAAGCCTTGGGATATTTTGTTTAGTATTCCTGGTGGCAAGTCCGGGTTAAAAATATTGTATTGTCCTGCAAAGGATAGACAGTACATGTCTAAAATGGTAAAATTTTACAGAATAAATATGTATTTTAGATTAAATTATAAGTTATATGTGCAGACAGTTCACAATTTCTATTGAAGCTTTTTTTTTTACACTGTCCTAATTGTGCTAGTAAAGTAGATTCTGATCATTTAATCTTGTTAAAATGTAATTTAGCTGTTCTTCGTGTCAGCACATTGCAAAAGTGTTAGAAACACGTGGTACTACCCTGATCTTCTCTAATTATGCTTACCAACCAGTAGATGAATCCTTTGGCAACTGTTATGTCACTGAGCTGTGTGCAGTGCTCTGTTTCAGTTACTGCTCCTACACAGAGCTATTAAGCAAGCATTAAGACTAATCAGTGATAGGTAAAAGAAGTGTCTAGAATTCATGTATAGTATGTATTTAGTTATATATAAATAAACCTAATAAAGATAGATCAATGCTGAACATACAACCCAACTTGAGTCAACCATCTTTAGTTTTAGTAGTAACTAGCTGAATACCCGGCGTTGCCCGGTCTTCCTATGTTAACCTTTTGGGGAGGAAAATCATAGTAATATAAATATACCCATCTTTTATATAAGGGTGTAGGTAAGGGTTAATTTAACTGTCATATATTTTTATTTGGCATATAAGTAATATGTGTACCAGGTATTATTGAAATATCTCCAGGCGTACAGAAGTTATGTGGGAACATACATTTCCCATTGATTTGCATGGGACTTTAAACAAAAACCCCGACCCTCACAAATGGGGGTAGTTAAGGGATAAATTAACTATCCTATAGTTTAAGTGGACATATAAGTAACATGTGACCAAGTGTTATCGAAATATCTACAGCCGTTTGGAAGTTATGAAGTAACATGTATTTCCCATAGAGTTGAATGGGACTTTAAAGGAAAACCCCGACCATGGCAAATGGGGGTGGGTAAGGGTTAAACCACCTATCCTATGTTTGTTGCTGACATATAAGTAACATGTGTGCCAAGTTTCATGTTAATATCTTTAGCCGTTTGGACGTGATGCTGGAACATGAAGTAACATGTATTTCCCATAGAGTTGAATGGGACTTTAAAGAAAAACCCTGACCATGGCACATGGGGGTGGGTAAGGGTTAAACCACCTATCCTATGTTTGTTGCTGACATATAAGTAACATGTGTGCCAAGTTTCATGTTAATATCTTTAGCCGTTTGGACGTGATGCTGGAACATACATACATACATACACACACACGTTGAGTTTTATATATATATAGATATAAAAAAAAAAGGTGTTTGGATTGGGAATGTGGATGGTGCCTGAACAGAATTTCTCACAAGGGTAGTGCATCAACATACATGCACTTCTGCTCGCCCTCTATCTAATGGGCTATCTTACCAGACATATCAATTTAGTTTCTAGTGTTGGGGGCGTCTCAATGTCCTGGAGAAGTGTTTCCAAGTGCTGGAGGAATTAAAGGATAAGTTCGCCTTTGGGTTGAACATGTAACATTAACTAACACGTAACTTCAACTAGTATAGGGGTTTCTAACCTAAAGTCCATGGATGGTTTTCAGGGGTTCTGTAAGGGTCAGATCAAAAATAACATTTACATTCATTAAACAGCCTTCCCCTTTGCCTCAATCAATGTTTTCTTATTGAAAGAAATTAAAGAAAATGCACCATGCAACTGCATATAGCACCAAATGCGAAGTGTCTCTTGACTCGTTGGCCCATGTTTATAACTTAAATTTGTATTATCGTTCTCTACAAAACTGCCCATTTTGTACCACTAAATAATAGCAAGTGCGGAAGTAATAATAGCAGTAGATTTGAGCAGAATTAAAATGTCTTTGTTTAAATTGCACATAATGACTGCATTTCACTTTTGTAATGAGTGGCCATTAATTTTTGCATTAAAAGGACTGAATTTTTAGTTAAGATTGTTTTCTTTTTGAAACCTTGTATATGCATGAGACAATCAAATTTCAATACATTAAAGTACATATATTTATTGCATGCAAAGTTGTGTTTATGTGAATATTTCTATAAAGGGTCTACATAGCTTTCATCAGCTTCCTAAAGGGTTCAATGACTCAAAAAAGTTTAAGAATCACTGAACTAGTTAGTGGATGTCCAGAGCATTTTTATTTTTTTTTGTTTCTTCAAATTTTTAAAATTTTATAACATACAAACATACATCACTAATTTTACAAAATATATATCTTTAAATTCCTGGCTCTTATTTCCAACAATCTCCAACTATAATTATATACCACAAATAAAAATATAAATACACAAATCTATATATATATATATATATATATATATATATATGTGTGTGTGTGTTTATTACATGATTTTCTTCTTGTTCAACAATCCACCATAGCAATGGTCTCCCAAGTAGCAATGGTAAATATACTAATTTCTGGTCTTGTTCCAGTCATGTTATCAATTGCACTGTGGGATAAGATAGGCAGGCTCTGTCAGTGGAAATTAAACGACTTTCATTTTTACAAGGCCCAATGATCACGTTAAAAATAGAAACATAACTAGAACAATATTTTTCCTCGAATTAATGATCTGAAAATAACCCATTGATAGTATGGTGGCCCGGAAATGTTGTTATATTAGAGGAACAGGCGGCAAGAGCGATGCTGATATAGGTGTCACTGTGGCCGATTACTGGGTTGGAGCCTGGGGAATACGTTTAGTGGGGGGCACCTGCAGTTGTCGGGGAGTGTAAAATGCATAAACATGTACTGGCAATTTGGGGCAAACAGGCACAACTGGAGGTGAGCTGGCTAGGGAGGGATTATTTCAATGCACACCTTACCATCCACCATCTAAAACGTGTTTTCTCCCATTGTGTACATGCATCTCTAGATTTTAAACTGTAGCTCACCTCCCAGCTGTGCTTGTTTGCCCTAAAATTGTCCCGGTATACCCATACTCTTAAGATCGCTTTCAGGCAGTTGGACAGTTTGAACATGTACAGTGGAAGCTCGGATTGCGAGTAACACTGTTAACGAGCATTTCGCAATACTAGCACTGTTTTCAAAAAAATCCTAACTCGGTTTGCGTGTGTTGTCTCGCAAAACGAGCAGGATGCAGGCCAAAGCGGTGTGCAGTACCGCATTTGGCCTGAGGTGGGGGGCGCCGGAGCCAAGTGGAGCTGATCGCAGACGATCTGCGCCATTCGGAAATGAAGGAAAGGCCCGAGGACATCTTGGCTGACCTCAGTAAACCTTGGGAGCGGAGTCTTTCCGAGGTTTGCTGAGGTCAGCCGAGGTGTCCTCGAGCCTTTCTGGCTGTTTCCAAGGCTTTCCGGCGCCCCCCACCTCTGGCCACATGCGGTATTGCATACCATTAAAGTCAATGCGGAACAAATTATTTTAGTTTCCATTGACTTCAATGGGGAAACTCGCTTTGATATGCGAGTACTTTGGATTACGAGCATTCTCCTTTATGCTCATAAACCGAGGTTCCACTGTATTGCGATCTATGCAAACTAAGAATCCCTGTTTATTAAACAAAGGTTTGCTACGAATATGTAAGTGACAATATGTGGTTACACCTCTTTAGTATCGCATGTGTTGTATATGTGGAAGGCTTGAGCACAGACATATCTCCATTTTTACTGTGTAGTGCACCGACCTGCAAAACCTTTTAGTCCTATGGTTCAGTGCTTTATTAAGAAAATAAAACAAACAGGTGCTTATGATTAATTACTTAATATGTAGGTCATTCTCATTCCAGATTTATCAACTGAAATAGAGAAAGCTGTGTTGTGGGAATCAAAGTAAGCAAGGGATCACTATACTAAAGAGGCGAACTTGTGTTAGATTTCAGAATTGTAAAAGTGAATATATCAACAAGACACAAATGGTGCATCAGCAATGTTTCCCCCTAGCAGACATTGTACAGTTGACAAGTGTTTTCAGATGTACTGTATGTAATCATGTAATCATATAAGTATGAACAAACACGCAAGATTAATATAAAAAATGGTAAAAACACTATAAAAGCACATCAAAAATGTCCAAATAGTTAAAACCACAAATAGCGCTGGTAGTGAAAGTTCAGTGTAGTTCCCAAAAGAGATACCACCTCTACACTTAGTGCAGCATCAATGATAAAGTGCATCAGTATAATAAGAGGGAAAGTCCGTTGATAGCAGGGTTTGAAAACAAACAGATAGCAAGCACCTTCCACCTGGATTTTCAGAGACACCGCGTGGGACAAAAAGATCCCCCTCTGGGGTACGCACTCACCGGAAAGCTCTATAAGCAAGGCGATGTATGAATATCCACAGACTGATACTACTCTTCATAACAAAGGTAATCAAGATCATCTGTTGTGAGTCTCCAAATTAGACACAAAACACAGAAAAAAGGCATATAGCGTAATTCCGTTTAATGAATAAAAGAATTCCCCACAGAAAACATTCCCTTCAGTTTATGCATGTACATTCAATATAAATAAATAGCGCATATAGTCACCATCTCCGGCAAAGGAGGAGAGTCGTGCTGACCGAGTGTGTTCCACTGGAAAACAGCGTTTCCTGGTTAACAGACGAGACTCTGGTGGAGCGCAAGTGTCACTTCCTGGCGTCGTAGAAGCCACGCCCTAAAGGCCTACGATACACCTGTTCTTTTAAACATGCAAGGTTGATGGACAGCAACACAGTGGTCGGCTATAAAACATGTTTCTCCAAGGTGGAACCCAAGCCAAGCATCTCAATCCTGAAATGTACAGGAAGATGCTTTACCTTTTTGGGGAAGCATCCGATCTGTTTTACTTTAATCTGCTGCATGACAATTGCCCCAGAGATCAGGGTTATAAAGACTTTTATGCAGGGAAAATAACAACAAGGTCTTTTTGAACAAGAGGTTTGTCCCCAACAGAACCCTGATCTCAACATAACTAAGCCAGTCTGAAAACACTTATAGAGTCAAAATGTAGCGATACCCATCCCCCGCGTGTTGGAAATATGCTCACACACACTGGTTTGTATCTAAAGAACGACATGTGGTGTTAGCTACTTCTCAGTTATAATATCTGAGCTCTTCATTTCCTGCACTGGAAATGTAACATATAATTTAATCCTGATTAAGTAAGAAAGGGCTTCAGAGGTTCTGGTTAATGGTATAATAGGAAATCCAAGGTAAACTAAATTTATGAGAAGGCATTTGCCAGTAAAATGTCAAAACAATGTGGAAAGTCTTCTCATCATCATACTTCACTACTTATGGGTTAGCATTTTAGTATTCTAAATATAACATGTTTGTTGATGCCTTTTCCTTTTTTATATAGGAGCTGCAGAAGATGACCTTGTGTTGGAAGTGGTTATAATGATAGGAACAGTGTCTATGGATGATTCATGTGCTGCTCTGTTGGCAAAATCTGGGATCATCCCAGCTTTGATTGAACTACTGAATGGTGAGTTTTTTTGCACAGAAAATTACGTGTTGCTCTCTTATAAGACATAACGGATGGTGTATATATAGTATATATTACATTTAAAGTCAAATGCCAGCAAATGTTTAAAGCCTGGGCAAAACCCTTGTCTAAAAATGCATAATACACATTTTAACCACTTGCCACCCAGGCCAATTCTGACATTCTCTCCTACATGTAAAAATCATCATTTATTTGCTAGAAAATTACATGGAACCCCCAAACATTATATATGTTTTTTTTTTTTAGCAAAGACCTTAGAGAATACAATGGCAGTCTTTGCAACTTTTTATCTTGCACGGTATTTGCGCAGCAATTTTCCAAACTCGTGTTTTTTTTTTTTTTTTTTAAACAAACAGTTTTGTGCTTTAAAAAAAACAAAACCGTAAAGTCAGCCCAATGTTTTTACATAATGTGAAAGATGAAGTTACGCTGAGTAAATAGATACCTAACGTGTCACGCTTCAAAATTGCGCACGCTCGTGGAATGGCGTCAAACTTTGCTACTTTAAAAGTCCCCATAGGCAACGCTTTCAATTCTAGGGCCAAAATTATTGATCTTGCTTTATCGTTCGCGGCAATACCTCAAACATGTGGTTTGAACACCGTTTTCAAATGTGGGCGGGACTTACGTATGCATTTGCAAGCCTGAAATAAAAAATAAAAAAAACATCCTGGCTTCTCAGCCGAGGCGCCGCTGGTTGTTTGAATACAGAGGCCTTGCGTGACCTCATAACATCACGCCCAGCCTCCGACGATCATGGAGACTCCGGCGACCATCTGCTCCGCCGGAAATCTCTATGACAAACATCTGGCGGATCCTGTCTGACTCCCCAATCGTAACATTGAGCCGGTAGAAGCATCGGAGGGCGGCGTCCCCTCTCGCCTCCCGTAAGAACGATCAAGCGGTGGAACAGCCGCTATGATCATTTTTATGGTGTAGGGAATCGCGGGCTGAAAAATCTGATATCCGAATGATGCCTGTAGCTCCAGACATCATTCAGTTATCCCTGCACAAATTCAAGGACGTAATAGGATGTCTGGCGGGCGGGAAGTGGTTAAACCGACCTGATCACCACAGGGTCACTTACCTTCCCTGTGGCATTTCAAGACATGGATGCCACTCTTTCATAGGCATGGTTCCCTCTCATTCTAGTTCAGCCTTTCTTAGAAGGCTCAGATATCTGTCCTTAAACGTTATCTTGGGCACCCCAGCAGGGTGAAATGTTAGGCTGGCATATTATGCTGCTGTTTTGTTTCTGGGCGGACTCATTTTAGCCTATATTTTTGACTGGGTTCTTGATATGTTTTTTTACTGTTTCCATCATATTTCCTATGGCCATAATGTGCTGTCTAAATACTGTATATGGGTCTGACATCCCTTCTACCCCAGCAGCACAATTTTTCTGCCTTTTCTTGGTCTATTACCTTTATAGGTGGGAGTGAGGCAGTATAGGGACTGTAGGCAGGTCTAGTGAATGCTTTGTATGGCTACTTTCCTCCTGACGGCTTTAAATGATCGCATCCCATACCTCCTGCCCCATACTTGTGTACAGTAGCTCTGTCATTTCTTCTGGTGGTTTCTGTCCTCTTATTTATAGGCCAGTATGCTTTGTTGGCAGCATTTCCTTAACAATTATTCAGAAATTTTGTTTTGTTAGAGAAACATTTTTCTTGTGCTTTCTGGCATACTTCTATTCCATTTTTCTACTTTACTGACAAGCTTTCAGGCTTTCTGTGTCCCAAAATAGATTTATGGGAAGAACAAAATTTGTTATTGCACAAACCCATTAGAACGGAGTGTATATCAGGAGTTACTCAGTCTTTCCCATGTAAATCCACATCTCATATAGCTATAGCTATGTAGTGCCCTGAAGGTAACCTTTTACCACTTGTTACAATTGTTGTATATTGTATAGTTACCAGTTGCCTAAGATAGAATATTTAAGGAACACCTTAGAGGTAGCAAAAAATTGGGTCGTCAGACATGTAATATGAAGTTTCAGTTCCCGGAAAGATGAAGTCTTGTGTCCAGTTGTAAATAAATATTCATAAGGTTTATATAATCCCTGTATTTGTTAAATTGGACCATTTTTTTCTTGTCTTACAGCTCAGCAAGAAGATGATGAATTTGTTTGCCAAATTGTTTATGTATTTTACCAAATGGTTTTCCACCAAGCAACACGTGATGTCATCATAAAGGAAACTCGTATCCTTTTTTTTTTATACCAAGAAACTGTAAAAAATAAAAGGTGTAACTGCATGTATCCTTATAATTGTGTTAGTAGGATTTTGTCAGTTAACCTTGTATTCTCAAAAGGTACACAGATATTGAATCTGAAGATCGAGCCTCAAGATGCATTCAGAGAATACATCCTACCTACCCTATACTGGCCATTCACTGGTAGAATTTTGATTGAAAATTTTCATTTTAAGAACATTCGTTCGATTTTCATTTTTGACCATGGTTACGAGTAGGATCAGAATATAATTTTTTTTTTAAACTAAAAACAGTAAAAGCTTGTTCAGTTCAAAATCAAATGCTAATTTGTCACATTTTTAAATCTATGGTTAAACGTTTATCCAAAAATCTACAAGTGTATGGCCAGCATTACTCCAATCCATTTTGTGGAGATTGTGATGATCAGGGATACCCTGTTGCTTACCTGTTTTAAAATGCAGGAAAGGTATTACCAGTTGAAGCCATTGTAAGCTCCTTGTTGTTTCTTGTTTTATCACTTACAGAAAGCATAATGAAACAAGGTGTATGTATTGAGACATTTGTCACATTCATGCCTGCCTAGAAAGTTTGAAGTTGAATAGTCACACAGCAAACAGGAAGTTTCATAGTCATAGTTGTGCACAGCCTATTGTATTAGGGTGTGCACCCCAAAACTCAAACACGCGTGTGTATGTATACGTATGTGTGCACTGGAAAAGTATACTTCATGCCAGAACATTATAAAGAGCCACTGTGTTAAATTTCCATAAAGTTTGTTTAAAAAAACACTAGTCACTGTGTTGTAATGCAGCAGCCAGTGCGAAACCTAAAATTATAATGATAGTGATCACAGGTGCCGATTTGAGCTATCGTTGTAGACAGTGTTTGCACTGTAACTATTACTACCCCCGTTAGAAGTTATATAAATCTTTAGTGTCGATATTGCCTACAGCATATGTTACTGTAGACTTGGCTTTCTTACCAATCAAAGTGCACTGCATCTGATCAATATAATCTGACTCTGAGCCTTATAGACATTGCCAGCTACAACCTCACCCTCAGTCTGCCCTCAGGGCTTGCTGAGGCAGCTATATATCACTCCGCCAGGGCTGCCAGGAGTCTAGGGCAATTGGAACTACAATCCTAGCATTGGCTGCCTCTGCCAACAAGCCGAAAATAAAGAGTCCATCGCTGCTATGGGTCCCTCCCAGGCACCCCATTCGCCCGCCTACAGTATGTACATAGTATATGCTCCAGAAAGCAAACCCACATTTGAGGACTGGAAATCTAGCTGCACTGGCTGTATAGTCTCATGCTTTTTATCCTTTTGTTGCTACCAACCTAACTAATATTATTGTGACACTGTACTCCTCTCTCTATTGATCAGAGACATTTGCTGCTACTCTGATGACACTGTATGCCAGTGCAGCAGCCAATGCCTTTGATCAATAGTAGCTTGCTCTGGTGGCCAGAAGTAAAAAACATATCTGATGTGTCTGAGAATTTGTCAGGAGTTATCGGGCTGGTAACAGGAATGGGTCATGAGCGAGCTACGGGACTTGGCTCTTTGAAGAGAGATAACAAAATACTGCAGATATATATGCCCATCTCAAATTTCATGAATTGGGTTTACATCCACTTTAACCCTCTTGGGCATGGACTTCACCAGAGCTTCACAGGTTGCCACTGGAGTCCTCTTCCTCTCCTTAATGACGACATCACGGACCTTTACCCTCAGCTTCTTTAGCAAGGCAGTGGTTATCTTGGAGGTGTGTTTGGGGTCGTTATCATGTTGGAATACTGCCCTTCGGCCCAGTTTCCGAAGGGAGGGGATCATGCTCTGCTTCAGTATGTCATAGTACATTTTGGCATTCATGGTTCCCTCAATATGCTGTAGCTTCTCAGTGCCGGCAGCACTCATGCAGCGCCAGACCATAACACTCCCACCACCATGCTTAACTGTAGGCAAGACAGGCTTGTCTTTGTACTCCTCACGTGGTTGCCGCCACACAAGCTTGACACCATCTGAACCAAATAAGTTTATCTTGGTCTCATCAAACCACAGGACATGGTTCCAGTAATCCATGTCCTTAGTCTGCTTGTCTTCAGCAAACTGTTTATGGGCTTTCTTGTGCATCATCTTTAGAAGAGGCTTCTGGGACGACAGCCATGCAGACCAATTTGATGCAGTGCGTGGCGTATGGTCTGAGCACTGACCCCCCCCCCCCCCCACCCCTTCAAACTCTGCAGCAATGCTGGCAGCACTTGTATATGACGCTGAGCATGTGCACTCAACTTCTTTGGTCGACCGTTGCAAGGCTTGTTCTGAGTGGAACCTGTCCTTTTAAACCGCTGTATGGTATTGGCCACTGTGCTGCAACTCAGTTTCAGGTCTTGGCAATCTTCTTATAGCCTAGGCCACCTTTATGTTTAGCAACAATTCTTTTTTTTTTCAGTTTTTTAGAGAGTTCTTTGTCACGAGGTGCCATGTTAAACTTCCAGTGACCAGTATGAGAGAGTGAGAGCAATAACACCAAATGTAACACACTTGCTCCCCAGTCACACCTGAGACTTTGTAACACTAATGAGTCACAAAAACAGAGGGAAAATAGCTAATTGAGCCCAATTTGGTGTACACACTTTTGTTGCCTGTGGTTTAGACATTAATGGCTGTGTTTTGAGTTAAGGGACAGCAAGTGTATGTATGTATGTATGTGCGTATGTATATGTGTGTGTGTGTGTGTGTATATATATATATATATATATATATATATATATATATATATATATATATATATATATATATATATATATATAAAAATACAGGGCTTTTTTTCTCAGACTATAGGTGCAGGTAATACCCACTTTCAAGTCATCTTGTCTCCACCCCCTTCCCACCTCCGTACTTCGTCCCTTAGTTCCACTCCCTACCCACCTCCCAGTACTGCCCCTTTTAGAGAATACTGAACAGAGTATAATTGTTGATGCTAATTAGTTTGTATGGGATTTGCAAATGAAAGGTAGTAAAATAGGTCCCCCGCAGCCAGTAACAATATTCCCCCCCCCCCCCCCGCCAAGCAGCCAAAACCCCCCTCGGCAATAATAGCTCTGTCAAGCAGCAAAGATCCCTCTGATCAACTATAGATACCCGAGCAACAATGGACCGAGCAACAATGGATCCACCAATATGTACCTAACATAAAAAGAAGATATACATACACAAAATAGACACAGCGGTACCTACCCTGCTGTTTATGTCCACACATATCTGCAATGCATAGGCTGAAAGCACATCTCCATGGTTACAGTATGTTTTTTCATGTATTTTATATTGTTTATTCTCTGTTTTCTTTCACAGAACATAGCCCCCATTATTCTCCCGAGAAAGCCTTTATTGGGCAAAACAAGTTGGGAGTCATTCTGTGAAATATTCATGGTTCTATCAACACTATAAAGACCAGTGTTGGATTTTGTACATTGTTATTCATCAAGGGGTTAATGTTCTGTATGGTTCCCTAAATGAACATGCAATGTTTTTTTTAATGATTAAGCAGGGGTAAATATATCCCATTTGGTGTTTTTTAATGCAGCATTCATGGAATAAAGTTGACAGATTTTATGTCTGTATGTGAGACCACCCACCTTATGACCCCTTTCACACTGGAGCTGTTTGCAGGTACTATTGCACTAAAAATAGCGCCTGCAAACCGACCCTAAACAGCCGCTGCTGTTTCTCCAGTAGGAAAGCCCCGAGGGGTTTCCCACTGGAGCGGTGCGCTAGCAGGACCGTAAAAAATGTCCTGCTAGCCGCATCTTTGAAGCGGTGAAGGAGCGATGTGTATACTGCTCCACCACTCCTGCCCATTGAAATCAATAGGACACTGCATCGTTTTTTTACCCTTTCTCGGCCAATAGCGGGGTAAAACTTTACCGCCAACGCTGCCCCCGCCCCACTGTGAAAGGGGCCTAAAAGTCTGTCAGTTTGATTGTCTTCGGTTTTCCCAGGATGTATTTTTTTATTTTTTAATGATCACTGCCACATCTGTACAATGTCCTCAAACCAGTGAAGCCAGTCAGTGTTTCCAATCGCCACCTCCCTAGTCCCAATGTTACCATAAGGCCTCGCTCACATGTGTGGAGCAAATGACAGGCAGTGAGAAAGCATTATATCATCTCCACACTGCCTGCTTTCTGCCTCATTTCAGTTTTCACCACTTTTTACTTATTCTGTCTGCCTTACTTATAGTATTGTCTAACCCTCTCTCTTTTTGCAGTAGTACACAGACCAGCTATGTTTATGAAAGTCAGGAGTTAGTGTTCTTGGGCCACTCATCAGATGGTGAGGCATCTTACACTGGATTTTAGAGGACTCATTGATTCCCTTTCTCTTTCGTTGCTTTAAAAAAACCTTATAAAGAAAGAAATACAGGGGCTTCAATTGCAGACCAATTTTGTTCTAAATGCTAGTTTTTAGGCTGTAATGTTGACAATATAGCTTTAGTGCTTTCTGAGTCAAATACATGGAACTGCTACATAGATGAAGGTGTTATTTGTTTGTTCCGTGTCAGTAACTGAAAATGTATTAACATTGTAGAACCCAGCATAATAGGCATTCACGAGGAGTTCAGCACTGCCCACCATGGAGTTTCTTGCATGACAGGGTTCCTTAAAATAAAAATAAAAATGTGCACTTCACAGCTGCAGTATATAACAACTGGCCTAGAGTTGCATTTCCACCATGCATACTTATTTCAGCCTACTGACTCACTAGGTAATAATGCCAGAGTCAGCATGCCAGTCCCCAAAACATGTCAGCAATGACAGCGTGCATTACTTTTTATGAATAGATAGATGACATCAGGCCTAAATGAAATAAGTTCCAATTATGTGTCATATTGGACACAGTACTAGGGGTAAATGAAATTCAGAATTGGCTACAAAACATGCAGGATGCTCCTCAATGTATAAGGTGGCAAATGTGACACAAATTGTAGTTTCTATACAGAAAAATGTGTTCAACGAATAGTGTATTTACTTTTCCTTAACATTTTAATGCAGAGGCTCCTGCTTACCTGATAGATTTAATGCATGATAAAAATGCAGAGATTCGAAAAGTGTGTGATAACACTCTTGATATTATAGCGGTAAGTGCATCAACATATAAACAATTTGCACTGTAATTACTGTTTAAGTAATATGGATGACAGCATTTCCAGATCGTCTTGCAGGACAGCAACTAATGACCAGGGCTGGCTATTAGTAGGTAAGCCAAAGGTAAGGGCTTAATTTAGATCAAGTTTAAACATACTGAGTTGATCGGCCAGGATGGAAAACTATTGATCGTTTTACATTTATCACCATCACTGAGATACTTTGATTGACTGAAAAAAATAATAATACAGAGTATGAGATTACATGCTGGAAACAGAGATATGATTGATAATTTACAATCAGAATCTACATCTCTGCGTGTAAGATTTCGATCGAATGGGTTGGCAACCATTATGCCAAGGAACGCACACATTTGCATTTTGGTGAGGGGGAGGGTCAGGACTGTATAACCTCTACCTCCAGGTTTGGGGCTTCACCATCCCTCTTTCCACAATCTACCCAAGTACTTTGCTTGCCCCACATCTCGGGGGTTCACTGTAAAACCCACTTTCCTCAAATAGTCTAACCCTTCCTGGACTTTGGGTAAATGGGATTCATGGCATAACATGTGGCTCGCCTCCCGTTTTGGGAGAAAGATGCTTTCTCCTGGGTGGCTTCTGTTAAGGTTATCTGCCAATATCCCTTTGTAAGGTCCAAAGTGGTGATGTATCAGGCCTGGCCTAGTCTTTCGGTTAATTCATCCACCCAGAATATGGGCTAAGCGATACATTTTGACATCTTATTAAGCTTATGTTAATCATTGCAGAACCATAGAGTGCTGATGGACTTGGGAACCAACACAGTATGGCTTGACCACTTGGTCCGAGGTCAGATCCTGCATTGTTTACTGTGGCAGCTGATCTGATGGCTTCATTAATGTACTCACTGTTTGAAACAGCTGTTTTCACCCCAGGTGGGTAAGAATCCCAAGTTTCTGGTGGACATAGACCCTAGCATTCTCAGGAGTGGAGTTATAATATGCCTTTTGTGAGTTTCCTGACAATATGGGAGCAATTGGGCCAGCCCATTTGTTTTCGGGCCATCCTTCTTGTTCTTCCGTCCAGATCTTGTGAGGAATACCTCCATGTTGCTTATAGGTGTCAGCTTTTGTAAAACATGGCAGCGACTTTGAGAAAGTGATTATACAGCCTTATGCCCTGTACACACGAGTGGAATTTGCATCGGAAAAAAGTTGGATGGTTTTTCCGAATTCTGCTCAAGCTTGGCTTGCATACACACAGTCACACAAAAGTTGCCTGAACTTTCGATGGTTAAGAACGCAGTGACGTACAACACTACGACGAGGCGAGAAAAATAAGTTCAGTGCTTCCGAGCATGCTACAAATTGTTTCCAAGCATGCGTGTTTTTTTCCCCGTCGGAATTGCATACAGACAAACGGATTTTCCGATTAGAATTTTTTTCCGTTGGAGAAATTAAGAACCTGCTCTCAAACTTCTGCTGGCGGAAATTCTGATGCCCGCTACAATAGTATGTTCCACTGGAGGTCTCTATGGTTTGTGCACTTTAGAAACATGGTGAAAGACTATGGGTGACTTTGCTTTCAATTATTAAGCCAGCTTATTCCAAACAACCCCTAAGCCTACCTCATAAGACACCAAGCCTGCTAATTGTCATTAAAAATAAAAGGTGAAATCCCCTGACAAAACATAAAGCTTTCTAAGGATAATATTTTTAATAAAACACTTCACATTGATTAAAATAAAAATGAAAATAAATCAAAATTAAATGGGGGAAATATGGGCAAGTCTTGCAGAGTAAATAAGTAACAGTTTGTCCTTATCTTATTCTACAGTGGACAAATTCTAAACCTTGTCAAGTTCTTATTTGTCTTTGTCTTGTTGCATTGAGGAAATGTTTTGTTCCAGCATGATTTCTGTCAGAACTGTGATATTTTTGCTGTTACGTTGACTTGTTCCTGCTGCATATTCCTTATGAACTGTATGGAAGATGCAATGTCAGGTACTTTACATACTTTATAGGTTTTAATTTCTTACTACTGGCCTTCTACAGCTCAGTTTTAAACTTTAGGTGTATATGTAATGCGTTTAAACATTTGTGATTTTATTTCATTCTCTTTAGGAATATGATGAAGAATGGGCAAAAAAGATACAGAGTGAGAAGTTTCGCTGGCACAATTCTCAGTGGCTCGAAATGGTGGAGAGTCGCCAGATGGATGAAAATGAGCAATATTTATATGGCGATGAGCCTATTGAACCATTTATTCATGAAGGTGACATTCTAGAGAGACCTGATTTGTACTATAGTGCAGGTAAATGCAAGATGCATTAAATAACGGTTAATGGAGCAGATGTATTAAAACAAAGTTTAAATAATATGACATTGAAAATTGTTTAGTTTGCCTCATTATGGAGTTTTGAATTTGTTAGTTACCTTTTCTATCTCTGACTGAATTACAGTGCACCTGGAAAGTATTTACAACGCTTCACTTTTCCTACATTTTGCTATGTTACGCTGTTATTCCAAAGTAGATCTCAAGGATGATCAGTGGAAACAGGATGAACCTGAGCTAAATTTTGAGTGTCATTGCAAAGGCTGTAGATACTTATGTACATGGGATTTTTTTACTTTTTTATTTTTAATAAATTTGCAGATTTCAAACAAATTTCTTTCATGTTGTCATTATGGGGTTTTGTTTGTAGAATTTTGAGGAAAATAATGAGTTTAATCCATTGTGGAATAAGGCTATAACATAACAAAATGTGGAAAAAGTGAAGCGCTGTGAATACTTTCTGGATGCACTGTATTTGAGTCACTGAAAGAAACATGCAACAGATTAATTCGGAGTGATCCTTATACAGTACCTGGTTTACACAAATAACATAGAAAGTATTGAAGCCATTGAATTAGCATGGTCCCAGACAGCTACACTGTGTACATTGATAGCCGTATCCTCCCTCTCTTTAAATGCATTCCTCCTATCTGAAGACCAGCATGTAAGAGGTTAAAAGTTCTTGACTCAAAAAGCATACATTTACATTAATTGAAATGTTCATTTTTGGGTAATTTATGAGCTTGGTGTGCAGACATAGCTTAAATTTAGAGTTCTGGTATACCTCCTATTCTACAGTATATTTTGGGTTTCTGGGCAAAACAATTGCAGCTGAAAGCATTTTATTCTTCCTCCTATCTATCATAGGTCTGTCCATCAAATTACAGGTGAATGTTGAAGGAATGGCAATGTTTACTAGCAAAAGTGTGCCTATTGTGGCCTCCCTACAAACACCAGCATTTATGCTGTTATATATTTTGCCACAAGTGCAAATTGTTTACCTTAAAGTGATTGTAAACCCTCATCTTGTAAAACATCCCATTCAGTTTAAAATAGAAATGAAGGGCAAAACAGTTGTGTATAGATATAAAAAACATTATTAATACCATTTATACCTTTTTTATATAAGTGATCCTATACCCTCTGTTCTCAGCTACATAGGAGCTGGGAGGAGGAAAAGCAGCAGCACACTGAGCTTCCCAGTAGAAGGCTGTGTAGGGGTTTGCGTCAGGCCAAATCTGCAGGAGAGCAGGCTGAGTACCCAGCATAGCTAGAGAACTGACCATGCTGTGCTCTGATTTACTGCTGTTCAGGGGCCCTGGGCTTCAGCAAAATGAAAGCCTCCAGCAAAGAAAGAAACGCAAGCAATGCTGGAAGCAATTTACAGCACACACTCATTTTGGTAGCATAATTATTAATGTAGAATGTATGTTTCTTGATAAATGATAACAACTTATTTTTTTTTATGTATAAAGTTCTGCCTTAAAATATGTTTTTAGATTTTCAGCAGCCGTTTACTATGCATCCGTTCAAAACTGTTCACTTTTTGCATCTTTCTTTATTCCTTTTCTGTATTTTAAAATTAGTAACTTTAGCTGAATGATTTCGTTTGTTAAAAGTTTTGTTAGTGATTCTACTTTTAACCATTAGAATTATCTTTCATCAGTAAACCAGCATTCTTTGCATCTAGTTTTTTTTTGTATACATGTATTAGTAAACATGTTTCCCTTTACCAACATTTACTCATTGCTGTGCAATTATCACATATGCCAGTTCAAGTAATCCTAACTTTAAAAGTGTTGCTGAAAGAGCTGTGAAAATCTTGTTTATATAGAAAAAGTAAACTTTATATGAGGGCACATTTTTTTATATATTCTGTTTTCTCCTAGAAGGATTGATGCCTCCTGAAGTTGCAGTGAGCCCAGACTTTTTCAATGATTATCAGCTGCAAAATGGAGACCTTGTTGGTCAGCACTCATATAGCACTGGGTTAGTATCTCAATATATGCTTTGTTGCCCTCTCTGTATCTGTTTGCAGCTACCGTATGTATATCCTAGTATGCAAAGCAAGCTGTTTGAAAGATCATTGTCTAATGGCACAAATATTCACAGCAGCTTGGCTTGGAAATGTTCTGCGCATTACTTTACCCCATGTCAGAGCACAAATTGGTCATGAACACTTATGGCTCCCTTTTCATGCAGAATGTTGATAAAAAAAAAGGTTACATTATTAAGATATGGTAAGTTCCTTCAAGACAATGTATAGTGGATTTGTACAGACTTCATTTAATATTGTGGTCAGCAATAAAAAATAAAATAAAAAATGTTGGATAAATGAGAAATGGTGCATACTAAAACTATGCAGTATTATAAGATGAAATAATATACGTTGAGGCATTAAAAACTAATTATTTTTTTCAAAAGAGCTGATTGGTTTGCAATTCTAGGAGATCGATTGAACAGTGGGGAAGTTGAGGAATATCTAATTTTTAAAAGGAAGAGCTCATAATGGCTCCCTTTTCATGCAGAATGTTGATAATAAAAAAGGTTACATTATTAGGATATGTTAAGTTCCTTCAAGACAATTTGTACAGACTTCATTTAATATTGTGGTCAGCAATAAAAAAATAAAAATTGTTGGATAAATTTGAAACAGTGCATTCTAAAACTATTCAGTATTATAAGATTAAATAATAATATACGTTGAAACATTAAAAACGACATTGTTTTTTCTAAAGAGCTGATTGGTTTGCAATTCTAGAAGATCGGTTGAACAGTAGGGAAGTTAAGGGATATCTAATTTTTAAAAGGAAGAGTTCACAAACTGAAGCTAAATGTGTTTTTTTTTTTTGTGTGTTATAAACTTTAACACCTAGAGGTTACAATTTTGACATTTATTTAGATAGTTTTTTTTTTAATAATGATTAATAGGTATACTGTATCATTATAATGTATTATAATATTAAATCATATTGGATACAATGTTTATGTAGGTAATTTCAGTAAGAACACTGTAAATAGTAGATTCGGTATGGAAAAAGTTTGTCATTAAGTTGGTGCATCACCTTAAACCAGCCTTTTTTTTTAACCAAGGTGGCTCCTGGGTTCTTCAGAGAAGACTTGGAAAATTGCCCAAAGATTGCCCCAAATTGCCCAAAAATTGTGTACAAGCCAGTGGTGGATTAACCTGCTTTTTGTTACACAAAGCCGCAGGTTTTCTTTGTGTAACATTACTTTAGGCACTGTGCAGCAACCTCCTAACAACTGCAGATGAAATTGCGCACCTGTAAAGCATCTTTGTCTGACCCTCCGCCCCTCTCTGTCAGCACTGAGGTCAATGTGGGCTGCATGAGGGAGAGAAACTGAGGAAAAAGAAATGCCGGAACACTAATCAGTACCTATATTTCAAAGTGTATTTTAAAGAGTACAGTGCCTTGAAAAGGTACACATTTTGTCATGTTACAACCAAAAATGTAAATGTATTTTATTGGGATTTTATGAAATAGACCAACACAAAGTGTCACATAATTGTGAAGTGGAAGGAAAATTATAAATGGTTTTCAATTTTTTTTACAAATATCTGAAAAGTGTGGTGTGCATTTGTATTCAGCCCCCCTGAGTCAATACTTTGTAGAACCACATTTTACTGCAATTACAGCTGCAAGTCTTTTCGAGGATGTCTCTACCAGCTTTGCACATCTAGAGAGTGACATTTTTGCTTTCTTCTTTGCAAAATGGCTCAAGCTCTGTCAGATTGGATGGAGAGCATCTGTGAACAGCAATTTTCAAGTCTTGCCACTAATTCTCAATTGAATTTAGGTCTGGGCTTTGACTGGGCCATTCTAACACATGAATTTGCTTTGATCCAAACCATTCTATTGTAGCTCTGGCTGTATGTTTAGGGTCATTGTCCTGCTGAAAGGTGAACTTCCATCCCAGTCTCAAGTCTTTTTTAGACAATAACAGGTTTTCTTCTAAGATTGCCCTGTATTTGGCTCCATCCATCTTTTCATGAACTCTGACCAGCTTCCCTGTCCCTGCTGAAGAAAAGCATCCCCACAACATGAAGCTGCCACCACCATGTTTCACGGCGGTAATGGTATGTTTAGGGTGATGTGCAGTGTTAGTTTTCCGCCACACATAGCATTTTGCTTTTAGGCCAAAAAGTTCCATTTTGGTCTCATCTAACAAGAGCACCTTCTTCCACATGTTTGCTGTGTCCCCCACATGGCTTTTTACAAACTGCAAACTGGACTTTCTATGGCTTTATTTCAACAATGGCTTTCTTCTTGCCACTCCTTCATAAAGGCCAGATTTGTGGCGAGAACAACTAATAGTTGTCCTGTGTACAGATTCTCCCACCTGAGCTGGAGCTCCTTCAGAGTTACCATGGGCCTCTTGTCTGCTTCTCTGATTAATGCTCTCCTTGCCTGGCCTGTCAGTTTAGGCGGAAGGCCATGTCTTGGTAGGTTTGCAGGTGTGCCATACAATTTCCATTTTCAGATGATGGATTAAACAGTGCTCCGTGAGATGTTCAAAGCTTGGGATATTTTTTTTATAACCTAACCCTGTTTTTAACTTCTCCACAACTTTATCTCTGACCTTGTAGATATATTTGACAGCACGCCGAGGATCATTTAGAAAAACGTCCAAAAAATTTTTAATGCATAGAAACGATCACAAAAAAGCAACGTTTCGAAGTCGCACATGACCTCTTTGTCAGGCAAGTGATACAGACATAATGCAACACAGTGATATATATAAAAGACAGCCACCAATGAAACCTTGTGAAAAATACATAAAACACACCCACCCCAACTTCCTCCTCCCCCTCCCTCCACATAAGAACCTGCAATAATTAAAAGGAACAAAAACGAGTGGATAAATCACTTACCCACAGCTGCTCCTGAGTGTAAAAGCTAGGACACCATAAGCAGGCAATAGCATGAAGCGACCACAGTCTGCCCCCCGCTATATCGCTGATCGCCCCAGTCATCCCCCAGCTGTCCCGCTGTGTTGCTTCAATGGGACCACCTTCAGCCAATAGCATCGTGCCACGTATCCCGCGCATGCGCCCAGGATACAGCAAGACAATTTGGAAGGCGCCGATGTGCCGCCGTCGTCATGGTAACCAATGACGTATGGGCGTCGCACGTCGGTTCAAGTCCACTAACATAAGGGGATATGACAACGAGGCTTGGAGTGCAAACAAACAAAACCAAACGTGTAGCGAGCTCATCCGGGAATCGGAGTATAAACAAATTAAAATGCTTATGGTGTCCTAGCTTTTACACTCAGGAGCAGCTGTGGGTAAGTGATTTATCCACTCGTTTTTGTTCCTTTTGATTATTGCAGGTTCTTATGTGGAGGGAGGAGGAAGTTGGGGTGGGTGTGTTTTATGTATTTTTCACATGGTTTCATTGGTGGCTGTCTTTTATATATATATCACTGTGTTGCATTATGTCTGTATCACTTGCCTGACGAAGAGGTCCTGTCCGACTTCGAAACGTTGCTTTTTTGTGATAGTTTCTATGCATTAAACATTTTTTGGACGTTTTTCTAAATGATCCTCGGTGTGCTGGCGAATATATCTACATGATCGATTTTTCCAGTTCCCAGCTGGTGATTGCTTCAGCACCCTCTTTTCTTATTGGCCGCTCTCCAGGAAGGTGTGCAATTGGAATATTTTTGAGAGAGTTTATCTCCGACCTGTCTGGTGTGTCCCTTGGCCTTCATGATGTGGTTTGTTCACTAAGGTTCTCTAACAAACCTCTAAGGGCTTCACAGAACAGCTGTATTTATACTGAGATTAAATTACACACAGGGGGACTCTACTAATTAGGTGACTTCTGAAGGCAATTGGTTCCATTCGATTTTAGTTGGGGGTATCAGCGTAAAGGGGGCTGAATACAAATGCATGCCACGTTTTTCACATATTTATTTATAAAAAATGTTGAAAACCATTTATCATTTTCCTTCCACTTCACAATTATGTGCCACTTTGTGTTGGTCTATCACATAAAATGCATTTAAGTTTTTGGTTGTAACATGACAAAATTTGGAAAATTTCAGGGGGTATGAATACTTTTTCAATGCACTGTATGTGTATGGATGCTGCTGCAATATGGAAAACTATTAGCTTTGTTTTTTTCATTTTAGAATGGGGTGCCTCAAGATCATCCATCATTTTAAAGGGTGTCTTGACTGAAAAAAGATTTAAAAAGGTTAAAAAAAACTGCCTCAAATAGCCTCATCAAAAGAAAATGCAAATCGGTGCTCAAAGTAGAGCTTAAGGGCTCTTTCACACGGGCGGACTGTTCAGGTCCGCTTGCCAGTTTTTTAAGGTGAACCTGAACGGGCGCTTTGTGCTCCTCTATGGAGCCACGGATGTCAGCGGTGACATCCGACCCGCTCCGATCCGCCAAAGTTTGACGGAGGAAAACCCTATTTTCCATCCATCTGGCGGATCTGATCGAGTGACGACGGACTCTACGGTCCGTCGTCATCCGATCCCCCATAGGGGAGAGCGGTGCTCTGACAGGTCTGTCTCTGCACTCACAGTGTGCAGAGACAGACCTGTCATCTGCTGGCTCAGCAGGGATCGACGGAGCGATTCCCGCTGAGCAAAGCGGAGCCCGAAACCTGTCCCTAAGAGCCCCAAGGCATGTTTTTCATTTTGTGAGCAGGACCTATAACTTATCTTTTTTTTTTTTTTGTCCCATTGAGGAGATTTCTGTTCACTTCTATAGCCAAAACAGGAAGTTAGAGAAAATCCCTCCAAACTAAGGGAGTCCCTGGTTGTCTCCAAGGTCAACAGAACTAGTGTTCCCATTGGAAGATTTCCTTTTCTATTCTTGTTCTGGTGAAACCCAACATTTGGGGATTGTCTTTCATTTTCACTTTTGGTGATAATGGTAAACAGGAGAAATAGATAGTATGAATCTTCTTAACAGGGGCACAGACAGAAAAGTTTGGTTCACATCTTTGCAGTTTGCTTTTAAACCGTTTATTCAGTTCTTTTTGCGGTGCGTTTTGCAAAACACAATTTGTGGCAAAAACACACTACATGATTTTCTGCAGCTTCTCCATGAACTGTAGTGTGTTTCTGAAAAAAAAGTACCAAAAAAACGTATAGGTGTGAATCACGCCGCATAAAAACTTGACAGGTGTTCTAATTATAATCATACTTTACCTTCAGCAAAGAATTTCTTGTGTGCCTTAGATTTTAGGACTCGGGTGCTTGTTCAGAAATCTGAAGGATCTTGCAGGCAATATATGCACACATGGCAAAAGAAAAAAGTAAAGTACAGTATAGCCTAGCAACCAAATTTCAACAAACTCTTCCATAGCAATGTGACAGTGACATAACAAATCAGGGTTCTGTTTGGCTAAACAACTGGCATGAAAATATGTAGCGTCTCAGGGTAACACAAAGATCAGGTTAGAAACTAAAAGTATTCAGTGATTGCACTGTGTTTGCGATCTGCTTCAGGTGTCAATACAAAGTTAACACCACCCCAAACACAATGTGGTTTGCCTGCATAAATTGACCATTCAATGCGGTTGTGGTGCGGCTGCAAAAAAGGTGCCCGCACTTCTTCTCCAAATAAATGGGCTCAAATTGCATCACACTGAATCAGTGTGAGTGTCTTAGGATTGCGGTGCGGTTCCTGTGCCATTCACATGTTATAGTGTAAACTGTATATCAGGTAAACTTGTTGCTGATTTATGTTGTTCACATATTACATTATGATTTTGCTGTGCAAGTTCTAATTGTCAAATGATCTTCATCATTATATTTCTTCTAATACAAAATATTTAATATACATACTTCAGTGCTTTGTGGTTTATAATATGTAGAGAGAGCCACAAGAACAATAGGCAAGTGTATATATGAAGCTTTAGGAACCATATTGTTTATTTTGAAGACCCGAATAGTTTGCAGTTCTGGGGATAGATAGAACAGTAGAGACGTGTAGGAAATTGAATATAAAAAGGAATATGTCACAAACCGAGGCTAAATGGATTTATCTGTTAAGAACTTTAAGCCGGCCATACATGGATTGAAATTCAAGGAACTGACCAAATTTAATTCCATGTATGGGTAAATTGGTTGTGCACAAGCCAATCTTTCGACTGACTTGTGCATAACCAGCCTGTTGGTAAATATTTTCTCGATCAGCACCGCCAGCTATAGTCTCCATTGCTGGTTAATGTATTCTGACAGTGGGGAAATACTGTATCCCCGCTGTCAGAATACAATTGCTTAGTGGGAGGGATTCAAGTTATTTTCTTTTGTTCAACCAAGGGCTTCAACAAAAGAAAAGGACTCTTGTATGGCCAACATAACCCCTTGAGGGTTGAACATAAACATTTATTTAATGGGTTTTTGTTTGTAATGATTATTAGGTGTGTGTGTGTGTATGTGTGTGTGTGTGTGTGTGTGTGTGTTATATATATATATATATAGTGTGTATTATACACACGCACACATATATATATATATTTGGACACAAACATAAGTTTCATAATTTTGGCTCTGTATGCCACCAGAATAAAAACTAAACCATCCAAATTAATTTGAAGTACAGACTTTTGACTTTAATTCAAGGGCTTGAACATAAATATCAAGTACAAATTTTAGGAACTGCAACAATCTTTATACACAGTCCCTCCATTTTCAGGGGCTCAAATGTAATTGGACCAATGAATATAACCATAAATAAAATGTTAATTTTTAAATATTTTTGAGAATTCTTTACTGGCAATGACTGCCTGAAGTGTGGAACCCATGGGCATTACCAAAGACTGAGTTTCTTTCTTTCCGATGCTTTGCCAGGCTCTAACTGCAGCTGTCTTCAGTTGTTCTTTGTGGGTCCTTCTGCCTTTTAGTTTTGCCTTCAGCAAGTGAAATGCATACCCAATTGGGTTGAGATCAAGTGATTGACTCTGCCATTGCAGAATATTCCTCTTATTTTCCTTCAAAAGTGCCTGGGTTGCGTTTGCAGTGTGTTTTGAATCATTGTCCATCTGTACTGTGAAGTGCCATCCAATCAACTTTTCTGCATTTTAATGGATTTGGGCTGACAGTATATCTCTAAACACTGCAGAATTCATCCAGCTGCTTCTGTCTTTTGTCACATCAATAACACCAATGACCCAGTGCCACTGGAAGCCATGCATGCCATCACACTGCCTCCACCATGTTTTACAGATGACTTTGTGTGTTTTGGATCTTGAGCTGTTCCAAGACTTCTCCACACTTTTTTCTTCCCATTATTCTGGTACAGATCAAGCTTCCTTTCATCCGTCCTAAGACTGCTTTTCCAGAACTGGTCTGGCTTTTTTAGATGTTTTTTGGCAAAGTCTAATTTGGCTTTTATATTCTTCAGGCTTATGAATGGTGTGCACCTTGTGGCGAACCTTCTGTATTTGCTCTCATGAAGTCTCCTCTGGGAGATTCTTTCACTTGTCTGGATGTTGTGAATGGGTTTATGTTTGCCATAGAGAGGATCATGCATTCACCCACCGCTGTTGTCTTCCGTGGAAGTCCAGACCTTTTTATGTTGATGCATTCTTCTTTCCTCAGAATATACCAAACTGTAGATTGGGCCACTCCTAATGTTGCTGCTATCTCTCTGGTGGATTTATTTTGTTTTTGAAACTTTACAATGGCCTGTTTCACTTGCATGGACAGCTCCTTTGAACGCATGATGTAGGTTCACAGCAATAGATTCCAAATGCAAATACCACACTTAGAATCGACGCCAGACCTTTTACCTGCTTAATTTATGAGGAAATAACGAAGGAGTAGCCCACACCTGGCCGTGAAACAGCTATTGATTCAATTGTCCAATTACTTTTGGTCCCTTAAAAAAAAGGGGGGGTGGCTATTCTTAAGATCTGTATTTCCTAAACCCTTCCTCCAATTTGAATGTACATACCCTCAAATTAAACCTGAGAGTGTGCACTTTCAGCCCATATCCATTATATAACTATAGCTTGAATATGTTTTAGTATATACCTGGAAAAAATATTGTGCCTGTGTCCAAATATATATGGACTTAACTGTGTATATTTTTAAATGTGTACTTAAATACAATGTGTGAGTATTTTATCTTGGACAATATGGTGATGTATGTAATGTTAGTAGGCAACATACAGAGATGCAATTTAGTAGTACGTTGGGTATGGAAAGCAAAGACATAGTAAATTGCAGGGTAACGGGGGTATATACTATTGAACATCTTTCTCTATGCCTTGAGAAAGTCTAGAGACGAGAGAACACTTTGGGGTGTGGTTAAAAGTGTTCCTGCATTACAGAATGCTGCAAAGCTGTGCACTGACAGTAGGTTTTGTTTAGATTAGCAGGGCTGAAAAGATAAGATGGTTTAGTACAGTGGTTCTCAACTCTTGTCCTCAGGCCAGATTTTAAGTTTGGGGAGATGTAGACTAGAATATTGCAATCACTAAGCAGCAAATTATATCACCTGTGATCTATTTCAGTTATCTTGCAAGCCTGGCCTGTTAGTGGGTCCTGAGGACAGGAGTTGAGAACCACTGGTTTAGTAGCAGCTTCAAATGTGAGCAGTTGTAAGATTAGTTTTAATAGGTCAAGTATTGCGTATGCTGGCACAACCCTTGTTTTTCAAGTTTAACAAGCATGTTTCCAGCACTTCTTGGATGACGTCTTAAAAATTATGTTCTTTTTAAATTTTGAAATGTGATCTGTAAGAGATCAGTATTGTGAAGTGAAAAAGTATTTACCTCCTTGGAACTTTTCATTTTATTTTTGTCATGGGATATTCATTCACAGTAAATAATTTTTTACACTAATTAAGGCATAGCTACGTCTAGTAAAAATCGTTTTTTCTTAGTTTTGGACATTTGGAAAAGGTTAGAATCCCTGTCATGTTTTTTTCTGCTTTTCAGCTCGGAGAGGAAATATACTCTTTTAATTTAAAGGAAATATACTCTTTTAATTTTAATGGAAATATACTCTTTAATGTCAAAGTGAAAAGAGATCTCTGCAAAAAGACTTCAGTTCATTGCATCATAGAAACAAAAAATAATGGACTGCATAAGTATGCATCCCTTTTTATCACTCTCTGCTATGTATCACTGATTAATTGAAACCTCCAATGGTTTGCATGAGTGAACAACAATCTCATAACCCCTATAAAAGGCATATTGGAGTGTTGATGCTTGTTCTGTTGTACAGTTTGACGAGATTTCAGACTATCTGCTGCATGTCCCAGAGGCCCCTGCGTAATAGCCCTGGAATTTGGACCGAAAATGGCTTTTCATGAACCCCTTCCGCTCATCTAATCAACTTATTTTATTATAGAGATAAAAAGAACTGAAACGAGATGTGCAAAACATTTATCGCACAACAAAAAAAGTTAGTAACATGCTGTTTCTGTTTTCTTGTAGACTTGATAATTTTGGACAATCCGCTGGTATACCTGGACGGCCTACAACGGCATATGGCTACCGTCCTGATGAACCCTATTACTATGGACTTGGAGCACGATAGTGATTGGCAGTCAAACTTAATCTACGGTTAATGACCAAGCCCAGGAATAAAGCATGCCATTATCCTAACTTTGTTATAATTACATAACTTTGTTTGCAATATACATTTTAGTGTTTCACTGATGCAGTGGTTCACTTCAGCGAGGTTTGTTAAAGTGGATGTAAACCTGAAAAAAATGTTTTTAATGAGACTAACTGATACAGTAGAGGATGTCAAGTCATCTGTGCCCAGTCTTGTCAGGAAGAGTTAATCTAGCTCTGAGCAATCTTCTAAAAAAATGGCACACAGATAAGTTTGTGTCACTACATCCCCCACTGCTGTGACTGACATTTGATTTTCTTTATCTCATAAATAAACATGAGAGCAGAGAGTGTGTTACAATTCCAGCTTCACATCCCTCCTCCTTTCTTCTCCAGCACTCCCAGTATTGGCTGCTCCACACCTCCGCATGATTGGGCATGTTGAAGTCATGTGGTGCCTTTCCTGAGATTTGACTGGCTGTTAATCATCATGGGGTGTGATCCTTGAGATGAGCAGAAGATCAGTGTGACTGAGGAGGATATTAATGGTGCAGTCAGCTCCCAGAACCAGCAGAAAGAGTAGGAGAGTGTAGAGGTGGGGTTGGAGTCTTGTGACATCACGACTCCGCCCACGAGCTACGGCAAAGGGACCCAGCCACTGATTCCATAGTTTTGCATGGCTCCTACTACTGAAGGGGGTGATATTTGCAAGGTAGGGATACATTCAGCAGGATTGCATGTATTTATACAATAATACTGTGCCATTCATTTATACTGGGTGAGTGGTGGGTTTACATCCACTTTAAGTTGAGCTTCCTATTTGCCAACTAGTATGAAACACATCCAGACCACAGGAACAGACATAGCTTGACTACAACAGCCTAGGAAACGTAATTTATAACTTATCCTGAAGTGTAGTGTATTCTATATTTATTGTTACATTTATATTCTTTTATAAGGGGCCTGAATTATTTCAACATATTGTATTTATTAAAAATGTGAAAACAATGATAATGGTAAAAAAACATCACTTGTGGCAGAAAGCGCACTTTTACATTTTGGCGTCTGCTTTGCTGTTAGCTATAGATGACACTTTTTCTTACAATGAGTACTGGTAGTTTGCTAGGATTCTTCTTCTATTAAAGACCTTCTGAGATACTTCATTTAGTGCATGACTAGGTCTCTATCTACTGTATAAATTACACGGGCTGTGACTAAGCTAATATGTTTCATTTTTGGCTTCTGTAATGCAGTAAGCAAATACCAGTAACAGGAGGTAGTGCGCAGAGATGCAAGCAGTGGCCCTTCATAATGAGGAGCCCATACTATGACAATGCTAATGAAGGTAGAAAAGAGAGAATCTGTTATCTCTTTTGCTGTTCTACTTATTTCCTGAATACTAAACAATTGCTGTGGGACAGTTCTATAATGTAGCTTCTGCTGTGGGACAATTCCATATTGTATGCAAAACAATGCAGCAAAGGGGAAAGAGCATTAGCATTATGCCTAGTAAAGTACTAATTTTACTCCATTGTGGGAATCTTCAAGGTAGGGCTTACCTGGCATATATTTACACACTGGCACAAACACACACTAGATCATAGAGATGCCAGTAATTGTTTGGTCTACAATAATATACTCTGAAAACTGTACTTTCTTTCTTTTAATGCAATCTTAACTATTAGGTCAACGTGTTCTTTGATTATTATCCCAAGTATATTGTGTATAACAGTATGTTCTTTGTGTAAATAAACATTTACTACTAGCTGTGATTTTATGTCTTCCAAAACAAGAAAATATAAGACACATCCTAGTGCCAATGTGAAAAGGCCTGGAATTAAAGTGGTAGTAAAGGTTGTTTTTTTTTTTTTGGTTTCAATGTTTTTATTGAAGAATGTTTCATATCAAAAAGAGAAAAAGGAGGGAAAAAAATTAAGAAATGTAATACAGTACAAATAATAAGTGAGGATTATAAATTATAATATTGTATAATCAGAACTATATATATATATATATATATATATATATATATATATATATATATATATATATATATAAATGTGAATCATAGTTTACAAATATTGCTAAAGAGAGTAAGATATAATAATCTTATTAACAACAATCAAATAATAAAAACATAGGGAAGTGTGACAATTAAGATATTATATATAATATATCAAAAAATAATAATAATAAAAATAAAAAAAAACACAATCATCAGGGAAAAGAGGATAGTTGTTATTATAAATAAGACAATATCAAAACCAGTTTTATAAATAAATAAAATATACAGGTCAAGTTAAGGATTAGTTGAATTAAGGTTATGATAATCTGAGGACTCAGTAAAGTTCAACCAATTGGCCCAAGTATTATGAAATTTAAATGGTGATTCATAAGTTAGATGAATCAATTCTTCCATTTCTGCAATTTTTTGGACTTTCTTTAACCATTTGGAAATACCTGGAGGAGAACTATGGGCCAGATTCAGGTAGAAGTGCAGCGGCGTAACGTATCGTAGATACGTTACACTGCCGCAAGTTTTCATCGCAGGTGCCTGATTCACAAAGCACTTGCGATGAAAACTACGCCGGCGGCCTCCGGCGTAAGCCCGTGTAATTTAAATGGGCGTGTGCCATTTAAATTAGGCGCGCTCCCGCGCCGGACCTACTGCGCATGCTCCGTTTCATAACTCCCGTCGTGCTTTGCGCGAAGTGACGTCATTTTTTCGAACGGCGACGTGCGTAGCGTACTTCTGTATTCCCGGACGTGTTACGCAAACGACGTGAAATTTTAAATTTCGACGTGGGAACGACGGCCATACTTTAGACAGCAATACGTTTGCTGACTAAAGTTAAGGCACCCAAAATGACGACTAACTTTGCGACGGGAAACTAGACTAGCGGCGACGTAGCGAACGCGAAAAATCATCGTGGATCGCCGTAACTCCTAATTTGCATACCCGACGCTGGTTTACGACGCAAACTCCCCCCAGCGGCGGCCGCGGTACTGCATCCTAAGATCCGACAGTGTAAGTCAATTACACCTGTCGAATCTTAGGGATATCTATGCGTAACTGATTCTATGAATCAGTCGCATAGATACTCTGAGAGATACGACGGAGTATCTGAGATACTCCGTCGTATCTCCTTTGTGAATCTGGGCCTATCTCTCCAATGTATAGGTATACACAGTTTTGTAGCATTTATAAGTTGTATAATGAGTGATTTCTTATAAATTGATATAGGTAAGGAGGTGTGGTGCAATAAATATTGGGCAGGAGTAAAATCTGGTGTATAAGTCGTTATTGGGAAATAAGGCGATGTACTTCATTCCAAAAGGGTCGTATTCGAGGGCAATCCCACCATATATGAAGGAGTGTTCCTTTTGACAAGTTTACAGCTCCAACAGCAGTGGTTCTTAACCTGGGTTTGATCGAACCCCAGGGGTTCGGTGAGTGAGTCTCGGGGGTTTGGCGGAGGTCACACAGGGCCGGCAGTACAAGGCAGGGGCGGACGGGTGCCCTGGGCGATACCATTTCGTATAGGAGGGGGGGCGCAGCCGCATGTGGAGCTCTGCCGCTGCCGCCAGCGGCACTGTACAAATTGTGTGCCCAGTGCACTCCTGCATCCGGGACCATCACCTCCTGGCTCCCTTTCCTGTCTGCTGCAGCCTGTTTACTCCCCCTATGAAGGAGTCTTGGTCCCTTCCAGCGGCGTGACGTCACTGCACTCAAGGCCGGAAGGGGGGGACTCGGAGCGCTGCGCAGAGAACTGTGTGTCGGCGCTGCCTGTGACGTGCTAGAGAGGCAAGGACTAGTCTCGAGGAGCCTGCCTGACTAGTAGAATTTGAACCTAGCAGACCGTGTGCTAAAAAAAGACTACTGAACTTGTTTAAAAGTAAGTATAACCTGTTAAGAGCATATAATTAAATGGCTGGATTGGGGGGGGGGAAGGAGGCTGACTGAGGTGAGGTGACCAGCACTTTATTAATATAAAATGGCAGATAAAAAAAATGTTTTATTTTAAATGAGCCTTCTCTGACTAGCAAAAATATATATATATATATATATATATATATATATATATATATATATATATATATACCGTATATATAAATTGCAGCCTCACTATGCCATCACATGCAGCCTCTGTGCCATCAATTGTCGCCACTGTGCCCATCACACGCAGCCACTGTGCCCATCACACGCAAAATCATATTTTACATTTTTCCAATTAAGAAGGGTTCGGTGAATGCGCATATAAAACTGGTGGGCTTCAGTACCTCCAACAAGGTTAAGAACCACTGATCTAGAGTATATCTTAAAACCATTTTCTTGAGTTAAAACATTTAAAGAACCTTTGTGAATATAAGTGAAGACACGTTCCCAATCAATTCTAGAAAGGTTTAAGTTAAGTTCACTTTCCAATTTTTGGCTAGTCTTATCTATCACAGGATCACAGTCATCAAAAAGTAAGGCATACCTGGTCTGTGTGGTTCCGAACTAGTGCAAATGTTTTCAAAGGGTGTTAGATCTCTGTACCATTGAGAAGGTGAATCAGAACTAAATAGGATGTTTTTAATCCGAGTATATTTGAGGAAGGGAATATTTCTATCAGGATTTTGAGCAATCAGGTCGTCGAAGGAAATTAAATCGCCCTTCTCAAAGAGAGATTTAGCTCTGATAGAGGGAGTGGAGGGTGAGTCATGTATGTCAGGTTCTGAGGTCCTCAATGGGAAGTCTTTGTTATGGACTATTGGAGTAATGGGTCCAGGGGATGAGGCAATATTACATTTCTTATAAAGTAATCGAAAAATTAAAAGTGTAGGGCCAGTAAGAGGATGAGTTTTATATCTACTAGGAATTTTGCGAGGTTTAATCCATGGTAGATGACGAATTGGTATATCAGATATTGCTGCTTCTAGGTCTATCCAAGCTTTGGTGGTATGTAGATGCCAATCAATTACACAAGACAAATGACATGACCAATGGTATCTTTGTATGTCAGGAAGGCCGATTCCACCTAATAATTTGGGGGTAATCAATTTATTCCATTTCACTCTGGGTTGTTTAGAGGCCCAAATACTTTTTAGGCAAATTCGCTTATAAGTATTAAAGAAAGAAGCTGGTAGTTTAATTGGAATTGTTTGTAGGAGATCAAGGAGTCTAGGAAGAATATTCATTTTTAATATTGCCGCTCTTCCAAACAATGAGAAGAATCCTTTATTCCAGTCTTTAAGATCATCTTCAATAGATTTAATTATAGGTATAAAGTTACACGAGTAAAGATTATCTAATTGTACAGGTATTTGTATTCCAAGGTATGTTAGGGAGTGTACATCCCAACTAAAAGGGACGTTTTGTTGGCAGATTGACATTGTATTTGCAGGTAAAGATATATTTAGGGGTTTGGATTTACTAAAGTTAATTTGCAACCTACAACCTCTGGTAGCAAATAATTAAGCCAGCAGGCAAACTGCTAAGCATTTCATAAAAACTGCAACTGTAAATACAGTTTACCCAATTTCCTTAATTTGTTGTACGAGTTGTACAGTGGGGAAAATATTTATTTGATCCCCTGCAGATTTTGTAAGTTTGCCCACTTACAAAGAAATGAAGGGTCTATATTTTTTTTTTTTTATCAAAGGTGTAATCTAAATGATTGAGACAGAATATCAACCAAAAATCCAGAAAAAACACGATACAAATGTTATAAGTATTTGATCCCCTACCAACCAACAATAATTCTGCCTCCTACAGACTGGCTACAGTATGTACTCATGTGGTACACAGATTATTCCTGTCAATTTAAGAAGGTGCTCCTAATGACAGTTGGCTATGTCTATAAATGACACCTGTCCACAGAATCTCTTTCTTCCATTCAAACCTCACGATTATGGGCGAGACCAAAGAGCTGTCAAAGGATGTTAGACAAGATTGTAGACCTACACAAGGCTGGAATGGGCTACAAGACCATCAGCAAGAAGCTTGGTCAGAAGGAGGCAACTGTTGGAGAGATTATTCGCAAATGGGAGAAATAAAAATACCATCAATCACCCTCGGTCTGGAGCTCCATGCAAGATTTCACCTCATGGGGTAAGGATGATCATGGGAAAAGAGAGTAATAAGTTCAGAACTACACGGGAGGAGCTTCTGAATGATCTCAAGGCAGTTGGGACCACCAGTCGCCAAACAAACCATTGGTAACACAATACGTCGCCATGGATTGAAATCTTGCAGCGCCCGCAATCTCCCTCTCCTCAAAAAGGTGTGGTCAGATGATACCAAAATTGGGCTCTTTGGCATTAACTCAACTCGCTGTGTTTGGATGAAGAAAAATGTTATGACCATAAGAACACCATCCCTACAGTCAAGCACGGAAGTGGAAACATGCTTTGGGGCTGTTTCGGGTACAGGCCTACTTTGCCGCATTGAGGGGCAAATGGACAGGGCCATGTATTGTAAAATCTTGATGAGAACCTTCTTCCCTCAGCCAGAACATGGAACATGGGTCGTGGATGGGTCTTCAAGCATGACAATGACCCAAAGCATACCACCAGGGCAACAAAGGAGTGGCTCGAGAAGAAGCACACTAAGGTCATGGAGTGGCCTGCCAGTCTCCAGACCCTAATCCTATATAAAATGTATGGAGGGAGCTTAAACCATTGAGTTGTCAAGTGACAGACAAGAATCCTTAAGGATTTAGAGAAGATATGTAAAGAAGAGTGGACCAAAGTCCCTCCTGGGATGTGTGCAAACCTGGTAACCAACTACACAAAACGTCTTACCTCTGTGCTTGCCAACATGGGTTTTTCCACCAAGTATTAAGTCATGTTTTGCTTGGGGATCAAATACTTATTTTACTCACTGAACTGCAACTCAATTCAAAACATTTGTAATGTGTTTTTTCTGGATTCTTGGTTGATATTCTGTCGCTATCATTTACAATACACCTCTGATAAAAATTATAGACACTTCAGCTTCTCTCTACGTGGGCAAACTTACAAAATCTGCAGGGGATTAAATAATTATTTTCACCGCTGTATATTCACTGCAGCCAATTTCCAGACAGTTTGTCACGTGTTAGGGGTGGGTTTAATCAAAAAGGGATTTAAATTTTAACCACTTAAGCACATGCCAGTATAGCCTCTACCTATGCAGGTACTAGAACAATTTTGCATTTCTGCTATGGACCTGTTTATTCGGTAATTACTCAACATGTTGGTCTGCTGACTAGTCTTCTGTATTTAGCCTTGGCAGACCTTCCCTTTCATGGTGGACATCTGTTTGGCGCTACATTGGGCGACATTATGAAGACCCATTATCTGAGCCTTTCAGATGGCTAGAGTATCTTCATCGTTTAGGCCATGACAGAGAAGGAACCACATCGGAAGTCTAGGTCTGCCTTTGTGGCATATTAGCAGATTTTTGTGGTTCTTCGGCTACAGGCTCCACGTCCCAAAAGTTCTCATCGGCATGAGGTTTGCCCCTCCCTCATTCCTGGGTTGGGCGGTCACCTTTGCCGTTTTTTGGGCCCACAGACCCCCTTCCTTCCTGACCAAGGGTCAGCAAAATCATTGTATCCCGTTACAAAATTGAATTTAGTCCCTCTCCACTGAACAGGTTTTTCCTCTCCAATCTTTGTCTCTCACCAGCGCATCTACAAGCCCTATACTGGGCTGTGCAGGACCTGCTCTTTGAGAAGTGATTGTCCTGGGGCATGAGTTGGAGTGGTGCCAGGGCTTTTACTTCAATCTGCAGTTCCAAAGAAGGATGGTGTTCGCTATGATCATGGATCTCTCATTTTGTGCAGGCTCACGAGTTCTTGATGAAATCTGTTCACTCTGTAGTAGCCTCTCTTGCTCGGGGGGGGGGGGAGATTCCCTGGCCTCCCTCGACATAGAGGATGCTTCTGTGCACATTCCTTTCTGTGAGGGCTGCCAGAGTTGCCTACGCTTTTGCGATCTGGGGCGGCATTATCAGTTTGTGGTGCTCCCCCTTTGGTGTGGCCTCTGCTCCCTCGATATACTTACCACAGTTCGGCTTGGTCCTTGTCTCGCTGAGACTAGGACTTGCTGTGATTGTTTGTTTTTGGTGCATTTTTTAGCTTTTTTTTGTCCTCCTTTTGTGCGTTTTTGGGCACTTGGGCATCTTTTCTGCGACAAGCCGAGAAAAATTAAGTTCAATAGCCAGTGTGGCTCTTCTGCTTGATTCAGAGCATGCGTGGAATTTTGTGCATCGGAATTGGCTACACGTGATCGGAATTTCACACAGCAAATGTCTGAGCATACACACGGTCAGATTTTCCGACAACAAGCTCACATCGAACATTTGTCGTCGGAAATTCCGACTGTGTGTACACGGCATTAGAGGGGGTCCCGTGGGGGGATTTCATTTAGTTAATTGGATAATAAAGAGACCACGAAATTATTTTCATTTACACACACACACACACACACTCTGTATACGCTATAATTGCAGATAGATACACTTTTTTCCTGGATAGATTTTTGCAGGACAGCTTAACCAGGCTAAAAAATGGCAGGACCTTGCATTTTCATGCAAAGTTCCATTTTACATTCGTGGATAAATGATAGATTTATTTTGAGCCGCTAGCCATTTGCCTATAACAGAAACTAGCATGTAGTACTACTGCCCTCCTTTGTTGGGTTTTATAAAAACATCTTGTGATCATCAATTTCCTAATTTTACAAGATTGAATCATACATTAAAGGAGTTCTCTATAGAATAGTTAATATACTCTGGCTTATACCATAAGACAGTTAACTGATCTTGAATCTAATAACATATAGGATAATATAAAATATTCCTGCAACCTCTTATCTCCACACTTACCACTTTAACTCTGCTTACATAATCTCTCCTTCACACAGAGGACGAAATTAACTAAATGTTTCTTAAATTTGTCATGCCTAAATTTTACACACCTTCGTAAATGATATACTAAAATGCCATTGAACATATGTAACTCAAAAATGTAAAAATCTCCTATTTACAAATTTTAAATTGCATCCACGAACAGTAAAAAAACTAACTCTACAGAAACATTCACAGCTTTGAAATGTATATGTAATAAAGACAAACTCACCCCTGGCCTAATTTTCCTCATATACTCTACTATAAACGCTACGCTCTTACCAACTCTGGTTTTATACATCAGTAGTTGAGAAAACAAATTGCAGATGAATGTTGATGATAAGGGCTGGAAGCAAATTTGGAACACCAACAGAACTTGCTCCAAAATGTAAATGCCCTAGAAACCAATTGCAAACTGTTATTTAGGTGGTATGTAGTGCCATACAGAATAGCTAACTTCACCCATGTCTGGTGAAAATGCCCATATATACATAATTTCTCTTTAGATCATTCGAAAACACACGGTTACCTTGAATCAACTATTCTATGTCTGTAACTTCTGACTATTGCATTCTCTCCATACACACAATACTGCAAAAAATATATCTTTGTGGGAGTGTATCTCAGATTTTTATTTCTGAAGCTATATCAATTAACAGTCCTAGTAATGGATTTTCCTTCCTATCCTTTTCCTATTCCTCCTTCGATTCTCATCTCTATTTCCTTATTTACCTAAATTTTCCTATATGGTTAATATATGTCCTCAATGTCAGCATTGAATTTAGTGTCCACCCGGCCAGTTTTAAAATTGGGTGTAGAAAGACTGCCTACCCACATGTTATTACATCAAATTACATTTCTATAAAAAGGGTGACTAACTGGCATACTAGAACAAATAGAATGACCAACAGAAGATTATGCATAAATGTTTTAAAAAGACATACTGTACCAACATTTTAAATAATGCCTTGTATCTTACAAACTTGAATTTAAAAAAAACATTAAACAAGAAAAAAAAATCCAAATAAGATTTTCAATGGAGGAAGTTCTCCATATATAGTTATGCTCATACGTTTACATACCCTGTTAGAATTTTAATTTCTTTTGGCCATTTTTCAGACAATATGAATAATAACACAAAAAAACATTTCTTTCACTTGTGGTATTTGGCTGAAGCCATTTAATATCAATCAATTGTGTTTACTCTTTTTAAATCGTAAACACAACAGAAACTACCCAAATGACCCTGATCAAAAGTTTACATACCCTGGTGATTTTGGCCTGATAACATGCACACAAGTTGACACAAAGGGGTTTGAATGGCTATTAAAGGTAGCCATCCTCACCGTTGATCTGTTTGCTTGTAATTAGTGGGTTTGTATAAAGGTCAATGAGTTTCTAGACTCCTGACAGACCCTTGCATCTTGCATCCAGTGCTGCACTGACGTTTCTGAATTCTGAGTCATCGGGAAAGCAAAAGAATTGTCACAGGATCTGCAGGAAAGGTAGTTGAACTGTATAAAACAGGAAAGGGATATAATAAGACATCCAAGGAATTGAGAATGCCAATCAGCAGTGTTCAAACTCTAATCAAGAAGTGGAAAATGAAGGGTTCTGTTGAAACCAAACCACGGTCAGGTAGACCAACTAAAATTTCACAACTGCCAGGAACATTGTTCGGGATGCAAAGAAAAACCCACAAATAACTTCAGGTGAAATACAGTACTCGCTGAAAACATGTGGTGTGACTTTTCAAGATGCACAATAAGGAGGCACTTGAAGAAAGATGGGCTGCATGGTCGAGTTGCCAGAAGAAAGTCATTACTACACAAATGCCACAAAGTATCCCGCTTACAATACGCCAAACAGCACAGAGACAAATCTTCTGGCACAAAGTCATTTAGAGTGATGATAGCTTCTAAGGATCTTTCATTGTGGCTTGTGCTAATTGACCCTGTATTGTGTGAAGGTCTATTGATGATAAATGTGTATTGTGAGTTAACAGACAGCGCAAAGGTCAGGTGTCTGAATTATCCATTGTAGTTAATTAGCTCATGTAAATTATGTCAGAGCTGGAGCCAGAATGTCTACTGAAAGATGTGTATTGAGGCTCGTTAGGAACCATTGTCTGATGTTGTGGGTGGAGTTGGGTCATTGTTCATTTGGTTACTGCAGTATTATTTTTGTGTATATAAGAGCATGCTTTCTCAATAAAGATTGCCTTTTCTGTTGAACCTCAAACATAGCTGTGTCTTGTTAATGGGGGAATTCGTATGGGTTGTGTTCGTCGGATTGTGGAGTGTCGATAGCTGCCTTGGGTTCGGGAATGGAATATCCTAAACGGCTTTAACCCCTGTCCCGTTTGGGGTTCCGTTACACCCCCCCCCTCTTACCTGGGTCTAACTCCTATATACAGTACTTTCTCAATGCACAATTTTTGTACTGCCTCACTGTTCCTACTGTTGATTGGACAACAAATATACAACATATGATGTATCGAATTCATTGTATTATACCATATCTGTTCCATGTGCTGACTGTATACTTTTTTTGTAATGTAAATTCTCCTTCAATAAAACTCCTGATTTTTTTTAAACACAGTTGATTGATAATAACTGGCTTCAGCCAAACACTAACCATAAGTGAAAGAAAACGTTTTGTGTTATTCATATTCTCTGAAAAATGGCCAAGAAATCATAGATTCTGCCTGGGTATGTCAACTTATGAGCACAACTGTATATATACACACACACACACACACACACACACACACACACACACACACACACACCTAATAATCATTACAAACAAAAAACCCATTAAATAAATGTTTGTAGAACCAAAAACAGAAAATAAAGGTAAAAAGACTGTCTGTGAATGCTTGTGTTATTTTTGTCAGTGGGAGTAAAAATAAGCCCCATTGTTTAGAGTAAGAATGAGTTACATTGGTGGTGTCAGTGAAAATAAAAAAATATTTCCGATTGTCAGTGTCATTAAAAATTTGCTTTATTTTTGGTGTTGGTCAGAATAAAAGTTAACCACATCAGTGCAAGAAAAATTAACCCTGTTGCCAGTGAAAGCAAATTAAACCATATCTTTGCATTGGTGTTCAGTTATGTTTTGCTTGCATCTATCTAGCAAGGTTAGGGTGCATTCACACCACGATTTTATCATCCTACTTGTTCTCACGATTCTTAGGTTTGAAATCGTACAAATCTGTATGGCAAAACGTATCCATTCACTTCCATTCATTAATGTAGGTCCCCAAGTGCATCCGATTTGATCTGCATCAGATTTGATACGATTTAAAATCGCATCAAAAATCGTGTTTGACCACGATTTTTGGTCCTGATTTGAAATCGTATTAAAATCGTGTCCGATTTTTTTTATATTGCGGTCAATCTAAATCGTAAATAAATCGGATGACTGTGCGTTTTTATCCGATAAAACGTACCCGATTTTTTATTACGCATGCGCACTAGACACTGGAACGAGCTAGAAACTTCAAGAATCTTCTTTTATGGCCATTGCCAGACATTATTTAAAATCAGGATCCGATTTTTTTTTGACATACGATTACATACGATTTTGTCATATAAGATTCCATCCGATTTAACGGTCCGATTATCGGATGTAAAAATCGTGATGTGAACCTAGCCTTACTTTGCGGTATAAGCAAGGAAGCTCAGATCTCTGAAGTGTACAAATGTGATTTTACTATACAAAAATGCTGTACATACTGTATTCCTAATATTGTAATAGTTTTGTATCAAGACTGATAGATATATCAATTAGGATGCCAAGCAAATAAGCAGAAACTATGGTCTGTAAACCGTACAAATACGCTTAAAAGTTACTTAACTTAGGCTTCTTAAGCAGTTGGTGGAAATCAGATATCCTTCTTTTTGGCTGGTTACAGACTTTTTCTGGTTCTAATGTATGATGAAGTCCTTTTGGTCGGCATGATGAGAATCTTGTCCTCAGGTTGTTTACCATAAGAACCGACTAACATAAAAACATCTCTGTAGCTTTCAATTAGAGAGGCACTCTCAAATTCTACCTCAAGATGGCACTCTGCCATCATACATGCCATAGGTTATATATTACCTGTTTACTGTAGCTATAAAGACAGTAGACTGCTGAAACTGTCAACTGAAATGCAACAATGGTATCCAAGTTCCTATTGTTTGAAGACAGTCTGTGTACTTGTTGCCAAGGCACTAGTTTGAGAAGCATCCTCAAACAAACCTGCAGTAACCTGATTTCTATTCTATGACAATCATATAGAAAAATTGTTCATATAATATATTTGTTATCAAACGCAACACAAGTTGCTACCGTATTTTCCGGCATATAAGACGACTTTTGGCGTGTAAAATAATGCCCCAAAAGTCGGGGGTCGTCTTATACGCCGGGTACCTGTGGTCAGACGGCGGCCATCCACGATTCAAAAGCTGCGCCTCCTCCTCCAGGCTGTTCCGTGATAGGCAGAACACTTGTTTTCCCAGCAGAGCCTCTGTTCAGTGTTCCGCCTATCACGGATGCCTTCTCATTCTCACCCTCGGACGAGAGGACATCCGTGATAGGCGGAACACTGAACAGAGGCTCTGCTGGGAAAACGAGTGTTCTGCCTATCACAGCCTGAGGAGGAGGCACAGCTTTTGAATCGTGGATGGCCGCCGTCTGACATACTGTGCATACAGTGAGGTATGTTCCTAATGGCACAGTGAGGCATGTTCCTAATGGCACAGTGAGGCATGTTCCTAATGGCACAGTGAGGCATGTATAATGGCACCGTGAGGTAGGCAATGGCACCGTGAGGCATGTAATGGCACCGTGAGGCATGTAATGGCACAGTGAGGCATGTAATGTAATGTAATGGCACAGTGAGATCTGAAAAAAGCCTGTTTATGTCAGCGGTTGTTCCTGTCAGCGGTTGTTCTGGCTACCCCTCAGCTTCCAGACAGACTAGTATTAAGGGGGTAGTCTTATACGGCGAGTATATCCCAAAACCAACATTTTAGCTGGAAAATTAGGGGGTCGTCTTATACGCCCAGTCGTCTTATACGCCGGCAAATACGGTACTTTATGCTCTTGTGCTGCTGCTCTGGAACTATTCTGACGCTGTTGGGCAAGAGGGCTGCTGGTTGTGGTTTATAAAAATCCTGGAGTTTTCCTTCAAACCCTTTGATTGTCCTGTGAAATCACTGATGTGCCAAATCGGTAGGATGAAAAACACCCAGCTTCATTAGTGGGTGGGAAAAACTATATAGTCAGAGAAAAATGCTTGCTTGGCACCTTAAAATGCTCAACGTTAGAAGGAGGAAAAAAAAAACCTGGTGTCAGTGGGAGTAAAAAAATGCTTCTGCATCAGTGGCCTCTCCTAAACATTCAGACTTCAGATCAGCCCCCTTTTATCTATGTTTCAGATCCCTGATCAGCTCCCATTTAGACCTCAGATAAGCTCCCTTTTAAAGCTCACTTTTTTTCCTAAAATTCAGCTCCCCTATTTATCAATATACCATTAACCACTTTCGGACTGCCCACCACATATACTGCGACAGGGTAGCCCGGCTGCGCAAAATCACGTACATGTACGTGAATTTTGTGCAACTTGTGTGAGGGGCATGATTGGACACAGCGGGAGCCAATCAGCGGGCCTGGCGGCCGTAATGACTGTCGCGACCCACCAATCATTCAGAGGAGAGACGGTCTGCCTGTCAGAGAGGAATAGAGAGATCTTGTGATTCAGCTAAGCTGAAATATGGATCTCTCTTTTCCTCCCGTGTATATGTCCCCCACACAGTTAGAAAACACGTCCCAAGGACACACTTGACCCTTTGATTGCACCTGGTGTTAACCCCTTCCCTGCCAGTGTGTAACGGCACTAAGGGAACGGGAGTGAACCACAACTGCGGATGCAAGGATTTCAATGCGCTTCTCTATGTGACAACTCAAAATTGGGCCCCAGGCATCACTCCTCACAAACAGGAGTTTGGGGGTTCTCTACATCATGTCTGTCACATAAAGAAAGGCGTTGCGCTACTAAGGATGGACGCATTACAACATGCGACCAGAGCTTAGCATTTAAAATTATATTATGTTCTAAAGGATTTCAATGCACAACTGTACGCTAGTGATTATGAGTATTACATAGCGTTGTGCATTAGGCGACTTAAGGGAGAAGGTATAGAATACGTCAACCCTTAGCATAGAAAGTTTAGGTGAACATGTTACGCAACTTTAGGGCATGGGCCCATATACAAGTAGCACTTATGTCAGCACGTAGTAAATATGAGTTGTAGTGACAACCAATAGTTTCGTATGACAGGCAATATAGCTCAGGTACTTTGAGAGTACTCGTAGTAAATAAGAATTGTAGTTACAATTAATAGTTGCGTATGAGAGGCAATATAGCTCAGGTACTTTGAGAGTACACATATTAAGTAGAAGTTATAGTAACAACTAATAGTTACATATGAGAAGTGAATATAGCTTAGGTACTTTGAGTGTAGATGTCCCTTTTAAGTTCTTCCTTTGCATACAATCCTTAGCAAAGAGGAAAATCCCACATAGTATGTTGATAGCCAAGAGACATTTACAAACAATAGCAATTGTGTTAGATGAAACATAAGCAACAGTTCTTCCTATAGCACTACAAGTGACACAATAGCTACTTATCCCTTTGCAGGCTTCTGTGCAGGCAATAGGGATTCCGTGGTAAGGATGTTCAGCAAGGAAGGCCCAAGGTTTTCCCCAGCAATGACTCTCTGTTGTAACAGGTGCAACAGCACTAAAGGAGTAGGTGTTGCAGCATGGGGTGCGATGCAGTCCAGGGATTGCTGGGATCTGTAGTACCTCTGTAGCCTTGATAGTAGATGCCTCCAAGGATGGCAGGAAAGGTTGATAGCCTAGCCGGCTATGGCCGACAATAATAGAACAAAGTAGGTTTGTAAAATCAATGCCTTTAAAGGCAGCAGCAGGTGTCCTCCAGGTGCAGTGCATCGCACTGAATCAGAGAAAAGCGCCGATTCACAGCGCACTTCCGCGTTCCACGCTGGAACGCAGCACAGCGCCGGGCGATGACGTCATCGTGCGAGCGCCGTATGCGTTCCAGCATGGAACGCATTACGGCGCTGAAAGTGGCTGTTTAACAGAGGAGAGGTTCCGCGACGGCGCCTGTTGCACAGTGTCATTTATACGTTGACAGTGCATTTTTTCTTAGCACTGATCACTGTATTGGTGTCACTGGCCCCCAAAAAGTGTCCAATATGTCCGCCACAACGTCGCAGTCCCACTAAAAATCGCGGATCGCCACCATTACTAGTAAAAATTGCAATAAATCTATCCCATTGTAGACATGATACATTTTGTGCAAACCAATAAATATATGCTTATTGGGATTTTTTTTACCAAAAATATGTAGCAGAATACATACTGGCCTAAACTGATTAGGAAATTAGATTTTTTTAAAAAAAAATATTGGGAATGTTTTATAGCAGAAAGTAAAAAAATATAGTTTTTTAATTCAAAATGTACCGTACTTCTTTTTTTTTTTGTTTATTGCGCAAAAAATAAAAACTACAGAGGTAATCAAAAACCACCAAAAGAAAGTTCTATTTGTGGGGAAAAAAGGACATAAATTGTATTTGTGTTCAGCGTCGCACAACCGTGCAATTGTCAGTGCCATATCGCAAAAAAATTGCCTGGTCAGGAAGTTGGTAAAACCTTCTGGAGCTCAAGTGGTTAATGATTGATTGATTTTCGAGCTTAGTTAGGCGCCAAATGCCCACTGTGAAGTGAGCGTCTAAGCGCCACTGATGAGATGTAAATTTGAATCAATCCGTGGTGAAGAAGAGAAAGAAAACAGAAGAGAGGGCGGTGAAAGGAAAGGGTATCCAGCCCTTAGGGGAGCAAGAGGAAAGAGCCGTGAAGTATATGAGAAAAAATATAAAAGAAAAAAGGAACAGTGGGGATACTAGAGGAGGGGTAGAAGACATCATAGTTATTAGAGAGGCAAGTGGCCCCTTCAATGATGGGGCGGACTGTGAGAGGGAAAAGAATATAAATTTATCCATAGGCCTGGACGAACAGATCCGTCTTCAGTTTTTTTCTGAAGAGGAGCAGGTTAGGTGTCATCTTAAAGCGGTAGTTCACCCTGACCCACATGATGTTAGCATCGAGACAGGCATTGTAGCGCGAGCTACAGTATGCCTGTCCCGATTTTTTTAACCCCGTACTCACCTCGTAGTCGTCCATCGTAGATTTCGGCTCCCGCGGGGAATGGGCGTGCCTATGGAGAGGGAGGATGATTGACGGCCGGCCCTGGCACGTCACTCTCCCCGAAGACAGCCGGAGTAGGTCTCGGCTCTTCACGGCGCGTGCGCACAGGCTATGCGCACGCGTCGTGAAGACCAAGCCTATTTCGGCTATTTCCGGAGAAGCGTGACGCGCCAGAGCCGGCCGTCAATCATCCTCCGTCTCCAGAGGCACGCCCATTCCCCGGTATCTTCGATGGACGACTACAAGGTGAGTATGGGGGGAAAAAATTCGGGACAGGCATACTGTAGCTCGCGCTACAGTGCCTGATTTAAAGGTAAAAGAAATTTTTTTTTTTTTTTTCCTGTCGATAGGGTGAACCCCCGCTTTAAGTTCCAAGGAGAGGGCATTCCACAGCATGGCACCCCTACTCTGGAGTCGTTTGCCTCCCATGGAAGAATATTTAGATGAAATAACTGTGGCTAAATGTTGGGTCTTGGATCTTAATGGGCGCGAGGGTTCATAGTGCACCGCCAAGCTTTGTAAGTACTTGGGACCCTGTCCCCAGTATGCACGAAAGAAGATACAGAGCGTTTTAAAGATCACTCTCTGCTCGATAGGGAGCCAATGAAGTGATCTCCTGGCCAGGCTAATATGGTCTCGTCTCGCTAGACCGAGTACAAAGCGAGCAGTGTGGTTCTGAACCACCTGGAGCTTATGGGCCCATTTCTGCGGGGCACCCAATAGGAATACGTTTGCCCCGTCTAACCGGGAATGGATAAAAGCCTGGGCAAGTAGTGATCTGTTATTTTGCGTGAATAGATGTTTTACTTTTCTGAGGAGCCTTAGATGGTAATTGGCATTCCGCAGGATGTTTCTAAAGTGGGGCACAAACGAGAGGGTGTCATCAATTATGACTCCTAGGTTTTTTACCTGCTTGGCTGGAATGGGTGTGGGTCCGAAAGATAGAGGCCAAGCAGCCAGCAATAGGGGGCTAGTAGGACCAATTAATAGAACTTCAGTTTTAGCTGCGTTCAGTCCAAGCCTATTGCCAGCCATCCAGTCCTGTATTTCTACCAGGCATTTCGCCAACTGAACTGGCTGCTGAGGTCCTCTTGCTGAATCAACCAGAATTTGTGTGTCATCGGCATAAAGCTGGCACTCCAAGTTATTGTTCTGGATGATGTCAGCAAGAGGACGAACATAGCAGTTAAAGAGGAGTGGCGATAGAGCACTCCCCTGTGGAACTCCGCATGTCAGAGTTCTTGGGGTAGACCAGTGTGTTCCCATCTTGACACATTGTGTTCTCTCATGGAGAAACGAGCGTATCCAGCTCAGGACTACCCCGTTAAGACCAAAAAGATTTTTTAATCTGTCCAACAGTATATCATAGTCGACAGTGTCGAATGCTGCGGAGAGGTCTAGCAGAATCAGGGCTGCCGACCCCCCCGCGTCACGGATTGTCAATAGTCTTTCTCGCATGGCCAGCACAGATATCTCGGTTCCTCTTCCCGGGCGAAACCCTGACTGGGTGTCATGGAAGAGGTTACCCCCCTCAAAATAGTTTTGTAGCTGCCTGAAGACTACTTGCTCTAGAATTTTTACCAGGAAGGGGATGGCGGAGATGGGCCTGAAATTGAGCGGTTTGTACCTCGGTTTCAGAAAATTAAAAGCTTCCTTTGATTTTGAGAACAATGAGAACAAGGCCTTACCTTAGCCCTTGGTGTATTTCTTAGAAAGCTCCATTACTTGCTGGTATGTTGATTTGGGATGGCGAAGCCAGTAAGGCACAGGAAGGAGTTTACCAGCTGACCTCATTAGCACACACCCTTCAACCATCAGCTATGTTTGCACGACATGCCTGGCATCCCTCCATGCATGCATTTGCCTTCCTTCCCCAGCGCCCCTCCAGACGGGCTCAGGCTACATGCTAAACACTCAAAAGCTTGCCGTGGGATTAGTAGGGAAAAACGTCTCCACAAATCACACCACCCCATCAGCTGTGCTGCCACTTTCAACAGGTTAGGGGGAACCCAGAAGAAAAACTACAAGAAAACAAAATGGCTCTGAAGAAGAAGGTCTACCGCTCGAAATGCATTTTTTTTTTGGACTTTCCCACCCCATTTTACTGGCCAGCGGATCCTGCTGGATGTTACATATGATGGACCTTTTATCATCTGCTCGATTTTATTACTCGTTTGTGAGTATGTTTTTTTACCAATAAATTTATTTTAGTGTTGCAAAGATAATGGGCAAGGCTTGTGAGCCCACGGGACACCCCTGATGTAGTGCAAGGGCCTGCCTGATTGGATAGATTTACCATTTATGTTTTAACCTTATCATGTACAGTGTGTAGGACAGTTTAGTAATTATTAATTTTCCCACATTATTTGTCTAGACTGTGTGTTGATGCCGTGTCTGGGTGAAATTAGGTATAGACCCTCATTGCAACTAAATTGGCTATAGTGGTCCCAGGGAAATTGTCTATCGTTCACTTTAATTTGGCAGCTCCTGTGAAGTTAGGACTTATTTCAAATTCTCAAGATATATTTCCGTCTTTCTTCCGGCCGGAGAGAGTCAGAAAATTGTCTTACGAGCAACAACAGATATTATTTTTAAACATTTAAGACATGGTTAACCACCCCTTTTATAGTTTATTGGGGCTGTCCCAGGGTTATTTTAAAATTTAAAGAGAAATTCTTTTATTTTTGTGTTGATGTCGTTAATTATGTGTATGAAATATAAAATCACCAGAAATTCCGAATTTGTATGAAGTTGTATAATTATATTTGTATTTTACAGCTACTACCTTTTTATTGTACATTTTCTTGTACAAAGAGTTTTATTGAAAAGAGACATCAATAAACAAAAACAAATACAAAGAGAAAAATAAAGATAAAACAGCGGTGGACACACCGTAAGCTATCAATCATCAGAACAGATAGTCCGTAAACCTGAGAGTAATCCGGCTTCCAGGGGTCCAAGGCGAATCCCGAGGACCGGCAATAAAACGTTCTCATGAGAAGTGGCCTGCTAAATTAACCTAATGATGGCTTAGGTAACATGCCGGCTAACACGCCGGAGTAACTATAAAACTTAAAAGCAAAGTTGCTATACAATACGCAACAGTTCAAAAAAAAAAAAAAAATGTTTTTTCTTTTTTTTTAAGATAGTACATAAAATAACACAAAACAAATCTAAATTCTAGCAGGCACATAGCAGAGGATATCTGTTTTTCAAAGTATAAAACAAATAATGCATCCCGCGTCCAGGGCCGACAGGACCGAGCCTGAGGGCCCAAGCCGCATAGAAAGGGAGGTTTGAAAAGAAAGAAAGTCAACTAGATAAGGCGCATGAGCAAATGGCAATGAAGAGAAAGAGAAAAAGAAATAGAGAAAAGTAAATAGAAAAAAGAAAGAGAGAAAAAAAGAAAGAAAGGAAGAGAAAAAAAAAGGGGGGGTCCACGGGGCGGGGGGAACAGAGACCTATCAAAGAGAAAGTAGTGTTGGATTAAATCGTGAGGGGTGGTTGTTAGCCACCCAGGGTTGCCACACCCTGAGAAATTTATCGTGGGTATCTGCTAAGACAGCAGTGAGTTTCTCATTTACCATAATATCGTTAATACAGTTTTTAACTGCTTCAAAACTGAGAACCGGGGTCTTCCAGGCCCTTGCAATGATCAACTTAGTTGCAGTAAAAACATGCGCCGCCAGCTGGCGTTCAGGGCGGAGAAGCTCCGTGATCGGTTTCCATAAGAGGGCCTCAAAAGGGTCCTTCTTTAGGTTGGTATCGAAGAGGTTGCGGAGCAACGCATAGACTCTAACCCACAGTCTGCATACCCTGGGACAGGTCCACCAGATGTGTGCCATAGTACCCTCCTGGGAGCAGCCACGGAAACACAAGGGAGAATAAGAAGGTATAAAACTCGCCAGTCTGGCCGGGGTATAGTACCACCTATAGAACACTTTATAAGCATTCTCCTGAAAGAGGACGTTAGTAGAGCATTTAGACAATGCCACGGTCATAGCCTGCCAATCTTCCGGATCGAGTTGCCTCCCCAGTTCAGCCTCCCACTGAAGGTGGTAAGGTCTCAAGGGTGGTCTCCTAGAGTTGATAATCGCTGTATAAATGAGAGATATCAGTCCCGGGGAATGGGGGCGCGATCTACATAAGCTTTCAAAGGGAGTCATGGTATAGGGGGTAGGTCGTGATCTAATTAGGCTCTGGAGAAAATGTCGAAGTTGTAAGTAACTATAGTATTCCCTAAGGGGAATATCATGGGAGGAACGTAAAAGTGAATACGAAATAATCTTGGTTGGGGAGAGCATAGAATGAACATCTACAAAGCCATGTTCAGTCCACCATGCAAACTGTAAGGGATTATCCCGACCTGGTGGGAATAACGGGTTATGAAGGAGACTAAGTAACGGCAAATGTGGAGAGATCAGACCCGCAGAATACTTAACCGCGTCCCACAACCTAAGGGAATGGGCCAGACAAGGGCCTATAGAGGACGGACGATGCGCTCGAGGGAGCCATGGAAGAGAGGCTAGAGGTGTTGGGTGAGAGTCCACCAAGTCAAAAGTAGCCCACAGTGGCATTTGCTGTTTCTCATGAAGGCGAGACAGCGGAGCGATACCCGCTGCGGTATAGTAAGCATACAAATTAGGAACCGAGAGGCCACCGTTAATTCTGCGTGCAAAAAGCACTTGCCTCTTAATCCTGGGCCTCTTGGGGCCCCAGATAAACTGCATAATTTTACGTTGGTGAATTCTAAGGATGTGAGAGGGTACCTGAACAGGTAAAACCCGAAAAAAATAAAGCAATTTCGGAAGATAGGTCATACGTACCGTCGCCACCCTCCCGAACCAAGAGATCGGAAGAGTGGACCAAGAAGTGAGCATAGCTGTCAGCTTGCCAAACAAAGAAGGAAAGTTGGCTTGATATAGTTCGGAATACTTCGGGGTAAGCTTAATCCCTAAGTAGGGTAACGAGGTCATCCACTGAAAAGGAAACGCAGACCGTAAAGAATCTAACTCCGAGGGGCAAATATTGATAGACATTGCCTTCGACTTTGCCTGGTTGACAGCTAAGCCCGAGAGCAAGGCGAAAGAATCCAAAAGTGACAGTAAGTTGGGGAGAGAAATTCTGGGTTTGGTGATGGTCAACAGAATGTCATCTGCAAATAATGACAATTTGTGCGAGGTACCCGCCACCTCCACCCCCGACACGTCCGGGTGGGATCGAACGGCCTCGGCCAGAGGCTCAAGAGCCAGGACGAACAGGAGCGGGGAAAGCGGGCAGCCCTGCCGCGTCCCCCTCCTAACGGGGAAGGTAGACGACTCAAAACCATAGTACCGAACTTTAGCTTGGGGGGCGCCATAGATAGCTTAAATCCAGCTGAGAAAAGAAGCACCAAAGCCATAATGGCTAAGGACTTTTGTCAAATAAGGCCAAGACAATGTGTCAAAGGCCTTATTGACATCAAGAGACAAAAACATAGTTTCCAGGGACCTGGCATGTACAACATGTTGATATATTTGTATTTTAATATATTCTATTTACTTATTAATTTAATTGGGAGTTATTTATACATTGGTAAGAATTCCCCATAGATTATTGTAAATAACTGTAAATAAATTATTAAGGTATACTACTGATTGTCTGAACAAAATTAAATTTTTTAATTAATTTAATAATTGCCATAAATGGCTGGAGGCACTGCATATTTATCACATTTATAATTCAGACACCTCCTTTTTTTTTATAATTTACCATTCGCCAAAACCCCTTTTATTTAATTAAATATTCCCCATATTTATTATCATAACATTTTTAATATCACACATTCACAACTTTGTGTACATAACAAGTAATAATACACTGTGTGACACAATAGCTGTGTATCAAACAGAAAGGTGAACTATGTGAAGTATGAACTGAAATTACTAATGCGTGTAAACCACTAATATACCAGTGACAAAGCAATTCATAAAAATGCAAAGTATAACAATCAATTAAATGGACAAAAACTCCATATATTATATGTAATGTCACAGACGAGTCCTTAAATCTTCACTGGTGCAGTGTCAGTGATAAAACAATCCTGATGAAGAAAAAACTCATAAGTGCAGACACACCTCGAAAGCAGCTTACCTGTCATGTACCTGGTTAGTGAGCCTGACGTGAAGAGGAAGGCCTCTCTTAATGCACTGTCTCAAGGGCCACTGTTAATGAAACAATGGCTACAAGAGCATGGCAAGGTATGAGTGTCTGTGATCAGTCCAGTAGTCTGCGCTGGTCATAGCTGACACTCCACTGGTTGGAAGTTAAGAGACAGAAGCAGCTTACAGTAGGCAGGTGCAGCAAGCAGTGCAGGCTGGTGGCAGCCTGGCAGGTGAAAAGCTGACTGGTGAGAGGCAGCAGATGCTTGTGAAGACCAGAAGCCAGATGAGAGTGTATTGGACTGGAGGAGCTGTAGCAGACTGGACAAGCAGAATGCAGGGTCAGACAAGCCGGGTCGGTAACAGACAGACAGATCAGGCATAAGCAGCAGGCAGGAGAATAGTTAGGTCACAGGCATAGGCGTGCTCACAGGGTGTGCCCAGGCACACCCTAATCACTCTGAGCAGCACAGATTCCCCCTACCGTCCTGGCTCCCATCTTTCCCCCCGCAGCGCTGCCAGCTTCCCTCCTCTCATATCGGCTGTTACTGCTGGGATGTTTTAGGAGTGGGGAAGGGGCCAGTAAATATATAATTTACTGGCCCCTTCCCCTTCTGAATGAACATTGTTAGTGATCGGTAGTGTGTTTTTGGGCTTTGGGGTGCACACCCTAATGCAATAGGCTGTGCACACCTATGGTCACAGGCCACACAACGGTGAAGTAGATCATGCAAGAGCAGAAGGCCAAAGCAGAGTGCGGGGACAATCCAAGGTCAGGGTAGGTAGCAAACGCCTGATCAGAGGCAAGCCGGGTCAGGATAAGAGGTCAGGCACAGGAATCAGGCAATAAAGCACACGTTCAGCCCATTTGGCACCAGTATTGGTGACAGGCGTGCGATTGTACGTCTGTGCACCTCTGCCCGGCCGGTTGCCGGCCTGTGCATGCCATGCACATATGCATGCGCCTGGGAACATTGTACGTACTATGAACAATCCTTCCATGACATTTCCAGTGCTACATGGCCCCCATGTAAAGAGTGGTCAACAGCGTTTAACATGTCAATTAGCACAGACCAAAAAAATGCCCCTTCAAGCCACAGGGAGAATCCTCCAGCATTCTTCCGATACACAAATATGCCCAGGAAGTCAAATATACAAAAGACATTCCATAGTGTTAAACTGTTATAAATATATATTTTTTAAAACCACAAATTACCACTCACATTGCGCAATTAATTATTATCAACAAAGCATAAATACCGGAGATCATATTTGGTATAACAGCCAACCAGCATCCAAGCGTCCTAGTTCTTTCCTACATGTTTATTCATATGTGACATCACCCTGTCCATGATGACATGGGAGCTGTTATTATTCCCACACATATTACAGCTGGTGTTTAAAGGGTTTCTATAGTCATAGCATACTATTTTTCTTATATAAGCTTACTTAAAAACAAAATCCTTTTTCATGTTGTGAGTTCTGCTTGTCTACTGGTCATCTCTTTCTACAACTTCCAAGCATGCTTTGCAGCTTCTCCTCTGCTGTTTACTGTCAGTTTCTAAGGACTACATATCCCATAGTACCTTGGTTCCAGCAAACAGTGATTTCTGTATTGACTCCTCCTCCTGGAACTCCTCCTCTGAGCTCCTCTGTAGGTCAGAAGGCAGGATCTGTGAAATGTGTGACAGGGCAATGCTTACCCACAGGACTAGGGCCGCTGATATGGAGGACCACCAGCCCTCCTGTATGGGTCCCAAGCCACTGAGCTCAAGAGGGGGGACCCGGCAACTCACAAGCTCATCTGCAGCTGCTAAGCTGCATTCCATTTCACATCCTTCTGTCGTTCTCTGACAGAGCGGCTCAGTGTTCTCAATGTTAGCAGCGCTCCCATTATGCTCCACAAGTTTGACTTGTTCATGATTCCTTTTGTTTACATCTGATTGCAACTTTGTTTCTTACAACTTACTCCTTCAAGATGCTTTCCCTCCCCACTCTGCCTCTCAGATATGGTGAAAGTGCCCTTAGAGCCACTTTAACCGCTTGCCGCCCGCTGGGCATCAAATGATGGCTGGGCGGTGCAGCTCTCGTTCTGGCCGGGCGTCATGACGTCCTCGGCTTCCCAGCCCTCTGGGGGATCACTCAGGAGCCGATGCGCGTGCCCAGTGGGTACGATGTCCGCTGGGCACCCGTGATGTCTGCCGGGCACCATCGATTGCCCGGTAAAAGAGCAGGACTGTGGATTTGTGTGTGTAAACACACAGATCCACGTCCTGTCAGGTGAGAGGAAACCAATGGTGTGTTTCCAGTAAAGAGGAACACTGATTGGTCTCCTCCCATGTGAGTCCCCTCCCCCTACAGTTAGAATCACTCCCTAGGTAACACATTTAATCCCTTGATCACCCCCAAGTGTTAACCCCTTCCCTGACAGTCACATTAATACAGCAATCAGTGCATTTTTATAGCACTGATCGCTGTATAAATGTGAATGGTCCCAAAATAGTGCTAACAGTGTCCGACATGTCCGCCACAATATCGCAGTCACGATAAAAATCACAAATCACCACCATTACTAGTAAAATAAAATACAAAAAAAAACATAAATCTATCCCCTATTTTGTAGATACTATAACTTTTGTGCAAACCAATCAATATACGCTTATTGCGATTTTTTTTTTACCAAAAATGTGTAGAAGAATACTTATCGGCCTAAACTGAGGAAAAAATGTGTTTTAAAAAAAATATATAATTATAATAGCAAAAAGTAACAAATATTGTTTTTTTTTTTTCCAAATGTGTCACTCTTCTTTTGTTTATGGTGCAAGAAATAAAAACTGCATAGGTGATCAAATACCACCAAAAGAAAGCTCTATTTGTAGGGAATAGTGTTGCATGACCGCGCCATTGCCATTTAAAGTGTGACAGTGCTGAAAGCTGAAAAATGGACTGGGCAGGAAGGGGGATTAAGTGCCCACTATTAAAAGTTGTTACTGTGTCCAATTTCTGATCACCTACAGCTCAGATCTATCATTATTATTAGATTCCTAATTGAATCTCCCTGCTAGTATAATTGCATTCATGATTCCAGGTCAGTTCTGGTGCGGAAACGCATACAAGGCCTTGTACACACGACCGGATCTATCCGCTGAGATCGGTCCGGCGGACCGTTTCCAGCGGACAGATCCGCTGCGTCCGGCTGCCGGATTTCTATCTGATCAGACAGAAATCCGTGCGTAAACAATACGCGGGGCGTGGCCGCAACGATGACGCAGTGACGTGGACGGCCTTGTAGTTTAAAGCTTCCACGCATGCGTCGATTCAGTACGACGCATGCGAGGGATGGCGGTCGGTCGGACGTGTCCGGTGAGTCTGTACAGACGACCGAACACGTCTGACGGATTGATTTCCAGCGGACAGATTGGTTAGCATGCTAACCAATTCTGGTCCGCTGGAAACTGTCCGATCCGCCGGACAATTGTCCGCTCGGGCCTACACACGACCGGATCGGTCCGCTGGAACTAGATCCGGTCGTGTGTACGGGGCCCAAGAGTGTGTATTTTTCCTGCATCACATTTTCTTTTAGATTTAGCAGCAAGTTTGTTGTGCATGTTTGTGTATGCTAATAAAGTTATTAGGATATTTTGACCAAAAATATAGGGCCAGATTCACAGCAGAGATACGACGGAATTACGCTACGCGCGTCGCCGTTCGAAAAAATTACGTCACTTCGCACAAAGCACAAAGTTTTACGGGCAAGTGCTTGATTCACAAAGCACTTGCCTGTAAAGTTGCGGCGGCGTAGAGTAAATCCTCCGGCGCAAGCCCGCCTAATTCAAATGATCCAGGTAGGGGGCGTGGATCATTTAAATTAGGCGCGTTCCCGCGCCGATCGTACTGCGCATGCGCCGTCCCTAAAATTTCCCGACGTACATTGCGCTAAATGACGTCGCAAGGACGTCATTGGTTTTGACGTTAACGTAAATGGCGTCCAGCGCCATTCACAGACGACTTACGCAAACAACGTACATTTTTAAAGTTCAACGCGGGAACGACGGCCATATTTAAAGCGGAGTTCCGGCCACAATTTCACTTTTTAAATATAAATACCCCTGTAATACACAAGCTTAATGTATTCTAGTAAAGTTAGTCTGTAAACTAAGGTCCGTTTTGTTAGGTTGTTACAGCATTTAGACACTTTATAAAATAGAAATTGACTGGGGCCATCTTAAGTGTGGGCATCTTGAAGCCAGACTGTATGACTTCCTGGATTTCAGCCTTGCACATGCTCAGTGCTGCACAAGCAGTGTCAGATCAGGTTTCAGCACCTGTGCTGTCCAAGTCACATGATTCTTTGAGACTGGGGAGTGCACAGACTCCTGGAAAGTTACACCCACTACATTCCCAGGAGTCTGTGCGGTGCATTAAGCACCTAGGTGCAGGAAGTGGGAAGATTAACTATTCTGCCTAGCAACAACACTTTGAAAGCATCTAAAAAAAAAAAAAATTTTTTCGTAAAGGACTAATGACATTTTTTTAAAACTACTGATGTAATGTTATATTTATGGGTGGAACTCCACTTTAACATTGGTTGCCCCTCATATAGCAGCGGCAACTTTACGCGTCGCAAAAGATACAGGGCTAGATTCAGATAGATTAGCGGATCTTTAGATCCGCGTAATCTATCTGATTTACGATCCGCCGGCGCAAGTTTGAGAGGTTAGTGCTGTATTCAGAAAGCACTTACCTCAAAACTTGCGGCGGCGTATTGTAAATCCCCTGGCGGAATTCAAATTCCGCGGCTAGGGGGAGTGTAGTATTTAAATCAGGCGCGTCCCCGCGCCGATTTAACTGTGCATGCGCCGTCCGCGAATTTTCCCGGCGTGCATTGCTCCCAATGACGTTGCTAGGACGTCATTGGTTTCGGCGTGAACGTAAATTACGTCTATCCGTATTCGCGACCGACTTACGCAAACGACCTAAAAATCCAAAACTCGGCACGGGAACGACGGCCATACTTAACATTGGATACGCCAGCAGGGGTAACTTTCCGTCGGAAAAAGCCGAACGCAAACGACGTAAAAAAAAAGCGACGGGCGGGCGTTCGTTTCTGAATCGGCGGATCTCCTCATTTGCATATTTGTCGCGTATACAAATGGAAGCGCCACCTAGCGGCCGGCGGGAGATTGCAGCCTAAGTCACCTACACCTGTCGGATCTAAGGGAGATCTATGCGGAACCTGATTCTATGAATCAGCCGCATAGATCCGACCGTCGGATCTCAGAGATACGACGGCGTATCAGGAGATACGCCGTCGTATCTCTATCTGAATCTCCCCCACGGAAACGTTGTAACTTCACTGCGTCGACTGCGCGTACGTTCGGGAATTTCGCGTAAATAGCTAATTTGCATTTAAGATCTGACAGCGTAAGAGCCTTACGCCTGTCAGATCTAATGGTTATCTATGCGTAACTGATTCTAAGAATCAGTTGCATAGATACGACGGCCCAGATTAGGACTTACGACGACGCAAATGGCTTTGTGCTTTCATAGTACATAACGGGTTAAATAGAGCATGGAGGCCGCTCTCCAAAAGGGTAATGCAGGGCGGTGCAGCCTCTAGTGGGAGGTAAAGGGTATTACCGCCTCTAGTGGTACAGGGTAGTCCTTTAGTGGGTGGTACAATCTCTAGTCTAGATGGTATTACAGGGCGGTGCGGTCTATAGTGGGCGGTACAGTGTGTAGTGGGCGGTATACAGCGGTGTGGCCTCCAGTGGGCGGTACAGTGTCTAGGTGGTATTATAGGGCGATGAGTCCTTCAGTGGGCGGTACAGTGGATAGTACAGGGCGTCCTTTAGTGGGCGGTACAGTGTGTAGGAGTTATTAAAGTGCTGGGCGGTCTGTAGTGGGTGGTACCGTACCGTGTATAGTGTGCGGCGCGTCCTTCAGTGGGCGGTACAACCTTTCTAGGTGAAATCACAGGGCGGAACGGTCTGTGGGCGGTACGAGGCGGGGCGTCCTTCAGTGGGCGGTACAGTCTCTAGGTTGTATTACAGGGCGGGGCGTTGTTCAGTGGGCGGTACAGTCTCTAGGTGGTATTGGAACAGACAGACAGGTAGTTCCGGGTTAGTAGGAGGAGGCGGAGGGTGTAGACAGTGTGATAGTGGGCGGTACAGTGGGCGGGGCGGTCTCAGTGACAGACAGACAGGTAGTTCCGGGTTAGTAGGAGGAGGCGGAGGGTGTAGATAGTGGGCGGTGCGGTCTCCAGTGACAGACAGACAGGTAGTTCCGGGTTAGTAGGAGGAGGCGGAGGGCGTAGACAGTGTGATAGTGGGCGGTACAGTGTGATAGTGGGCGGTACAGTGGGCGGGGCGGTCTCCAGTGACAGACAGACAGGTAGTTCCGGGTTAGTAGGAGGAGGCGGAGGGTGTAGACAGAGTGAATGTCCTGTGTCGCTGTCAGGGATGATATCCGGGTGTTCGGATAGGGATAGGAAAGCTCAGCTGTAGTAATCTGGCTAGGATGAGATCGGTGTGTTCGGGGTCTGGCGGGGTGACTGGGAAGGATGATGAGGAGTGAGCTCTCCTAGGAGGGGGAAGGGAGTAGGTAGGTAGAGCGGTGAGTGTCCGGCGGGTCCTCGTTGTGTTCCAGGGAAGGGTCAGGCTATCCGCTCAGTTGGCGGGGATCAGGGCGGCCATTCCTGCGTACGGCTGCAGGATCATGGGATCGGAGAGCAGCTCTCTGAGGGGATTCACCCTCCAGGACCCTCCATGGAGTCAGCCCTCCGGTCTCACCATCTACCCGGCTCTGCTCCAGGATGGACGCCTGGCCTCAGTCTTCGTCTATCAGCTGGAGAACCAGGAGAAGGTGGACAAGGCTGCTAAGGTATGAGGATGGAGCTGTCATGTATCGTGTGTGGGGGGGGACACAGGGGACTGGCCAATCAGGAAGCAGCCTGTCTCTCCTGGGACATTGAGGCTGTGGTAGCCCAATATGACAAACAGCTGGCCACACACTATATCAGTGCTCAAGTATCCCCAACAGGCCATGTTTGCAGGACTTCCTTTATCTTGCACAGGTGGAATCAGAGTCAATGGCTTGGTGTTTTGGAGAGCTATTTTATCTAAGAGAAATTCCCAAAACATGGACTGTTGGGGGTTCTTGAGGCCTGAGGTTGAGAACCACTGCACTATACAATCTGCTTTAGATCTACTAACAGCTATGCAATTGGATTGTATAGGGTTGTCCTTCTATTACATAGTTTTGGTAAATGTTACTGAGATTGTACAATCAGATTGTAGTGGGTATGGCCACCCCAAGATCAGCTGAAGCTCCAAAGCAATGCAATTCCTGCTGTACTGCAAAGTATGCCAAGGAGAAAGTTTGGTGTTGGTTTGCAATGAGTGCGGTAATAACCACCCCCGGCATTGGTGTCAGTGACCGCAGTAATTACTGCCCCCCCTGGCATTGGTGTCTGTGACCGCAGTAATCACTGCCCCCCCCCCTGGCATTGGTGTCAGTGACCGCAGTAATCACTGCCCCCCCCCCCCCTGGCATTGGTGTCAGTGACCGCAGTAATCACTGCCCCCCCCCCCCTGGCATTGGTGTCTGTGACCGCAGTAATCACTGCCCCCCCCCGGCATTGGTGTCAGTGACCGCAGTAATTACTGCTCCGTGCAGGGTGACCACAGTAATAACCCCACCCGGCATTGGTGTCAGTGACCACAGTATTAACTGTAAGTATAACATGTTTGTTATTTTTTTTAAAGTGGAGTTCCACTCAAAAGTGTACATTTCTCTTATCTGTCTCCCCCCCCCCCCTCTCTCACATTTGGCACCTTTTTTGGGGGGAACAGGTACCTGTTTTTGATGGCGTCGTCTCTCGGAAGTGCGGCCCCCCCCTTCTTCGCCGATGGGGAAATTTGAAAGCGCAACGCGCTTAATGCATGCGCAGTAGGGAACCAGCTGTGAAGCCTAAAGGCTCCACTGCCAGATTCCCTTGCCAGCAATGGCTGCACCTGACAGCCGATCCGAAGATCGGTGCCAACATTGCGGGCTCCATGGACAGATAAATGTGGGGGGGGGGGGTTAGACCAGGTACAGTGGAACCTTGGATTATGAGCATTATATGTTCCAGGGGAGACTCGGGAGACCATTCGGCTGCACTCAGAAACCCTTGGAAAGGCTCAGGAACCAAGTGTTTCCGAGTATTTACAAACGGCTCAGAGTGTCACCGGCGCCCCTGCACATCTGGCCAAATGCGGTATTGCACACTGCAGAGGCTTAAATCCTGCTCGTATTGTGAGACAACACTCGCAAACCGATTAAAATAAATAAACATTTTGCTCGTATTGCGAAACGCTCGTTAACCACGTTACTCGCAATCCGAGGTTTCCACTGTACTCCCTGCCACTTGTAAGGTGCCAAATATGGCGAGCTGCCCCTTTTGGGTGGATCTCCGCTTTAAGTCTGACTCTGATGGTCTGAGAGGTATGTCTTAGCAGTGCTCATGGTATTTTGCTGCTATAATGGGCAAATTTTTGGAAAAATACCGGCAGGATTTTTTTCTTTGGGAAAGAGGGGTGCACTATCCAAAATTGACTGTACTTCATAAGAGTGTCCTATGGACCACAATGGGAGAGAGGGATTCCCCCATCAACACTGTGTTAATGGGGGGATCAAGGAATGTAGGCCAAAACTTCTACAGCCTGTGATGGCCCCAGGTACTGTAGGGAGAAAGCAGCCATTGGCACCAATGTTCCCTATTGCCCCAGGAGGGATTGCTGTGCTTTTCTTTCAGGCCAGACGTGTGTACGCTCTCCTGTCGCAGTCACTAAGCTTATCATTGGCACACTGCTCGTATGTTGCCTGAAAGAACAGATAGTGCTCCCTCCCATGGCACTAGGGGGATGCTGGTCCCAATGGCTGCTCCTTCCCTAAATAACTGGGGACAGATCATCACAGGCTGTAGAAGATTTTAAGAAGACTTCTTTTGCATGAGGGTTTGGCCAACATTCCTTAAACTGCAAGAAAATCCGTCTGGAATGTAGGTTAGGCACACTATGCTGCTCCACCCATATGGGACAGCATAGTCTGCTTTTTGGTAAAGGTGAACTAATGCTTAAACCACTTGCCGACCGCTCCATAGCACACTTGCTGCTACAGGGTGTGTGTGTGTGTGTGTGTGTATACTGTATATCAGCCCTCAAAAATTCCACTCGCCTGCTCGCATTTTGCGAGTGGAATTTAGTGTAGGGCGAGTGAGGTACAGGGACGGAGCAGGCTGACCGTTTCCAGGAAACTGTCAGCCGGAGGACACAGAGCGGCATGGCTGGACTGAAGCTGCAGCCGTCTCCTCCTCACACGCACACAGCGGACATCTCCCACTGTGTGTTACGGAGCTGGGTCTGTGTTCGGCAGCTCCGTGTAACAGGGTCCCGCCCTCCTAGACCGGCTCGTGTGATAGTAGATTGATTCAGTGATCTGCCTATCACACAAGCCGTTCTAGGGGGTCGGGATCTTGTTACACCGAGCCGCCGAACACAGACCCAGCTCCGTAACACACAGTGGGAGATGCCCGCTGTGTGTGAACTAGCATCAAGGCAATGGTGAGTCTGGAGTGATGGGGCAAGGTGACACTGCATTTGATGGGGCACAGTAAAACTGCATTTGATGGGGCACAGTAAAACTGCATTTGATGGCTGCATTTGATGGGGCACGGCGACGCTGCATTTGATGGGGCACGGCGACGCTGCATTTGATGGGACACGGCGAGGCTGCATTTGATGGGGCACGGCGAGGCTGCATTTGATGGGGCACGGCGAGGCTGCATTTGATGGGGCACGGCGAGGCTGCATTTGATGGGGCACGGCGAGGCTGCATTTGATGGGGCACGGCGAGGCTGCATTTGATGGGGCACGGCGAGGCTGCATTTGATGGGGCACGGCGAGGCTGCATTTGATGGGGCACGGCGAGGCTGCATTTGATGGGGCACGGCGAGGCTGCATTTGATGGGGCACGGCGAGGCTGCATTTGATGGGGCACGGCGAGGCTGCATTTGATGGGGCACGGCGAGGCTGCATTTGATGGGGCACGGCGAGGCTGCATTTGATGGGGCACGGCGAGGCTGCATTTGATGGGGCACGGCGAGGCTGCATTTGATGGGGCACGACGAGGCTGCGTTCATGGGCACGGTGAGGCTGCCCAGATGGGTACTGGTATGTTTTAAGTTAATATTGTTAACATTGTTAATAATATTTATTTTTGGAACTTGATTCTTCTTAAAACATTTAACAGTGTCATTTCATGAGATAAGGGCCTCTTTAGGGGTAGACTTGGGGGTGGGGCAGGGGAGGGGTTGGGTGGTGCAACTAGTGGCGAGTAACTCTTAAGGCCTGGCTAGTGGCTCAGGACTTGAAATTTTGAGCCCTGCTGTATATACATGAGTTTGGTAGCGAGTGTGCGCCGGCTCGCTCCTGCTGTGATTTTACACAATGGGTCCCACGAACCCGATGTCTGCCGGCACGCTGATCGTTTGGTACACTGACAGGACGGCAGTCTGCATTCTGTAAAGCAGAAACACCGATCAATTCCTTCCATTAGTAAAAGCACCTCCCACACTACACTGAAACATTAGCTAGGCACACCGTTAACCCTTTGATCTCTCCTGATGTTAACCCCTTTCCAGCCAGTGTCAATAGTACAGTGACAGTGCACATTTTTAACACTGATCACTGTAATAATATCACTAGTCTCCAAAAAAGAGTCAGGTGTCTGATTTGTCCGTATCGAAGTCCTGCTATAGATCGCCGCCATTACTAGTAAAAAAAAAAAAAATATCCTATAGTTTGTAGACGTGATAACCTTTGCGCAAACCAAGCAATATATACACTGCTTGGGATTTTTTTTTATCAAAAATACGTGGCAGAATACATATTGTTCTAAATCTATGAATGAATTTGATTTTGTTACTTTTTTTGGGATGTTTTATAGCAGAAAGTAAAAAAATTATATACATACATACATTTTTTATGTATTTTTTTTTTTTCAAAATTGTAAGTTATTCTTTGTTTATGGTGCAAAAATAAAAAAATGCAGAGGTAATCAAATACTCCCAAAAGAAAGCTCTATTTGTGGGAGAGAAAGGACATACATTTTATATGCGTAAAGCAGGGATCAACAAATCCCGGGCGCCAGGTCGCCATGGCGACTAGAAATAGTGTCCTGGTGACTTGGCTTGGAAGGTGGGCTTTTTTGTGAGCTGGCGCCATCTGGTGGTGAGCCGTTGGTATTACAAGTTAAACAGCAATTCTAATGTCATTTTTCACCATTTTTCACTGCCATCTTCTTCTTCACTCTAATTAGAACCCCCAAACATTATATATATATATATTTTTTATCCTAACACCCTAGAGAATAAAACGATCGTTTCAATACTTTCTGTCACGCCGTATTTGCGCAGCAGTCTTACAAGCGCACTTTTTTGGGAAAAAATTACACTTTTTTTTAATTAAAAAATAAGACAACAGTAAAGTTATCCCCATTTTTTTAATATTGTGAAAGATAATGTTACGCCAAGTAAATTCATACCCAACATGTCACACTTCAAAATTGCGTCCGCTCGTGGAATTCCCGACAAACCTTTACCCTTTAAAATCTCCATAGGCGACGTTTAAAAAAATCTACAGGTTGCATGTTTTGAGTTGCAGAGGAGATCTAGGGCTAGAATTATTGCTCTCGCTCTACCAATCGTGGCCATACCTCACATGTGTGGTTTGAACACCGTTTACATATGTGGGCGCTGCTCACGTATGTGTTCGCTTCTGCGCGCAAGCTCGTCGGGACGGGGTGCGTTTTCTGGCTCCTAACTTTTTTAGCTGGCTCCTAGATTCCAAGCAAATTTGTCAACCCCTGGCGTAAAGCAACGCACAACTGCGCAATTGTCAGTTAAAATAACGCAGTGCCGCGTTTGGCAAAAAAAGCCTGGTCAGGAAGGGAGGTAAAGTGTTTTTTTTTTCTTAAATCAGCACCAGGGACTTGCATGAATGTAGAGTTTCCCATGTGCTGGTTGCGATTGTGTTCCCTGAAATCTTCAAACTGTTGCTCCCTGAGTACCCCTACAGTGGTGATCTTCTAATGCTGCTAATATAAGTGGCTGCACTTGTCACAGGCATTACTCAAAATTGGGGACTATACTTGCCGTCTCTGCCCCCCTTCTCAAGCTGTACTCTCGGTTCCTATAATGCACTCTATGAATAGAGGACAGACATTGTGCGAAGTGATAGTAGTACATCTTCTATGAATGGAGGACAGACATTGTGCGAACTGATAGTAGTACATCTTCTATGAATGGAGGACAGACATTGTGCGAACTGATAGTAGTACATCTTCTATGAATGGAGGACAGACATTGTGCGAACTGATAGTAGTACATCTTCTATGAATGGAGGATCGATGTATTGTGCGAACTGATAGTAGTACATCTTCTATGAATGGAGGACAGACATTGTGTGAACTGATAGTAGTACATCTTCTATGAATGGAGGAGGGCTGGCATAGTCGGCACAGTTGCCACTTTTCAGGAGTGCCTGTGACAGATGCAGTCACTCATAATAACCCCCAGCAGCACCGTAAGATCACAGCTGCAGGGTACCCTGGGGCAGAGAATTGGATATTTCAGGGAGTACAGCAGCCGCCAGCACACGGGACGCTCTTCAGTCATGTAAGGCTTCATGTACACGGGACGTTTTTACAACCTCTATTGAACGATTTAACTTGAGAGATAGCAACGCCTGTAAACGAAACATGGCTAAACACGAGTTGCTGCGTTTAGAAGCGCTTGGCGCTTGAAATGCCTCTGAACTCAGCTTCTGAACCTATTTTTTTTTTTGCGTTCCAAAAAAAGCCTCAACTCAACTACCTAGAAACGACTAGAAACGACCCGGTATACATGTACTGATATGATAACAGAGGAGAGTTCAGGGGCAGCTGAAAAAAATGCCCAACTGCTCCAAAGGCTCCATTCACACTAATGCGTTTTTGATGCATTTTGCAGAAACGCAGGGAAATTTTTTAACATGGTTTCCTATGGAACATGTTCACATCAATGCTTTTTTGTGCCTCTGCGTTTTTGGAAAGGGTCGGGACTTTTTTTCCCCCAAAAAGCAGCGTTTTGCATGTAATAGAATTCAATGGACCCGCATCCAAAACGCAAGTACTGCGTTTTTACCACGATTTGGTTTTTTTTTTTTTTTTTTTTTACTTGTTTATAGCTGGTTGTTAAAGGACATGTAAAAAAAAAAAAACGCAAATCGCGGTAAAAACGCAGCAAGCACTGCAAAAACGCCAAAAGCAACATGCATAGGTGTGAATGGAGCCTAAATGTCAGTTTTACCAGCAGCAGTGTACATGAGGCCTTAGTACCATCCCTGTGGTCGAATTACGAAAAAGGGTTAAATAAAAAGTAAGGGAGATCTGATGGACCACTTGGTATTTTTCACCACTCTTCTATGATTTTCTAAGATTCTTCCAAGCTGCATGAATTATTTTACCTTGTGAAAGTCTCATGAAAATGCTTGGTAAACACTTTGCTCTCCTCAGTTAACACCTCCATAGAAGATCTGCTAATGCCAGCCAAAAATGGCGTGCAGACATAGATAATCTTTGTGAACTGACCTTTGGGCAGAAAATAGAGCAGAGAGGGATGTTATAGAGCCCTCCTAGTACAGGAACTATTTTTCATATGGTGTTTGTTTTTGAGCTTGTTGGTTGGACATTTAGGTATAAGGCAGAGCGCTCCGAGGCCGAGCTGCTGTAAGCAGGCACATATTATTGCCATAGAGACCTGGGAGGCGAGTTGTTTTCTTTAGCACTGCATACACATTTGAATGTACCAGGCATGTTTTGGATCCCCAGCTCTTGTGTCTTTTTATCAAAACCGCCAGCATGTTTTCAGCTCAGGTGTTATTTGCATAGCTACCTGTGCTCTGTAAGCCTATATCCCCCTCGTGTTGTGTCTGCCAGGAGGATGGCATAACTTTTGTGGATTTGTGCCGTGCTAATTATCAACAACAGAAATGAGCTTTGTCCTTTCCCAGGTGGCTGTACTATTTTCTGCTTCGCTATTTGCACAAGGGAGCTGTAGAAAGAAACCTCAAGGGGTTAAATACCGTACATTCGGCATTTGTACATTGAGCAGAGATCATTCATGCTTCCCTCCCAGTAATGCCAGTCTTTTCAGATAAACCGATGAATAAAAAAAAAAACATACAGAGGAAGAGATTTGAGTCACTGTAACTTTGCAGAGTTTAAAAGAAAAGAACAAAATGCGCACACACACTCTGGTGGATGCAACATCTGTGTCCTTAGCTATTTCTAAGACCTCTGAGAACTGACTGATAAAAGATTGCTGATCGCTCAGATCTCGGTCCTCAGGAAGGATGAGCTCCAGCGTGTTCGCATGGTACACGTGCAGAGCCCGCCAGGAAGACATTGTCCCGATGCTCGGCTGCAGAGATCAGGAAATGTCTCCCTGGCTCTGATTAGCGCAGGGCCGTGCAGACTTCCTGGCGGGCTCTGCACGTGTACCATGCGAACATGCTGGAGCTCATCCTTCGTCCTCAGTTGGCAAACAACCAGTGACTGTCAGTTCCTGTCTCTCTGCTCTGCCCCTCCAGCGCTCACTGGAGCACTGGGCCTTGGAGGGGGTTGGCTCAGGCTCTCAGCAGCTCACTAAGAGGCTGAGCCAGCTGCCACTCCAGGAATCTAGATGGATCCCCACAATAAAGTCTGGTTCTCTCCAGAGCCTGTACCAGCTGAGTGATGGCAGTCCACAGCGGACTTTGGCCCACTGTTGGAAGAATATGGGTCACAGGAGTGCAGAAGTAAGTGCTCTACTGTGACTCGCAGTAGAAGTGAGACCAGCGCTTTGACCATATTTCTCCTTTTAAGGTGAATGGGAAATAGAATTATCAGCTTTTTAGATGTAGTTTTTGCATGATGTGACTGTTGCAGTGACGCTGAATGATATCCTTATTCTGCACCCACTACTGTGAGCTCCAAGCCTCTTCTTTTTCCTCTCAGGTTTTTGTCTGGTTGGAACAAGCAATGCATGTTAGTTGCAGTCATGTGCACTGTTCTATACACACTATGACTCCCACAGTCCATCTCGGCTGGTGGGTTAACCTCTTGCGGACTACCCCATGCATATATACAGTGATGGGGCGTCCTCTCTGTACATGATCCGGTGTTTGTGGGTAGGGGGCGGATACCCCATCTGTACTGTGATTCGGTAAAACACAAGTTGGTCAGCAGGTCCTGGCCAATGATTTATGTCAGGGACCTGCTGATCGGCTTAATGAATCACAGTACAGAGCCCTGTGCTTGGTAACAACACAGGGCCTTTTTACATGGAGCAGCGATGTGGCTGCTTTTTTTTTTTTCTTCTTCTTCTTTTTCTCCTTGCATTGCAGCCACATTGATTAGTAGAACCAGTGCACGTTACAATACAAAGGTATGGTGTTTAATTTAGTTAATATATAAAGTGTAAACACTTACCGACCCGCCCACCTGTCATTATACGGCGGCTGTTTGAAGAAAAATACAGTTGTTATGGCAGCAGATAGCTGCCATAACCCCGGTATCCTTTTCTTCAGCGGGTGGTCGGCTTTCAGATAAAGGTGGTCTCAGCGGCAGATTCACCGCAAGATCACTTTTATCGGGGGCGCGCTCAGCTCCACACCATTGAATGGCGGAAGCGACGTCAAACGTCACTTCCGCCCAATGGTCTTAAAGGGGGAATTTTTTTAAACGTTATTATTGTAGTGTAAATATAAGATCTGAGGTCTTTTTGACCCCAGATCTCACATTTAATGCCCTATACAGACGATCGGAATTTCCGATGGTCTGTCTGAAATTCCGACTGTGTGTTTGCCCCATCAGAGTAATTCCATCGGAAATTCTGAAGAATTCCATCAGAGTTTAGATAGAGAACATGTTCTATTTTACTCTGATGGAATTCTGTCAGAATTTCGATGTGATTTTGGTCAGACAAAGGTTCGATTGTGTGTAAGGGGCTTAAGAGGTCCTGTCATTACTTTTTTTCTATTACAGGATTTTCATTCCTTGTAATAGGAATAAAAGTGACCCAAATTATTATTAATATTATTATTATTAATAAAAAGACAGTGTATAAAATAAAAAATAAAGGAAAAAGCATAAAACACCCCGTTCCGCCGAGCTTGCGCGCAGAGGTGAACGTATATGTAAGTCGCGCCCGCATATGAAAACGGTGTTCAAACCACACATGTGAGGTATCGTCGCGATCGTTGGAGCGAGAGCAATAATTCTTGCACTAGACCTCCTCTTTAACTCAAGACTGATAGCCTGTAGACATTTTTTAAATGCCGCCTCTGGAGACTTTTAAGGTTCGAAGTTTTTCGCCATTCAACGAGAGGGTGCAATTTTAAAGTGTGACACATGTTGGGTATATATTTACTTGGCATAACAAAATATAAAAAAAAAAAATTGGGCTAACTTTACAGTTGTCTGTTTTTTTGTTTTTGTTTCATAAAAAAAAAAAAAGTGTATTTTTTCCAAAAATATTGCGCTTGTGGGGCCGATGTGCAAATACGGTGTGACAAAGTATTGCAACGACTGCCGTTTTATTCTGTAGGGTGTCCTTAAGTAGTTAAGACAATTTTATTCTTGAATATCTACATGCAGAGTGGTAAATATAAATAACCAGCTATAATGGTTGGGGAACAAAATATCTAATCCACTCTGAGAATAAGACCGAAGAGATGTATATACTATTAGAGGTTGAATCTAGTACATATTTTTTGGACTCTGAGATCAATTTTTTTTTTTAAAGACCTAAAAACATATATATTATTGCAGATTTTTCAGACAGGACTGTAATATAATATGCATGCGACTCCCTTGTCATAGACCGGTAGCTTCTTACCAGTTACCTGCACCTGCTGTTACTTATGCTGGCCGTACACAAACACATTTTTTCCTTCCAAAATGTACGTTTTAAGAATTATTAGTGGAGTCCAATTGACGTTCGATTTTGACCACAGAGACAGAAAAATTTGAAGGAGCAGAATAGAAAACGTATAGATTTGAATGAATTTTCATACAGTGTATGTGTTTTTTGTTTTTTTTTTGTTCAGAAATTACATTTTAAAATTGAATGTTAAAAGCAAGTGAAATTTTCGACCGACATTCATTCGTTCATTCAATGTACAAAGAATTTTATTAATATTTATACAAATGTTCTACAAAAAGCCATACATGTATGGCCGGCATAAGACATTTAGCAGCCACAAGATGATGGGGTTAAAAAAACGAAAACAGCAGATAATCGCTACTATAAGGTGTTTGTTTATACTATGAAAGTAATATATGTGTGTGTGTATGTGTGTATATGTATATATGTGTGTGTGTGTGTGTGTGTGTGTATATATATATATATATATATATATATATATATATATATATATATATATATATATATAATGTGTGTGTGTATATGTGTGGTGGTTGAACTGGATGGACTTGTGTCTTTTTTTTTTTTTTAACCTGACTAACTATGTTACTTGCATGCATGCATAAATACATACATACATACATACATACATACATACATACATACATACATACATACACACACATATATCTCTCTCCAGACGTCGGATATGCAGAGACTTGTAACTGGGACAGAGAAAATAAAATAACGTTGCTTTATCTGCCTCCAGTGTGAGCTGAAGTTTGGCTTCAATTTATTTGTGTATCTAAATCTGCTAGTACATCTAATGCTCCCCTCCTCCCAGATTGCCAATTCTGTATTTGACGATGCACTGCAAGAGAGCACAGTTGTCATTTGCGAAGAACCCTTTCACACTGAGGTGTTTTTCAGGCGCTTTTAGGCTAAATATAGTGCCTGTAAAGCGCCTGAAAAATGCCCTCTTTGCAGCCCCAGTGTGACAGCCAGAGTGCTTTCACACTGGAGCGCTATGCTGGCAGGACGTTAAGACCCCTTTCACACTGGGGCGTTGGCGCTAAAGCTCCGCTATACCGTCGTTTTTCTGCTACTTGCAAAACTTTTTTTTTTTTAACGTCCTGCCAGCACATCGCCCCAGTGTGAAAGCACTCGGGCTTTAACACTGAGACTTCAGGGGAGCCGTTTTTCAGACGCTATTTTTTTTTTTTATCTCAAAAGCGCCTGTGTGCAAGCATACACCGCTCCTGCCCATTGAAATGAATGGGCACCGCTGCCTAAGCACTTCAGCAGCATGCGCTAAACGGCAGATTTAACACTCTTTATTCGGCCGCTAGTGGGGGTAAAAAGCACCTTGCTAGCGCCCGCCCCCAGTGGGAAAGCAGCTTAAGAGGAGAAAATAAATGGACAGCTTCATCAGTGTAGTTTTGCTTTTTCACTGTCCAATCGGCAGGCTGGGAGAAGGTTGGCAAACAAACTGTATGACTTCAGTGCATTATAGAAAATGAGATAACTGAGACGATCTGAAAGTAATGTTTGGTTACAAGACCTGCTTTTTGAAAAAAACGGATCACTCTTTTCAGCTAAATAGTTACAAAAAATACATGCGCATGTGTATTTTTATCTGTGTTCTCTATGTTTTGCTAGTGTCTTTTCATAAAGGCATGCCTTTTTGCCTGTGTTTTTTTAAACCTTCTTGTTATAATAACATTTCTCTTTTGTATTTTAGCATTTGAAAACCTTGCGTCATCCATGTCTGCTCCGTTTCTTGTTGTGTACTGTGGAGGAAGATGGGATCTACCTTGTAACAGAGCGGGTGCAGCCCCTGGAAATGCTTCTTGAGAAACTAACAAGTGATGAAATTTGTGCAGGAATCTATGACATTTTGCAAGCTCTGGTATTTCTACATGACCGGGTAAACATCTTCTGTGATTTTATTTAAATTATTATTTTTTTAACCACTTCAGCCCTGGAAGACTTGGCTGCTCAATGACCAGGCGCGGTCATGCGACACTGTACCCAAACAAAATTGACGTCCTTTTTTCCCCACAAAGCTTTTTTTTGGTGGTATTCGATAACCTCTCCGTTTTTTTTTTTTTGAGCTATAAAATAAAAGAGCGACAATTTTGAAAAAAAAAAACACTGTTTTTTACTTTTTACTATAATAAATATGCCAATTAAAAAAAAAAAAAAATTTTTTTTCCTCAGTTTAGACCGATACATATTCTTCTACATATTTTTTGTAAAACAAATCGCAATAAGCGTATATTGTTTGGTTTGTGCAAAAGTTATAGCGCCCACAAAATGGGGGATAGATTTGTAGCATTTTTATTATTATTTTTTTTTACTAGTAATGGTGGCGATCTGCGTTTTTTTTTTATTTTTGGGACTGCAATATTGCAGAGGACACATCGGACACTTTTGACACATTTTTGGGACGAGTGACTATTTTACAGCAATTAGTGCTATAAAAATGCACTGATTACTGTGTAAATGCCACTGACAGGGCTACGGGGTGATCAAGGAGTTAACCGTGTTCCCTAGGTGTGTTCTAACTGTAGGTGCGGATGGGGCTAACTAGGATGAAACAGAGAACAGTGTTCATACATAGTATGAAATCCGACACGCACATCTATATGTCATCCAGCACAGTGTACTGCATGCCACTGTTGTACCGCTGTGTGTCACGGATCGGATCCTATTATACAACACAGATTTCTCTGATTGCATAGCCCTTGGCAATCAACATGATACAATACCAACTCGGGTGGATCTGACTCACACCAGATGGTTGCCGTAGTGGTACTCCAGTGACAGCTGATCCTTGCGCAATGTGGTGCCAAAATCATCCAAATCTACAAAATTAGATGAAACCATAGATGCATGCGGTGCCCTGAAGAGGCAGCAATCTGCGAAACATGTCAGCCCCATTGCATATCCAAGCATCTTGTTTCATGTACTAAGTATTCATTTATGGTCAAAATGTTTAATATGACTGTGATTTTTATTAGATATTATGTAATACTTTTCTTAAATATCTTATCTTACCTATATGTCTGCTCACCTTGATTACAGACGCCAATACCTCCAAGTAAAATCCCAATATCCTTGAGGGAGCGTTGCCTCTCTCCTACTCTCTCTTTTTTTATCTGGGAACTTTTCTTTGTTTCCGTTTGCCAAAAAGAAGTTAAAGCCCAGCCTTGGCTGCCACAGCAACATGCTTTTTTTGTTAACTACTTTCTGCTGCCGCCTCCTGGCCCTTTAAGTGGATCTAAATGCCGGGAGATGAGTAGTCATCAAGTATGCATCGGGAGATTTACGGTACCCGTTCTTTACTGTGCTGGGTGCAAATTAAATCCCACCTGTGGAGAGGCCGCAAATGGTTAAAAAGGTTTAAACCATAATAAATAAAAACTGAGTGTTGTAAGCACCTCTGGCAGTTTTATATGGTTTGTCTCCGCTCTGGCACCTGTCCCTTTTCCTGGTAACTTTGGTCTGCATTTAAAGTTTAAGAAAAATATAAATAAAGGTATGTGTATCCTGAATTCAAAAGAAAACTGAATACCATTACATATATTGCATTTGGGGGTATAGTTTATAAAGCTGTGAATTTAACAATTGCCAATTATTCACTGCAGGTGAAAATTCTGGGTGCACGTCTTTTAAAATGCAGTGAATGATTGGTGAATGACACATTCACTGCTTTTATAAACATGCCCCTGGATTACCAAAAACAATACATTTTGCTATAGTGCTTAATTTATTTGACATCTAGTCAGATACTTCTAAAAGTTCATTCTGTGTTATATGCAAGTCTTATTGTTTTTATTGCAGGGAAAGGTTTCCCATAACAATGTGTGTCTTTCCTCTTTGTTTGTGAGTGAAGATGGACACTGGAAGTTGGGCGGAATGGAGATGGTGTGCAAATTAACAGAGGTGGTTCCTGAGGTAAGACTGTATTGCCCGTAGTATAATGTGCCAACGTAGAAATCTCTGTACCAATTATGTGCCTTGTGGCTACACCAGCCTCAGTATTCTTTTTTTAAAGTTCAGTAATTTTGAAGCAAATCTCTGCTTTGTCTAAACAGAGCACTTTATTGCTTTGTCAGAAAGAAAACTGCTGTCTCCAATGCTGCCAAATGGCACGTTTTACACACATTGCCGGCTTTTATAGTGTTAAGACAATATAAGAACAGTAGGATGGTGGAAACCATCCAAATGACTGTTTGAATGTTGCATTTGTAGTCCGGCATATTTTTGTATATTTTGTTTGTACACTTTGTAATTGATCCCACAGTAGACTTCATAAGCCGTGTCGTCTCCCCAGATAATTGCTTCTCCGAACATGTTAAATTGGAGAGGAGGTCACTTGAGATTCAGTGGCTGACTTAATTAAGCGCAAAAATCGCATCATTGTTTCCTTAGATAATCTTGATTCTGCACTCCTCATAACATAAAATAATTTAAAATTGCTGTTTTTGTTTTCATTTACCATATGCAAAAGTTTTTGTACCCTAGTCAAATTAATATTTTAGTCTATGTAGGGATAAAAATTTAATTTTTATTTCTAGTAAATCTCTGACCTAATAAAACAGGTTAAAACACATGATGCTCTAATACAGGGGTGTCAAACTCAATCTCATCGTGGGCCGCATCAGCTTTATGATTGCCCTCAAAAAGGCCGGTTGTATCTGTAGGATTAGATGTCCAGCACATCCCCTCCCTTTTACATTAGATGTCAAGAGCCACCCACCACCATCAGAAGTTGAGTCCCCCACTCTCCCTTACATCACTGTGCACCCCCCTTTACTTATGCTGCTGCTGGGAAGAAGCTGGATGCATTGCTTGAAAACATAAAGTAAGGGTCTGGAGGGGGACCAGAGGAGGGCTGGAGCTCTCTTGTAGCTTCAGGAGATGTGCAAGGGCCACATGAAATGGTTTGGAGGGCCAGATTCGGCCGGGGGCCTTGTGTTTATGGGTCCATCTACTCTTCTTGTTTTCCCTGTTTTCAAAACACTCCCATCCACTATTTTTTTTTTTTTTTTTTTTGCACATACAGGGTATTGGTTCATACAATAGAACCAAAAAGCTTTTCATATTTTAATAAGTCCCTTCATTGAATGATGTAATTCTATATTCCACGAAAAAAAAGTATATACCTACACTTTAACCACTTCAGCCCCGGAAGGATTTACCCCCTTAATGACCAGGCCATTTTTTTGCTATACGGCACTGCGTCACTTTAACTGACAATCACGCGGTCATGCGACGTTGTACCCAAATAATATTTTTTTTTCTTGCACAAATAGAGCTTTCTTTTGGTGGTATGTGATCACACTTGCGGTTTTTATTTTTTTGCGCTATAAACAAAAAAGACTGACAATTTTGAAAAAAAATACCGTATTTATCGGCATATAACATGTACAGGCGTATAACACGCACCTTCATTTTAAGAGGAAAGTTTCATGAAAAAAATTTATTTTAAATAAAGCAAAATAAGGGTCAGTGCCCATAAATACAGCCTGCTCAATGCCCACCTGCAGCCCCAAAATTAACGATCAATGCAGCTTGATCAATGCCCATCTGAAGCCTCACAATTGCCCATCAATGCAGCGTGATCATTGCCCACCAATGCAGCGTGATCAATGCCCATCTGCAGCCTCAAAATTCCCCTTTATTGCAGCTTGATCAATGCCCATCTGCAGCCTCAAAAAATGCCCATCTGCAGCCTCATCATTGCTCATCAATGCAGCTTAATTAATGCCCATCTGCAGCCTCACAATTGCATATCAATGCAGCTTGATTAATGCCCATCTGCAGCCTCCCCATCGCCATGAATGCAGCCTGAACAATGCCCATGTCAGGGAGGGGGCCGCGATGAGAGCCGTCAGATTACATACAGCGAGAATCTCCTGTTTACTCAGCGGCCTTTTTAATATAAAGACCCACCTCCTGGACCGGCTTCGAGGATTAATTTTGTAAAAATAGTGCAGCGCTGCGTATCTATAAATCTTATATAAACAAATAATTATACATTCCATAAAACAATTTATGAAAAAATAAAATAACAGTTCATATGTAGGTTTCCAAGGCTGTCACTGCTGTGAAAAATCCTATTTAAATAAATCCAATATTCCGTGCACACCACTACCTGCTAAAATGCCTGCTCACCTCAAGGATCAGTATAAAACTCATAGACCGATCACTACATGTGTCCACCACGATCAATCAACTTTAGCAATGGTAATAATTCCTACAGTCTCCAGACTGCACCTCTGTGTGGGTAATCAACGTTTAAATTGTCTCCAAACACCACCTTCCTCCATTCGCTTTTTCATAATTCCATTTGTATATCCAGGGGTTAAGGACATGAAACAAAAAACACAAGTACCATAGTGTTCTCTGCTTTTGAATTTATTAAAATGGCCCCCTAAAAAGTTACACTTACAAGAAATAACAATAAAAACAGCATGTATCAAATGACCAGCTCATTCACCGCAGATCTAGACTCGCGGTGCTTCGCCTGACATCACAGATACGACTCCTCCCCTCTAAACACGTGTCGACCTCTCATTGGCCTTCATCAGTAGATGAAGTACTGATGAAGGCCAACACGCGTTTAGAGGGAAGGAGTCATATCTGTGATGTCAGGCGAAGCACCGCGAGTCTAGATCTGCGGTGAATGAGCTGGTGATTTGATACATGCTGTTTTTATTGTTATTTCTTGCAACAAATCACCAGCTCATTCACCGCAGATCTAGACTCGCGGTGCTTCGCCTGACATCACAGATATGACTCCTTCCATCTAAATGCGTGTTGGCCTTCATCAGTACCAGAGGTCGACCGATATGGGTTTTTCTCTGGCCGATGCCGATATTTAGAAATCTGGGCAGCCGATATATGATGCCGATTTTTGCGGCCGATATTTTGGGCCGATTTTTGGATTGGGATGCATTGTGGAGGAGGATGGATGGTGCTGGGCGTGGGTGGTAGATGTGTTGTGGAGGGGGAAAGATGGTGCTGGCTGTGCCTGGGGGATGCATTGTGGAGGGGGGTGGATGAATGGTGCTGGGCGTGGGTGGGGGATGCGTTGTGGAGGGGAAGAGATGGATGGTGCTGGCTGTGGATGGAGGGAAGGGGGTGGATGGATGGGGCTGGCCGTGGGTGGGGGATGCATTGTGGAGGGGGATGGAGGGATGGAGCTGGCCGTGGGTGGGGGGATGCATTGTGGAGGGGGAGAGATGGGTGGTGCTGGCTGTGGATGGAGGGAGGGGGGTGGATGGATGGAGCTGGCTGTGGGTGGGGGATGCATTGTGGAGGGGGAGAGATGGATGGTGCTGGCTGTGGATGGAGGGAGGGGGATGGATGGATGGAGCTGGCCGTGGGTGGGGGATGCATTGTGGAGGGGGAGAGATGGATGGTGCTGGCTGTGGATGGAGGGAGGGGGGTGGATGGATGGAGCTGGCCGTGGGTGGGGGATGCATTGTGGAGGGGGAGAGATAGATGGTGCTGGCTGTGGATGGAGGGAGGGGGGTGGATGGATGGAGCTGGCCGTGGGTGGGGGATGCATTGTGGAGGGGGAGAGATAGATGGTGCTGGCTGTGGATGGAGGGAGGGGGGTGGATGGATGGAGCTGGCCGTTGGTGGGGGATGTATTGTGAAGGGGGATGGATGGATGGATGGAGCTGGCCGTTGGTGGGGGATGCATTGTGGAGGGGGAGATGGATGGAGCTGGCCATTGGTGGGAGATGCTTTGTAGAGGGGGGTGGATGGATGGAGCTGGCCGTGGGTGGGGATGGATATATATATATAAAATGAGTGTGTATACAGGAGAGGGGTGTGCTCTGACATGTACACACTGTCCATTGGATGACACCTGTGAGCTCCCACGTGAGTTGGAGTACTATGTACAATCACTAGAGAGCCGAGGCACCTATCAGAGATGAATACTGTACATTAACCCAGTCTCCAGCAGCACGAGAAATGAATCCTTCAGCCACGCTGCTGGTAGCCTGCGCACCGACCCCCCCACCCCCTCTACCTCGGCGGGCTGTACTGTAGCAGAAAGCAAACTTGTCACAAGCCCGAGCAGCTGCAGTACAAGTTGTCTGCGCGAAGAGATCACAAAAGCTTCCTGCATGCTGGGACGGTGGCGGGATTACTGAACATGGGCTCTAGGCTACGGCTGGAGCCGTAGCCTAGAGCCTATGTTCAGTAATCCCGCCACCGTCCCAGCATGCAGGAAGCATAACAAGTGTGATCTCTTCGTGCAGACAACTACTGCAGTTGCTCGGGCTTGTGACAAGTTTGTTTTATGATACAGTACAGCCTGCCGAGGTGGGGGGGGGGGGGTCGGTGCGCAGGCTACCAGGCTGAAGGATTTATTTCTCGTGCTGCTGGAGGTGGAGCGGGGTTTAGCGTGGCAGCCGAAAATCGGCCGATTTTTTTTTTTTTTTTTTTTTTTTTTTTTTTTTTTTTTTTTTTTTTTTACAATAATCAGCCGATGCCGATTTCTTAAAAACGGCCAAATATCGGCCGATCGATATATCGGTCTACTTCTAATCAGTACTTCATCTACTGATGAAGGCCAATGAGAGGTCGACACGCATTTAGAGGGGAGGAGTCGTATCTGTGATGTCAGGGGAAGCACCATGACTGATCAGTGCTAAATAAATGACACTGGCAGGGAAGGGGGTTAACAATAGTGGGCGATCAAGGGGTTAACTGTGTTCCCTGGGTGTGTTCCAACTGTGTGGGGGATGGGCTTACTGGGACAACACAGAGATCACTGTTCCTGATCACTAGGAACAGCGGATCTCAGTGCTGTCCCCTGTCAGAGTGGGGATCCGCCTTGTTTATATAGGCAGATCCCCGTTCTTCCTCTTTACCGCAATCGCGGGTGGCCGGCAAACATCGAGGCCGTCTGACCCTCCGGCAGCACACACGCCCACTGTATCTCATGTACAGACCGGCGTACAGGAACGTCGGTTTGCGCAGCCGAGCCGCCTTGCCGCAGTATATATGCGGATCATCCTGGAGATGGTTTTTACAACTTGATTTTAGTCCACCTGTGGTAATTTCAGTTGATTGGACATGATTTGGTAAGGCACACACCTGTCTATATAAGGTCCCACAGTTGCACAGTCCCACAGTGCATGTCAGAGCACAAACCAAGCCATGAAGTCCAAGGAACTGTCTTTAGACCCCTGAGACAGGATTGCATCAAGGCACATATCTGGGGAAGGGTACATACAAATTTCTGCAGCAGGCCCAATGAGCACAGTGGCCTCTATCATCCGTAAATGGAATACGTTTGGAACCACCAGGACTCTTCCTAGAGCCGGGCAAACTGAGCAATCGAGAAGGGCTTTAGTCAGGGAGGTGACCAAGAACCTGATGAGAGTGGCGAACCTTCCAGAAGAACAACCAACTCTGCAGCAATCCACCAATCAGGTCTGTATGGTACAGTGGCCAGACGGAAGCCACTCCTCGGTAAAAGGCACATGACAGCCCGTCTGGAGTTTGCCTCAAGGACTCTGACCATGAGAAACAAAATTCTCTGGTCTGATGAAACAAAGCTTGAACTCTTTGGCCTGAATGGCATGCATCATGTCTGGAGGAAACCAGGCACTGCTCTTTACCTGGCGCCAAAACCATCCTGACAGTGAAGCATGGTGGTGGCAGTATCATGCTGTGGGGATGTTTTTTTTATCTGCAGGAAATGGAAGAATAGTCAGGATCGAGGGAAAGATGAATGCAGTAATGTACAGAGACATCCTTGATCACCTTCTCCAGAGCGCTTTGGACCTCAGACTGGGGCGAAGGTTCATCTTCCAACCGGACAATGACCCTTAGCACAAAGCCAAGATAACAAAGGTACAGTGGCTACGGGACAACTCTGAATGTCCTTGGGTGGCCCAGCCAAAGCCCAGACTTGAACCAATTTGAACATCTCTGGAGAGATCTGAAAATAGCTGTGCACCGACGCTACCCATCCAACCTGAAGGTGCGTGAGAGGTCCTGCAAAGAAGAATGGGAGAAACTGCCTAAAAATAGGTGTGCCATGCTTGTGGTATCATACTCAGACTAGAGGCTGTAATTGGTGCCAAAGGTGCTTCAACAAAGTATTGAGCAAAGGCTGTGAATACTTATGAACATGTGATCCTTTTTATATTTAAAAAAAAATTATAAAAATTTGCAAATATTTCAAACCAACTTCTTTCTAGTTGCCATTATGGGGTTTTGTTAATTGAATTGAATTGTGCGCAGCACAGGAATTGTATTTGAAAATTTAAAGGAATCGGGGGGCAGAAGTAACTCGGATGATCTCACTGCAGAGATATAAAATTATGAGGCTTCAGGCATAGGAGTGCCTATGCACAGTCCCAAGTGAGGACGTGCACTGCTATTTTTATCGTATGCTAAGGTTGTTTAACCCTTTTTCACATACCTTGACCAAATAAATTTGGTTTTTGTAAGCCAAGCATGTGCATGCAAATGACTGTAAACTATACTGGCTTTTTCAGATATTATTATAAAAAATATATATATTTTAATAATAGTAAAACCTTGGATTGCGTTCCAGAAACATGCTTGTAATTCAAAGCACTTGTATATCAAAGTGAATTTTTCCATAAGAAATAATGGAAATTCAAATGATTCGTTCCACAACCATTTTTTTCATAGGTCCTTCAGTTTATAGTCAGAATAAAACGATTATAGCAATGTGATAAGTTGTGTAACCATAAAATGCCCATCCAAAAATGGAAGCCTCCACAAGGGGATTAGAAGCAAAATCCAGAAGGAGCTACAGAGTAGAAAAGAAAAGAGAAGAGAGGTGCATAAGTGTAGCAATAAGTTGCTAAATGTTGTACCTTCATTAAATGTAACCATATTGCTACACTTGGAGGTGCCTCTCTTCTGTTTTATACTCACCTGTGACATGGCGCTACTTGTATATCAAGACATCACTTGTACATCAAGTCAAAATCTATTAAAAAATGTTGTCTGTCTTGCAAAATGCTCTCAAACCAAGGTTGTGTGTGTGTGTGTGTGTATGTATGTATGTGTATGTATATAATTATATTTAATTTTTTTTGTAAAAATCACCTTTAACCACTTCATTACTGGGCACTTAAACCCCCTTCGTGCCCAGATCAGCTTTCAGCTCTGACGCATTTTGAATGACAATTGCACGGTCATACAACACTGTACCCAAACTATATTTTTATAATTTTTTTCCCACAAATAGATCTTTCTTTTGGTGGTATTTGATCATCTCTGCGATTTTTTTTTTTTTTTTTTTTTTTTTTTTTTGCGCTATAAACATAAAAAGACAGAAAATTAAAAAAAAACACAATTTTTTTTACTTTTTGTTTATAATAATATCCCATTTAAAAAAAAAAAAAATTTCCCTCGGTTTAGGCCGATACATATTCTTCTACATATTTTTGTTAAAAAAAAATCGCAATAAGCATATATTGATTGGTTTGCGCAAAAGTTATAGCGCCTACAAAATAGGGGATAGATTTATGATTTATTTTTTACTAGTAATTGTGGCGATCTGCGATTTTTTTTTTTAATTTTTTTTTTTTGTCAGACCTGCGATATTGCGGCGGACGTATCGGACACTTTTGGGACCATTCACATTTATACAGCGATCAGTGCTATAAAAATGCACCAATTACTGTATAAATGTGACTGGCAGTGAAGGGGTTGACACTAGGGGGCGAGGAAGGGGTTAAATGTGTATCCTGGGTGTGTTCTAACTGTGGGGGAAGGCGACTGACTGGGGATCGGTCTCCTCTCTCCCTGACAGGACGTGGAGCTCTGTGTTTACACACAGAGCTCCACGTCCCTGCTGTCACCGCCGATCGCGGGTACCTGGCGGACATCACGGCCGTCAAGGCACGCGCATCGGCTTCTCATCGATGCGCCAGGCACTGTGTTTCCCCGCTGCGCGCCTGGGGAATGTCAACAAGAGGACGTCCAAAGACATCCACTCGGCACTTGAGAGCCACGCTGTGGATGTCTTTCGTCCATAGCGAGGATCCCAAGTGGTTAAACTTGGTTTGTAGGCTTTGTGATTAAACAAACAGTTATGGCGTGCCACAAAACTTTAAATGGCCATATTTCCATGTTTTCTCTGGCAGGTACATTGGTTTTATAATTGCCTATTATCCGTTACGTGTGTTTGCAAACTGAAAATAACAGAAGGAGCAGCTGCCTCCATCATTAAGCTGTCACATCTCACTCAGTGTGCAGCTGGTAAAATAAAATCTGTAAAACCAGCCATTTTGTTCGATAATCTGAATCTTCATTTTCCTGTATGGTTGTAATCGTGCGGTCTTACTTCTCAGATTATTTTTATTCGTCTAGCGGATTTTTTTTTTTTTTTCTACATACCATCTTTATGCAACATTTTGTATTATCATACCACTAATCACAATACAAGACAAAAACATATATACACAATCAACATTACTTGTGAAAGTCACTTTACATGAAAAAATCTATCTATAATACAGGAACATCCCACACAAAAAAGAAGGGAAAGGGGTGGGAAAAACATATGGGGGTATGGAAAGGGCGATTTTTTTTTTTTTTTTTTTTTTTTATATCTGCCCAACAACAAATTGGTAAAAAAAAAGCATAAAAATGCAAATCGTAACAAAATTGTGTGCCCAAAACGCACAGCAAAAATTACTGTAGAAATGGATCAAAGGCAAACTGCATAGGTGTGACCTGAGCCTTATGCTGGCCATACACGTATTGATTTTTGGACGAGAATATTCATACAAAAAATCTTTGTACATTCGCTGAATGAAAGAATGTCGTGCTTTTTTAACATTCAGTTTTTTTAAAATGAATTTCTGAATGAAAAACCACATACATGGTCTCCAAGAAGTTGGTCCATTAGACAGGAAAGATACTTGTGTGTCCAGAGCGCTGGATGTTCTTTTGGCTGGGCATTTTTGTGGGTTTTACGTCTAAAATACAAATCCGTGTGTGTGTTTGTTTTTGTGTTTTATATATATATATATATATATATATACCATTTTGTGTGTGTGTGTGTGTTTTTTTTATATCTATCTATCTATCTATCTATCTATCTATCTATCTATCTATCTATCTATCTATCTATCTTACATACACCATTTTGTGTATGTATGTATATATGTTTATTTTTGCTGTTCTATTTTGCGGGGCACATTTAAAGTCCCATTTTTATCCATAGGTTTTCAAGTTGTTTTTCAGATTTGGGAGGCTGGCTTCAGGCAGCTCTGTAATCTCTTGGAGCCACCCTTGTTGACCTGTTGTCTTGTGTGAACTGCCTGCGAAACCGATGCGGGAACCCGCACAGGAACTGCGCTGGTTCCCGCTACGCACCAGTGTGAACCAAGCTTTTTTTTCCCACTTTAATTGTATGTAAACCACCTTGTGTTTTTGGGTCATGGTTTGTGATGGCAGTAAATGTTTACTTTAAAGGGAAACTACACCAAAAAAAGGGTATTGCTGTATGTCTAAGTACTGATTAGGTAGTGCTGCAGCTTTTTGTTTGTAAATCAAGATTATTATTATTTTTTTTTTGATCTATCGCTATCCCATAAATCTGCACAGGATAGAGTTTAGGATAGTGACTTAATACATTAAATACTTTTCTTTTATATAACCTAATGCAGTGTTGTTTCTTTCCAGTCTGCCGAGTTTGGAGTTGTGCCAGTGTCATTAAGCCATGCTCGAGATGCTTTCTTATTTGGACGACTGGTGGAAAATCTTCTGACACATGTGAAAGATCAAAGTAGGTAACCTAAAAATTTCATAAATTGATGAATAACAGTTTGGTGGCTACATTACCCCAAAAAATAAAAAAAAAACGATATTTTATTATTATTATTATTATTATTATTTATTTTGTTTTTTTTATAGCTGATGTTCTCTCCAGCTTCAAGAACATGGTTAAGAACTGTCTTTTGAACCCTGAACCAGAGCTCCGGCCTGCTCTGTCATCTTTACTCTCCCATGACTATTTTAGGTACGCAAGTTACTACCTAAACAACATTTTTTTTTGGGACTACGGCATTTGTTTTAATTGATGTTTTCAATGTATACATGCCTTTTTTTAAATGAAGGAAAAGCGTCCTTGACCAAGTCTCTCTCATGTTGACTGCCCGAATGGCTGAAATATCTGGATATCCCCTAACATTGAATTGGCCCGATCCAAATTTTATGTTGAGCCAGGCTGTTTGGTTTGCTCATGTTGTACAAATTTTCTGTCCATTTCAGTCTTTCTCATGATCAATGCTTGCATGCTGTGAAGACACCTGGCAAGCCACTGTTGCTTTTAGAAGAGAGGCATTATGTGGTGTGTGTGTATATATTCTATGTATGTATGTATGTGTATATATATATATATATATATATATATATATATATGTGTGTGTGTGTGTGTGTGTGTGTATATGTATATATATGTATATATATATATATATATATATATATATATATATATATATATATATATATATATATATATATATATATATATATATATATTTATTTAATTATATTAGGGCTGTTACTGCTAAAAAAAATTGTGTTCGACTAATTTTGATTAATTATAACGCACATACATTTTTCGGATCACCACCATATATAGTCCCCACTGTAATATCCACAGACATCTCCCCCACTGTATAGGATGATTAGTGCTTGCTTAGTCTTACCAGAGAAGCCGGCCGAACACAAGCAGTTGAGGCCGGGTGATGACGTTGGCGCGCCGCTCTAGGCCACCACCGGGTGGACCAAAATGGCCGGAAGCTAGGCTAAAGCCGCGGCCTTTTCTATGGCTGAGGAAGCAGCGGAGTCTTGCGGATCACATGGTGTGCCGATCCGCATATGGTGACCCGTTCGGATCACTGATCATTTACGATCCGTTGCACCACTAGTACGGATCACTTTTTTTTTTTTTTTTTACGATTAATCAAGGAATTAATCTTTAATTTACACAGCCCTAATAAATATATTATAAAAAAAATCTTTGCCACAGTTAATACTGTTTTGGCAGAAAGAATAGGACTACTTACAAAGTAGTTTTATTTACAAAAAGCTGTTTCACTGTCAATGCTGACTAGCTGTCAGTGATCACATGATTGGCTGCTGTCATACCTGCTTGGTGACATGATCCCGAGCCTCACTTTTTTAAGGCACAACTCAAAAAAAAACTACATCTTGTCAGAGATACGAATGCTTGCGCATGCGCATCAAATAACCTGCTGTACTTTCTTACCCGACAGGTTTATTAACCCCCAGGTTCAGCTGAGGGTACATGTTTCTAAAATAGTGAGCGTGTGCATGGGGGATCAGGGGTATGGGTGCTGCTTTCAGATACCTTTTTTTTATATTGACTAAACTAAGAAAAAACGAGAGATCATACAGGATAAATAACTTCTACCCATCTTCCCTAGCTATCATTATGTTTGATTTAAAACTGCCTGTCTGTGCATGAAATAGTTGCCTAAAATAGCTACATCAGGTAAGTATTCTTTCATGCCTGAGTACCTTAATTAGAAGAAAAAGTTTTCACCTTAGATGGCTTTGTTCTTTTGTTACATGAACTTGCAAATATCGCTATATTTGTATGTCAAAATAAAGGCATGTTATTAACAATGTCATCCTCTGATTATGTATGTTGTAGTGTGTATATTTGTATACACAGTGTGTGTATAACACACACACACACCCACACCAACAAAATGGAAAGTTAAATGATCAGAGGAGGAATCATAATAAATCAATATTTGGTGTGATCACCCTTTGCCTTCAAAACGGCATATTTATTCTAGGTACATTTGCACACAGTTGTTGAAAGAACTCGACAGCTAGGTAGGTTCCAGACCTCTCTGAGAACTAACCACAGACCATTTGTTCATGTAGGCTGCTTTAGATCCTTCTGTCTCTTCATGTAATCCCAAACAGACTTGATGTTGAGATCAGGACTCTGTGGGGGCCAAACCATCACTTCCAGGCTCTTCTTTACAGTGAAGGTAGTCATTAATGACATTGGTTGTATGTTTGGGTTCGTTGTCCAGCTGCAGGATACATTTGGGGCCAATCACACACCTGTCTGATGGTATGGCATGATTAATCTGCCTGTATTTCTCCAGCCCTTCTCCTGCCTTCTGCTACAGACAAATATTTAAAATTTTGACTAGTCAGTCCAAAGCACCTGCTGCGATTTTTCTGCACCCCAGTTCTTGTGTTTGCATGCATGGGTTGAGGGACTTGTTTTCACATTGGAGGTATTTCTTTCTGACCACAATTCTTCCATGAAGAAAACTTCAGGCCAGACTTTTCCATACAGTAGATGGATGTAGCTGGATCCCGCTGGTTTCCACCAGTTCTATGCTGATGACACTGCCAGCCATCTTCTGATGTTGACGGGATGTAAGCATGATGTGTCATCCATCTGCTGCATTAGGTTTCCTTGGCCGACCACTGCATCTGCGGCCCTCATCGTTGCTTGTTTCTTTGTGCGTCTTAAAAAAAAGTTTGAACAGCACATCTTGCAACTCTAGTCTGCATTGAAATCTTTGCCTGGGAGAGACCTTGTTGGTGCAGTATAACTACCTTGTGTCTTGTTGCTGTGCTCAGTCTTGCCATGGTACATGACCCGTGACATAAAACTGTCATCTTCAACCTCACCTTTTGTAGCAGAGTTTGGCTGTATCTTACCCAGTTTTAGGCCTTCTACACAGCTTGTTTTCCATTTCCGTTAATGACTGTGTTTCAAGGTACTTATGAATCTTCTGATCATTAAAGGGGTTTTCCACCCATTTTTTAAGTTTATTAAAAGTCAGCAGCTACAAAAAGTGTAGCTGCTGGCTTTTAATAAACTGACCCTTACCTGCTCCAGCGTTCCAGCGACGCGCCGGCCGGGGGTCCGCTCCTCTCCCCCCCCCTCCCCGGCCGGCGTCTTCATTGTCACTGTGGGCACCCGGCCGTGACAGCTTTTGGCTTCACGGCCGGGCACCCACTGCGCATGCGCGAGCGGCACTGCGCATGCGCGCGGCCTGGCGCGGCGCTGTTTGATTGGACAGAGGATCGCCTGGGACCTGTCACGTGTCCCAGGCGATCGCCTACAGGGAGGGGCTGCCAAAAGGCGATATGACATATCGCCTTTGCAGCCCCTCGGCGGAAGGAGGAAGTGGGACAGGAAGTCCCCTTCTCCTGAAGCCCCCACTCCCCCCCCAAAAAAATTACATGCCAAATGTGGCATGTAAGGGGGAGAGGAGTGGGTTAAGAGGAAGTTCCATTTTTGGGTGGAACTCCTCTTTAACATCTGCTTGGTATAATTGGTTAATCGTACACCTGACTTTAATCCTTCAAAATCTGTAAGTTTTTTGCGTGTAAAATGTGCAAGGGTAAGAATTGATGTTGATTTGAAGCCAAAGGGTAGTCACACCAAATATTGATTTCGATTTTTCCTTTGTTTGCTCACTTTGCATTTTGTAAATTGATAAAATAAACAATTGGTGTGTGTGTTTACAATTTTGAAAGCATTCTTGCTTTTACAGTATTTCTTCATACCTGCCTAAAACTTTAGTACTGTATATACAGGGTATAATTAAAATATAAGTGTGTATATATGTATGTATGTATGTGTGTGTGTGTGTGTGTATATATATATATATATATATATATATATATATATATATATATATATATATATATATATATATATATATATATATATATACCGGTGTATATATATATATATATATATATATACCGGTATATGTAAAAAAAAAAAAAAAAAAAATCATTACCCCTTCCTCCACTTCTAATGTTTTAAATAGGAATCATTTTCTGGAAATTGTCAACTTCCTGGAAAGTTTAACTGTAAAAAGTGAAGAGGAGAAGAATGAATTTTTCAAGTGAGTACATGGGTAGAGAGGATTTCAGTCTACTTCTATGCTTTTTCAATGGTAATTTCATTTCTGTGCATTAAAGAGGTATTAAAGGCAAAAACAACAATTTTATATATTGCAGCTTACCAATTTTTAAGCAGAGTATACATATTGAGTTGTGTGTTTTTTTTTTTTTTTGTGTTTTTGTTTTATTTTTTTCTGTTCTGCTGGCAGGTTGAATGGGAAAAAAACTCAGATTTCTTTATCGTACATCACGGGACACAGAGTCTAGTCATTACTAAGTGGGTTATATTCCACCTTCAGGTGCTGGACACTGGTGTACTCAATTAGAACAGAAAGTTCCCTCCCTATATAACCCCTCCCATACTGGGAGCGCCTCAGTTTTTTCACCAGTGTCTAAGGTGTTGGTCACGAGTAAACATGTGCTCTGAGGAGCTCCACTGGAGGGATCCATGCTGGATTTAAAAAGCCTCCATAGAACTCGGATCTGTCCAAGGTGCTTCATAGCCAAAGTGGATGGTACCCGGGCCTGGGTACGAAGGATGAGGTTTTCCCTATAATGCCTCTCTTCAGAGGGCTGGACCCTGGGTTCCAGTACTTTGTGCCTTACCAAGGAACCAAATGTTTTCTGCTGCCAGGGTGCTTTATAGGTCCAGGGGAGTGGTGTTCCTGACCATGGACCCCGGTCCCTGAAGGTCTGAGACAATACCCACGGTGAGGGGTGAAGGCTGGGCCTCTTGCTTTGCAATACAATGCAGCGTGGAAAGGTAAGCGGAGGTACCTACGGGACTTGGTCCGACAGTAGGTTCTCCATTGGGGATTATGGGTCTCGCCTATTTTTATGCTTCTATGCATGGGCTACTTAACCACTATGTCTTCTGAGACAGGATGGCTCTGGCACCCATATACCTCCCCTCGTTGGTCCTAGTCCTCTGCTGAAGGGGCTATTGGGTCTTGCCTATAATGCATGTGTGCCTGGGCAAAGAAACCACTATGTCTGTTGAGAAAGGATGGCTGTAGTACCCATAGATCTCCCCTTCAGGAGGATGGTACCCCTAAGTCCGATGCAAAGGATTGTCATGAGTAGCTGCATGTCTTATCTGTTTTCCACCACTAAAGGCAGTAAAAAGACATGCCTGGTGTTTCGCTTACCATGCTTTCCAGGAACGGAAGCTCAAGGTTAGCTGATCTATGGTGCGGCTTACTTCCTCCGCTTCAGGTTCTGCCACGATGGGGGGGGTCCCTCGTAGTCCGGGTCCACGGCAGTCCTTGGGGGATCTCCCTCTCCCCCACCATTCCCCTACGCGCGCGCGCTTTGTAGGCGGGGGGACGATGTGGTTGCTGCTGGCGCACGTGGATACAGATTCATCACCTACTCAGCATCTAGCTGTGCAGATTAGCAGGCATTATTTGCTAGACTAAGTTCAGCTGTTGATGCACCAGGGTTAAGTTCCTCTGCTTTTGGCTTAGGACTTTTTTGTCTCCTCGTAAAAGAGGGTTCAGGGGTAGGAAGGGGTATCACCACCTGAATCTGGTGGCCCTTTATCATGCTTGCATGATACTATCCTCTCCTGTAGAGACTTAGGACAGCTCACATAATGAGCTATCAGCCCTGTCAGGCGTTGCAGCCTCCCCCAACATTGCAGTCACTCTGCATATGTTTTGTTGCATTGCATTTAAGAGGTTAACTGCTATATTCACAGCCTCACAAGCAGAAAACAGGGTGTGTCCCTTTCTCTGCTCTAAATCCTCAAACCAGGGGATTGAAAAACCCGAGGATGAAGGTTCACTGTCAGAGAACAGATAACAGGTGACAGCCTAATGAGGAGAAAACTATCAGAAGCCCCACAAGCTCTGGTTGCAGCTGCAGTCTTTTCAGAGATTCAAGCGGCATATAACTTCCCTCAGCCTAGACGGCCAGAGCCTCTGTCTCTATAAAGTCCTCATCCTGGTGTAGGCTAACCGAATGCACAACTGGGGGATGCACAGTTGCTGCTGTGCACATGGCTAACGTCGCAGGTTTGCGGAGACGCACATCTGCAGAACATAACTGCCTCTTTACCAGTCCGCATGTTTGCATGAAATACATGAGTTTGGAATGTTCAAAATGCATGTGTGGTAAAAACAGGTAATAGAGCATGTTTTATTGTTGATCACATAAATATACATGTTTTTTTGTTTGTATGATTTTACATGGTCACATAAGGATGGTTAATCACAGCAAAGTGCCTAAAATCGCATTAAAAATGCTTAAAGTGCATAAAGATGCGGGATCACACGTGGTTACCTGATAACCCGAGTCCTCGATTATCCAAAGATATTTGGTCACACAGAGAGGCTTGTTTTCCACAGGAATGCCTAAAATCGCATAAAAATGCTCAAGGGCATAAAGATGCGGGATCACACATGGTTACCTGATAACCCGAGTCCTTGATTACCCAAGGATATTTGTTCACATGGAGAGGCTTGTTTCCACAGGAATGCCTAAAATCGCATAAAGATGCGGGATCACACATGGTTACCTGATAACCGAGTCCTTGATTGCCCAAGGATATCTGGTCACACGGAGAGGCTTGTTTCCACAGGAATGCCTAAAATCGCATAAAAATGCTGGAATGCATAGAGATGCGGGATCACACATGGTTACGTGATAACCCAAGTCCTTGATTACCCAAGGAAATTTGGTCACACAGAGAGGTTGTGTCCGCAGAAATGCCAAAAATTGCATTAAAATGCTTAATTGCATAAAAATGCTGGATCGCACAGGGGTGCTCGATCATACAAGAATCCTTGGTCACACAAGGGTACTTGTCCGCACAGGAGTGCTTTAGATGCATAGATGTTGGATCGCATGAAAATTGCTGAATCGCATAAGGATGCATGTTTGCCTAGATTTTGCGTTATGAGGCATGATAATTAGGTTTCCTTAATTATACAGGATTCCTTGGCCTTACATAGAAATACGTGTCTGCAGGGGTACGTGTTGCACAATGCTGCTTAACACGTTCATAGCGCATGCTTGTTTGCAAGATGCTTGTTCATAGCTCACATGCTATATGTATGCGTGTATGCAGCACGCCCCCTTTTTTGTTTTTGTCGAAAACATATTTGTATGAATTAATGTTTCCATGATCACACGCTTCCATAGAGGCATATGGCTTTAAAGCTTGCTACATGCACATATGGGGAGCTATTTGCAGGGGTGTGTATTTACAAAGCTGCTAGGGCCCGCCTCTAGCAGGTCTAAAGGCCCAGGGTATAGCAGTAATGGCATACCGAGGCAAACTCCTGCTGACAGATTAATCAGTAGCATGGCTGGGCCTAGGGGAGTCCAGCATGGTTAAATATGTCTAGAGGGAATATGCCGGCTTCATTCAAAGACAGTTCCCTATGCTCAGTTTTATTCAAGGCTGATATAAACATTAATCTGTCGGCCTGGAACGAGTGGATCTTAACCTAGCATTATCCTAGGAGTCTGGTCCCAGGGATATGCTGAAATTTCAGTTGATGGTTCTTAACTGAATGATTGGCAGAAGGGAAGATCCTTCATACCCATTACCTGGGAGCAGGTTGCGAGGGCTGGCCTCTAGGGATAGAATCCAGGCCTGGAAGAGACCACGGCACAGGGAAGGTGGTCATGCTCCAAGGGAGCCTTATCTGTCAGCTTTCTAGAGCTACGGATGGAGCATCAGGTATAAGGGCCTGAACGTTTGGGTTACAGGGTTGCTCTGTCTGAACACAATATTTGTTTACCAGGGAGGAGCTTGTGCCTTGCCTATTGACAATTGTAATTTCATGGAATACTAGATTGGCAGGCGATTCGCTGGAGCCGTCTACAATTGTGTCCGGGGGATTAACCTCTACACCCCGACTTTTTTCTGACCAAATGTCACAAACGGTACCCTGTACATAAAGGGTGTGGGCGTCCAGGTTCAACAAGAAATTGAACAACTTTGTGTCAAGGACAAAGGATCCACCCGCATGCGGGACAGATGTGTTCCTGGGGGACCAGTTGACGCTGGTTTATGTGTTTTCTCCCCCCAGGGCCTCAACTTTCGTGGCTTCCATGCTACATCAGATGAGAACGGAAGCTGGCCTAATTGTTCCGGCATAGCCCATACGACCTGACAGTGCAGGAACAGCAGAGGTGATCGTAGAGGAGCAGGCCTGCTTCGGAGGGTTACATCCTGTCTTGCATACAGGGGTATTAATGGTCTGGCTGGTATAGCCCGCATTCTTGAGGATCGGGGCTTACAGAATCAGAAGCAATTCCCTTGATTCATACAGGAGAGCTGGCCTCCAGGACCAGATATCCTAGGATCTGGAAGGCCCGTGTTCCTGGTGTGAAAACAAGGGGTGGCATCCTTTGGTAGTATGTCCTAGGTAATATTTTTGCCTTCCTACATTGGAAAGGAGATGGAGCTAGCCTTAAGTTCCATCAAGGATTCTGATCTCGGCCTTGTCAATATTTTCAAGGGTCGCTTGTGTCACACTCTTGATCCGGGCCGTTATACAAGGGGTGACGGGTATAAGTCCACCAATTAGGTCGCCCTTGTGCTCGGAGGATTGGATCTAGTGTTGCTGGCTTAGAGTCAGCACCTTGGGCTGATGCACCATAATTTCCTTCATCCTTCTAAAGAGGAAATTGGTGTTCTTGGTTGCGGTTGCCTCCGCAAGAGAGTATTGGCAACTTTCTTTATATAGAGCCATACTTCATTATTTTTTCAAGAAGGCTGATGTTAAATCCTCACCCAACCTTATTTACTAGAAGGATCTAGTGTTCATTTCAATCAAGATATTCTTGCCTTTTTTTTTTTTTTCAAGACCTTGGTCCGGAAGGAAAGGTTATTGCTTTCTCTCAATAAAGATGAGAGCAGTTAAAACTCTATCTGAAGGGTTCAGATATAGAAACCTAACGTTTTGTTTTGCTGCCAGAAGACCCTAGATGTGGGCGGGCAGTGTTTGGATCAGCTATTAAAATGGCTACACGCTCTCTCGTTGGAGTAAGAAAGGTCAAGACCTATCTGAAACGGCTGCTCGGATATGGAAAATTGATGTTGTTGCGCTACCAGGAGGCCCCAGGAAAGGGCAGGCAGCGTCTAAGTCAACTGTTGTCAAGTGTTGATTCATCAGGTTTTATTCAGGCTTGTGGTTTAAGGAGAGGGCTCCCCCTGTTTCTTTTGGGGTGCACCCTACCAGGATAGTTAGCACTTCATGCATGGTGCATTACCAAGCCTTTATGACTTAGATTTGCCAGGCCGCAACTTGATCGTTGGGGATTAGTGAACGTAAGCACAATCAGGTGAACCTAATACGGCAGGAGGATGCAGCCTTTTTCGGCGCAGTATGCTGCAGGCAGCATTATAGGTCCTCATGTCTGATGGCGGTCTGCGTTGTTGGTGTCTCCCTCCCCTCAGTAAGCATTGCTTTAGAACATCCCACTTAGTAATGACTAAGACTCTGTGTCCCGTGATGTACAATAAAGAAAATAGGATTTTTATAACAGCTTACCTGTAAAATCGTTTTCTTGGATTACATCACGGGACACAGAGTTCCTGCCCCTCTTGTTTAGGGATATTGGGACACTTATTGCTTTGCGACAAAAACTGAGGTGCTCCCAGTATGGGAGGGGTTATATAGGGAGGGAACTTCCTGTTCTAATTGATTACACCAGTGTCCAGCACCTGAAGGTGGAATATAACCCACTTAGTAATGACTAGACTCTGTGTCCTGTGATGTACTCCTCCAATAAAAGGATTTTACAGGTAAGCTGTTATAAAAATCCTATTTTCTGTATAAGGCCTCATGCATACTGGACGTTTTTTGAAAGTTTTTACAGCAGCTGTTTTTGGCTGTAGAAAAAAAAATAGCGCTTTTGATTTCTCCCGTAGACTTTTAAAGGGTGTTCCGCGGCTTTCGAATTTGCTGCGAACACCCCAAATTGTTAGCTATTCACTGCAAAGCTACTGGCGTTTCTATAATGTTGTTTTAACGTCCAGTGTGAGTGAGGTCTTAACACTATCAATGTAGATGCCGGGATCCTTCTGGCTGTGTCTTTGTTTTTCTGACAGCGGGGACTCCTCCAAAAAATAAATTAAAAGTCAAAAGTGAACAAAAACATAAGACAGTGTTTTTTAATATAAATTAATACACATGTCCCCTGTTAGAAATCCTCATCAATTGCGATGAACGGCAGTTGCCGACTCACTCAAACGGTGGTAGCGCACTCTCCACAGAAGCGCACCTCACACATTGATCTGACGTTTGTGGGTAAATCCTATGACGTAGAACCAGAGTTATATCCTATCTAGCGAATGCATTATAATTATGTTCCTGCCTGGTCATGTTTAGCAAAGCTTTATGGATCATCAAAAAAAATCTGTTCCCATGTCTGCTTATTGATGCATTCTCCAACATCAGTTTCCCGGGCCTTGATCGCCATAGTATTGCCTGGAGAATCCTTAATTGAGATATTGTATATGCTGGAGATGAGTGGAGTTTTTGTTAAACATAACTTTTCAAAGAGAGAGAGAGGGAAAGGTTGCCCTATTTTTCGGGTGATTCAAGAAATGCCTGATTTTGGAGGCATGGGCAAAATGTAGGGAGCATTTCAGTGGAGATATTTTGTCTCTGTAGGAAGACTCCCCTGTTGGGGGGGGGGGGGGGAGGAGAAAAGACCAGCTTTGGGTAAGGCTACAAATTTACAGTGTAATGAGTTTGTGATATGATCCCAGTGGAAGAGTTTTACTTAAAACTGCAGTTTTTTGTATTTTGTCTTGCTTAAATCCGTTTTGCGGTTTCTTAGTTTTTTTATTATAAAATATTTTTCATAGGTGCACAAAAAATGCAATAACACATGCAGTATTTGTTTTGTTCTTGTATAGGTTTCTTTTGGACAGAGTGGCAACTTTGCCAGAAGAGCTCATCTCCTCCAGATTGGTCCCTCTGTTACTAAATCAATTTGTATTTGCTGAGCCTATGGCAGTAAAGAGCTTTCTTCCCCATCTTCTGAGACCAAAAAGAGGTAATTTTTTTTTTTATCATTTTGAACAGACTTTCAAATTTCGCAGGATTGTCAGACTTTTCTAATACTCAAATGAGCGTGGCTGTGGTGGCGGCCAGGTTGAATTTGGTTACAATTAAGGCATGTTTGCCAGGCTTTTTTCTTTATTATAGGTTAGTAGGTGTTGAAAAATCATTATGGTATATTATGCTTTATATCAGCCTTTCTCAACTGGGGTGCCGAAAAGCTGTCAGATGAGACTCCGCTCCCGATCTCCTGCTGAACTGTACTTCAGCAGTGAGGGAGCTCAGTCAGACTGTTGATTACATACACTCAGCAAAGTGAAAGTCAAAGGCAGGGGGAGTGTGTGCTGTGCTCTCTTCCTTCCCCTACAGTGCAGTACCCAGCTGTGTGAAAGAAGGTACCATACTGCAACTTTTTAAATGGCTGCGTGCGTGCGTGCGTGCGTGTGTGTGCGTGTGCGTGTGTGTATATGCATGTAAATCCACTTTTAATCCTGACCCCCTTTTCCTGTACAATCGGAACCGCTTTTTAGGGCATGTTCGTAAACGCAAGGACCGCTGCTCTTTTGAAAATCAATCCATGCTCAGATTGCTTTTCAGAGACATTTGACAGTAGGGGTGTTGGAAATTATTTCCAATCAATGCATCCTTGAAAAATTCTGCATCTATACAGAGAACGGCTGCATCACAATTGCATGAATTACGGCATCCTGGCACACCCTCCCTACATTTACTTATCTGCAATTCATCAGAATATTGCACAGATATTTTTGTATGCTGAACTGTATTTGTTTCAGGGATTTATGGGTTTAGATCTGTTATTTTGTGGCTACTATTGCATGCATTCATTAGTATGTGCACAATTTATTAGCACTATTTAGATATGTCTCTCAATGTTCTTAATAGAAATAAAAGTGACTTTTTTTTTTTTTATGTAAACATTCATTGTAATAGAAAAAAAGAACAGGACCTCCTTAAATATGAGATCTGAGGTCAAAATGACATCAAATCTCATATTTACACTAAAATGCTAAATTTTCGTTTGGGGGGAAAAAAGTCCCTTTTTGTAGAACAATGGGCGGAAGTAACTTTTTGACGTTGCTTCTGTCCTGCAATGGTATGGAGCCAGGTTGGGGCCATCTTCCCCTCACTCAGCTCCATACCACATAGGGGATAGGATCAGATTTGCTGCTGGCTGCGATAAAAGTGATCTCACAGCGAATCTGCCGCAGAGACCACTTTTATCTGAAAGCGCACCGCTCCCACTGAAGAAGAGGATACTGGGGTTATGGCAGCTAGCTAAAGAACCAACAAACAATGTTGGTGAGGAAAAAATGGGTTAACATAAAAATATTGTTCCAATAATTAAACCAATAATCAAATAGTTAAAATCAGATTTTAACTATTTGATTATTGGTTTAATTATTGGAACAATATTTTTATGTTAACCCATTTTTTCCTCACCAACATTGTGCTGCTATTGGCACGTTTGTTCACCTGATCTTACTATTTATTATTTATTCACTCTCATTATCCTCCTCATTATGTCAATAATGCTGGGTGGTATTCTTAGATAAAACCCAGAGTGGAACATATTTAGACCATCAACAGAGGACGGAGTTATCCACAGTTGATTTCTGGTTATTATTGCTATATGCACTTAGTCACTTTTATATTTGCAAGCGCCATTACACCCCCCCATTCTTTATCTGCTACCAGTGTGTGAACACTACTAGTCGTGGCTGCTGCTTAGTTATTATTATTATTTTTTTAGTTCCTTGTGCCCTTGTTAGGTTGGTTTGCGCATTAGTTCCCCCCCCCATTTTTATATGGCAGCTAGCTGCCGTCGTATAATGATGGTGAGGTCGATCCCCAATTGGTTAACAAGGGTGTATGCATTAGGATAACATTTTCTGTGTGCAGCAGCTCCCCCTAATACTTAAGCCCATCTCTATCCAGCGATGCTGCACCAGAGACCCGGCTGTCCGGGACGCCCCTCATTGGCTAAGACAATCAAAGTCAGTAAGCCAATGAGGAGAGAAAGAGAGAATGGACATAGGGAGCTGTGGCTCTGGTGTCCCCATAGCAAGCTGCTTGCTGTGGGGGCACTCAACAGGAGGGCGGGGCCAGGAGTACTGAAAAGGGAGAAGAGAAGGATCTGGGTTGCTCTGTGTAAAACCACTCCACAGAGCAGGCAAGTACAACATGTTTTGTTATTTTTAAAGAAAAAAATAATACTTTAGTATCACTTTAAGAAAACAAATCCACTTATATATTCTTATAGCTGACCTGGGAAATGTAAAAATTATTCCTTGCAGTGGGGCTTTCAGTGATGACTGGCTTATTGGGCATTTCTGCTCGAATTTTTTGATGTAAACCATGCATCGCGGAACTAAATCATTGACAGGATAATCGTAATCGAAACGTGATACCAGTGAAGATGCTCACCTCTTTGGCAGCCGGTGGAGAGGCAAAAATCTCACGACTTGTTTTAACCCTGTAAATGCAGCATCACCACACTGCAACCACGTGCAATGCACACAGTTGTGGGGTGGTTGCAGTGCAGCCCCATTTACGTGTAGCTATACTTCCAGCCATGGCTACATGTGTACACCCACAGCTGCTGCCTCAGCAGCTAAAGGGGGAGCTGCTAGGGGTGGTAAAAGCTCAACTGCATGTTTTTACTGCCCCCAACCTCACATGTGAACAAACCCTTGGTTCACATATGTGTGGCTATGTGCTTTGTGTATTGTACCATTAAGAATTAAGGGCAACCCTAAAGAGCAGAGCATTTGTCTGCATGTCAGGAATGAGCATGCTTTTGTGTGCGTTCTGCAACACACAGTAACGTGAACCAAGACTTGGATAGGGGTTGCTTGAGACTGAAAATACTTTTTAAGGGCGCCTGACTGGAAAAAGGTTTAGAAACACTGCTTTATATTATAGTATGTTTTTTTTTTTTTTTAATGCATTTTTTATTATTCTTTAATGCAACTGTCAGTTCATAGCTGCTCTGTTAAAGTAAGCCTGTTTTTACAGAGCTAAATAGCTCAAACTGGCTTTGACTCTATTTTTACTTGCATCTGAATGTGTCCAAGGAGTGACTGTTCCTCCCCTCTCTATGTCTGCCAGTTCCTTGCTAATTCAATCAGAACTCCGATATAGGAAAGGATAGGAACAGATCAAAACACGGCTCACACTTTCATAAAATGTGTGCAAAACTACAGCTGCTGCATTATGAACCATACTCCTTTTTTTTTCGATCGCTTGTAAACAGGATGCCATCATGTGGAAATTATTTTTAAAGCAGACTTGCGCCTTTCAACTTATAACTTTGCAAGTTTTATTTCAATAACACAACTTCATTATTCCAATAATATATCTCGCATTTTATTACAGATATTATGGGGAGAAACCGTGAAGATTGTCTCCTGTCCCCACCTCTCTTCCAGACCAGAGTAATCCCAGTGTTGATGAAAATGTTTGAAGTTCATGAAGAACATGTTCGAGTTGTGTTACTGACCCATATTGATGCTTATGGAGAACTTTTCACTTTAAAAGAACTAAAAGATATTATTCTTCCACAAGTAAGATCGTTATTTTATAAAAGAAATGCTTTGCACATAAATGCTTCCATTATTAAGGTACCCTATGTTGTCAAAAGTATTGGAACACCTGCCTTTACATGAACATTAATGGCATCCACGTCAATATTGAGTTGGCCCACCCTTTGCAGCTATAACAACTTCAATTCTTCTGGGAAGGTTGTCCACAAGGTTTAGGAGTGTGCCTATAGGAATTTTTGACCATTCTTCCAAATGCGCATTTGTTGGGTCAGGCACTGATGTTGGGCGAGAAGGCCTGGCTCGCAGCCTCTACTCTAATTCATCTCAAAGGTGTTCTATAGGGTTGAGGTCAGGACTCTGTGCAGGCCAGTCAAGTTCTTCCACCCAAAACTCGCTCATCCATGTCTTCATGGACCTTGCTTTGTCATGTTGGAACAGGAAGGGGCCATCCCCAAACTGTCCCTACAAAGTGGAGAACATGAAATTGTCCAAAATGTCTTGTTATGCTGATGCCTTAAGAGTTCCCTTCACTGGAACTAAGGAGCCAAGCCCAACCCCTGAAAAACGACCCCACACAATAATCACCCCTCCAACAAATGATTTGGACTAGTGCATAAAGCAAGGTCTATAAAGATGTGGATGAGGGCGTTTGGGGTGGAGGAACTTGACTGCCCTGCACTCAACCCGATGGAATACCTTTGGGATGAATTCGAGCAGAGACTGCGAGCCAGGCCTTCTTGGCCTGACATCACAAATGCACTTTGTGAAGAATGGTAAAACATTCCCATAGACAGCCTTCCCAGAAGAGTTAAAGTGGTTATAGCTGCAAAGGGTGGGCCAGCTCAATATTGAACCCTACAGACTAAGACGCCATTCAAGTTCCAATACTTTTGACAAAAGTGTTTTTAGTGGTCACCTTTTACAGAAAAAAATTAAAGGTCAACTAACACACTACACACCCTGGCCACCCTCCTGCCCCCCCCCCTCTCTCTCCACTGTACTTGCCTCCAGGAATGCTGAGCTGTCAATGCCTACGCAAGTGGTCCAGTGGTCTGGAGATTTGAAATCCCAACTCATCTCCCTCTTCTCTGTGCAGCACTTCCAGGACGGATCAGTGAGATGCTGTGATGGTGCTGATCAATCGGCATCACTCTGAGCTGTCCTGGATGCACTCTACAGAGACAAAGGAAAAGTGGGGATTTCAGGTTGCTGGACCAGCTGTGTGGGCACTCAGCTCAGCATCCCTGGAGGTAAGCATAGTGGGGAACAGAGGAATGGGCAGAGTGTACCGTGTTCATCTTTCTTTTCTTTCTTTTCTTTTCTTTTCTTTCCTTCCTTCTTTCCTTCTTTCCTTCTTTCCTTCCTTCTTTCCTTCTTTCCTTCTTTCCTTCCTTCTTTCCTTCTTTCCTTCTTTCTTTCTTTCTTTCCTTCTTTCTTTCTTTCTTTCCTTCTTTCTTTCTTTCTTTCTTTCTTTCTTCTGTAAAGGTGAACTAACTTTTTAAAGTAAGGTTTTAATGATATGAATTGCATATGAATATTTTTTGCATTCTTTTTCTGAGGCAACGGGTGTAGCTTTAGGCTACTTATGTTTAACAGGCTCTCCCATTTGTCTTTTGAGATGGAGGCAATAGTTTTATAGAGCCCAATAGCTCAAGCTGAAATGTATGCACAAGTGAATGGGAGTCAGAGCAATGACTCAAGGTTGTGCATCAATACAATAGCTTGGCTCATTGCAGTGACTGATGCCTTACTAGACAGTTCAGTTTCAAGTTTCAGTGAAACCAGAGCCTGTAGCAGGTTCTCTGTGTGTAACCCATAGAGTTTTCCAAAACCTTTGTCATATATGATTTTCTGGGTGTGCCTACCTTTCCCACCCTATATTGTGCATCCTGGAGCAGTACATGTGGGCATGTTTATGAACCTCTGTTTGGTGGGGAAAAAGTAATTGCATGGATTTATTCTGCTTATTTTTCTTTCCCAATGTCTGTGGACAAATTGGTTAATCACTGTTCTTTTTATTAGGTTCTCTTGGGTTTGCGTGACACTAGTGATTTGCTGGTGGCAGTAACCTTACGTGGCTTGGCTGCACTAGTGTGTTTACTGGGACCAGAAGTGGTTGTGGGAGGAGGAAGAGTGAAGATTTTCAAAAGTACAACCCCCGGATTTACAAAAATGGCAGATGCTACACCAGAAGGTAGCTTAATGAGAAAATGTAATTCTTGTTCACTCCTTTTATATATACATTCAATTTTTTTACTTAATCTATGGCATCATCAGCATTTTGTGTGCATTGGCAGCCATCTTTAAAGAGGGTAAAGCGTGATCCGCATACAGCAACCGATCACTGCAATATCAAGTTTGTTTGTTTGTTAGATATATGTGGGGGAAGGTTTCAACTAGGAAAATGTGCCAGTGGAGGGTATCGTCCTTATAATGAATATATGGCAAAAAGGGTAAATAGGATTTTAAGTACCCCTCCAGTGATTCCACAGGTACACTCATATGAAAAAATATATACAAAACTTTATTGCTAACATTAAAATGTTTAAATCACATATCAAATGTCATAGCTTGCATACTGATACCAATAATCATTGTCCACTACAAACCTGCATGGTCAAGATAAAGAGCTATGGTTGACGTGTTTCGTGGAAGTGATCGCTTCTTCAGGAGCTTTTTAGATCTCTTATCTGAGAGATAAGAGGTCCTGAAGAAATGGTCACTTCCACGAAACTCATCGACTTTATCTCGACCAACAGCCATGCATGTTTGTAGTTAACAATGATTATTGGTATCGGTATGCAAGCTATGACATTTGATATGCGTTTTAGAAATATATTGTGTGTAAGATGTAATTAAAGCTCTATTTGTCCTTTAAAAAAATAAAAAGATGTAGGATATGTTGGGATAGACTGTGAAAGCCAAAAGGTATAAGGTATGGCGGCAGTACATATTTGAAAGGGAAAAAAAAAACGCCCTTGCACTAAACTGATTATCCTAGTGGCTTGTTGTTTTTTATTTTATTTATTTATTTTCATAGAGGTTATAACATTTTCCATTAAGACCCCATTCACACCTGGGAGTTTTGTAGCTTGAAGCCTGAAGCTACAAAACGCTGGAGGAAAAAAAATCTATTATTCTCTATGGAGATGGTTCACATCTCTACTCCAAAACGGCTGAAGCTCAAACAAGTTCTGGGACTTTTTTTTTTAGGCAGATTTGGGCGTTTTTCTGTTTTTTAACATTGGTGACCCTAGACCTGTCCAAATTCGTGACAAAACGCGGTAAAAAATGACGCAAATATTTTGCGGTAAAAAACGCGGCAAAACGCTACGCTCAGGTGTGAATGCAGCCTTATACATGAGCCTTACATAATTCATCTTTTTATGAAAAACGGTAAAAGATAATGGCAGAGTTTAAAAAATGAATTGAAACTGGAGTGGCCTGAAAAAGTAATACCATGGACTGGTCACTTCACAAGAACAGACTCAGCTGCAGCATTGCATGCAAATGAAAAATACTGTATTTTTGCCTTTATGAAGTGACAATTTTTGTCAGGAATATCAATGCTTCTTTCAGTCACGCAGTAAGTAGTTTGTGAATGGCCTTCGTTCCTTTTTTTTATTTTTACCAGTTTTTCCTGAGATGCTGAAGTAAATGTTTTGGAAAGAAATGCAAAGGATAAAGTTTTGGGCTATGGCACAAAGACATCGGGGAGGATTTACTAAAACTGGAGCAGACAGAATCCTGACCTCTTCTGCAAGGTGCACTTCTGTGTCTGAGTTGGCGGCTCTTTCTTGTAAGGAGCCGTTCCTCATTCTTCACAATGATGAAGTAGACCCTCCTTTTATGCCTACGGTGGTGGCAGCTTTCCACTTCAAGCAGCTTAATCCTTCCTTCCTTCCTTGTGCCCCGCTTCTAAGCACCCAAAAGAGATTGCACTTCACTGCCTGAACATGGTCCGAGTCATTAACATGCCAAAAAGCTACAGCTTTTATTAGGATGACAGACTTTCCTATTGGTCCTAATCTCAGGACCTCACAAGGGACATCCTTGCTTCAAGAGCTACCATTGCTAGGTGGATAAAACAACTCCTCTCAAAAGCTTATACTGTAATGCCGTTCCTGCACTAATACTTGTTCACTCCAACAGGTCTGTAGAAGTTCTGGGGAATTCTGAAATCCCAGCCTCTGTTGCCCATCTTCGTAAGGCCGTCACCTGGTCTTCTGTTCATACCTTTTCCAAGTTCTGCCAGGTGGACATCCAATCCTCTGCAGATGCAGCTCTTGGCTGCAGGGTTCTTGCAGCAGCACTCTGAGTTGGATCTGTTTACTCCTTTTTATTGTTGGGCCTGTTGGCACAGTTCTTTTTGCCTTGTTGTTGCCCACCCTTCTCATTCACTGTTTGAGGAAGTCCCATGGCCTGTCAATATGAAGCCTGTGTCCTCTACTGTACAGTTAAGGTAAAGGGAATTTTGACTTTCTCCTTGGAGTACAATACAGGACACAGCTTATCCTTCCCTCTTTATTTATTATTCACGTGTAATTTAAAAAAAAAAAAATTTTTGTTTACTGAAAGTTTCTGTTATTGCAAGAATTCTATTATTCATGTGTATACCCAGTGTAACCCACATCTGTGCCTCAGTTGGGCAAATGCAAATATTACTTTTCACCTTTTTTGAAGTATTCCCATGCTTCTACAGCACTTGGAACTGCAGATCTAATTTGCTTTCTATATATCATTTCTCCCATTCCAAGCTCAACATCATGCTGTTACTAGAAATGTATCTGACACAGCAGCACATTGGGGGTTATTTACTAAAGGGAAATTCACTTTGCACTACAAGTACACTGCAAGTGCAGTCGCAGTAGATCCGAGGGGAAAATAAAAAACAGCATTTTAGCTTACACATGATTGGATGATGAAATCAGCAGAGCTTCCCCTCATTTCAGATCTACCCCTCATATTTACAGTGACTGCACTTCCAAGTGTACTTGAAGTGCAAAGTGGATTTGCCTTTCGTAAATAACCCCCATTGTGTTGGGAAATGTACATTTTTCCCTCCCAGTTGTGCAGTGCTTTCCCCCTGGAAATATAAGTTTGTATCCCTGACTTGGTTGCCCTGCAACACTACCAGTATTCCCAAATGAGCAAACCGAAGCACTTGGTGAATCTTGGATATCTGGTGCCACTGAAAAGAGCCTTCTGGGTGAGGACAGTGTAGAACAATGGTGATGTGCAAAGTGCTGTAATCCATATTTGTTGATTTGATTCCAGTAAAGATAACTAGTTGTTATGTATTAAAGCCATACAAATGATGGTTAGTGCTACTCCTTAATAAGCCTTTAGATGGGCACTGTACAAAATCTTGAAAGGAAGCACACATTGGAAACACATATCCTCCATTATCATGTCATTACATCACATGTCACAAACTTCCTAGGCTGCACACCTACAGGATTGTGTGACCTGACCTTATAAGCTAATCATCACTAGCAAAAGTGTATCTATTCCTGAACAGAGACGAAAATGTTCTTTTAATTAAAATCGATCATAAAATGAACATGCCACAGCAAAAAGATTGGAACAAAAGCTAACATTTCGCACTGTAGCTTCAGTGCTTAGTCATAGCTAGTACTAGAACATTTTTGGAGTGCGGCTGTCCAAGTTTTCTTCGTATCTTTGCATCACTATTGCATTGTCGGCACCCATGGTTTGGTTCCAGTGAGGAGGTTCTCTGAAGACTGCTGAGCGGTTATTTTCTCTCTCTTTCCTGAACAGATATAGTTGAGGATATACGTAAAAAATGTTGAGCAGGACTTGTAGAGGTGGCAGGGAGAGGTTTGTAATGTGTAAGCTAATTAGCGGATGGTTTAAGCCCTATACACATGGTCTGAATATATGCCGAAATCAGCCGATACAGTAGATACCTGCCGACATTTGGCCGTGTGTACAGGTCCTTGTTTGACAGAAGCTGATCTCATGACCGGTTCTGTCAAACAAGGATGCTGGAAAGTGGAAACCATCAGCCAATCGCCATCTGATCAGCATTCTTAGCCAATGACCAGTGTTCTGGTGGGAGTGGTTACCCCTGTCAGAACACAATAGCTTAATGAGGAGATTGTTGTACTAACATTGCATCGTTGGTACAGGACCTTGAGAGCGCATCAGTTTTTTTTCATTCTTTTTTTTTTTTCGTTCAGCTCACTTGGCTGAACGAAAAAAAACAAAAAAAAACAGGCTTAATTGAAAGGTAACGGGAAGAGGTTTGCAATGTGGAATGATGGAAAGGTGATGCAGGGTTGAGTGAGGTACTGGGACAATGGCACTCACAGCCACACCATGCAGAGATTTTCAATCTCGAGGACAAGAATCCAGCAGATTGTGAGTGATTGTCACTGGGGTCGGTTAACTCTTCAGTTTACCCTTTTCCCACACAATCATCTGACACCAAATGTTTTAATAGAACAATGCACAGTTCAGAGAACCTGTTCTAGCAATCCTGACTTTTGAGCAATGACTGCAACACTCATTGACACACCAATCAGGAATGATTTTGAGATCAACATATGGTAGCTTTCTTCAAAAGTAAAATAATTCTTTAGGTTCTAGTTTAGAGCATTTAAAGATAAACAGGGTACCATTTTTAAATATTAATGAAAGAGCAATATGGTGCAAGAAAAATATTTACTGAAAAACATATAACATGGACAATAAGCAACAGTAAAATAAACAAGGATTTCATGGTCTCTGGTGTCAGCGAGGTCCAATCCTGACAGTTGCTAGTCCTGGAAATTGTGAAAGTGTGTGTGTGTGTGTGTGTGTGTGTTTTTTTTTTTTTTGTTTTTTTTACAACCTGATCTGTTGTATGATGTCTTGCTCTAGCTTTTAACTGTGATGTAGAGAGGGGGTTATATGGGATGGGTTTTCTCTTTGCTTACCCTAAGATAAAGATTTAATGTATTACTAAAGCCAAAAAAAAATACTTTTAGGCTGCTTTCACATTGGGCAGCGGAGGTGCGGTGACGGTATAGCCGTGCTATTTTTAGCGCCGCTATACCGTCGTATTTACCGCGATATTCGGGCGCTAGCGGTAAGGTTTTAACCCCCGCCAGCGGCCGAAAAAGGGTTAATACCGCGGTTTTTCATTGATTTAAATGGGAAGGCATGGTATAGGAGCGGTAAACACCCCGCTCCTATACTGCTCCAAAGATGTGGCTAGCAGGACTTTTGGAGCGGTCCTGCTACCGCACCGCTTCAGTGTGAAAGCATTCGGGCTTTCACATTGAAGCCTGCAGGGCATGATTTTTTCATGCGGTATAGCGGCGCTATTTTTAGCGCTGTACCGCATGAAAAACGCCTCAATATGAAAGGGGTCTTAGTTTTGGACACAGTGGAGAGGGTTTAGAACACCAGTTTTTATTGCTACCTCTGCCCCTGTTGGGGAGGATCACCCTCTCTATTTGTCCTGTTTACTGGGAGTAGTTTACTGTATATGTTGGGAATAGTGTGTTTTTTTTTTTTTTTTTTTTGTAGAGGTTTTAAACATTTGGGTAATGTCTTGTTGGGCATGGCAACACTTATTTTGGGAAGGGATGCATCCAGTTAATGTTTTTAACACTAGAATCTCTACATGATTTCCTTGCTCTACAGAACTTGTGTAATAATTTAACCATTAGGCCTCATGCCCACTGACATTTTAAAAAAGCCTCTGGAGGCTCTTTAGCAAGATCAGTGTGTCACTGACACACCGCACCACAAATCGCCGCAAAGTGGTGGCTGTTATCCTGCTGGACGTCATATGACGTCCAGTCAGGATAACTGAACCATCGCCTGATTGTCAATTTGCTATAGGGCGGGCGGGAAGTAGGTAAAAAGTATCCCGTTCTCTTTGTATTGCTTCCTTTTTGTGAAATCCCTGGTGACCCTGCCAGCCCCTTATTTACTATTGCACACCAACCATGATAGGCACAGAAGCCTGTCCATCAAAGCATGGTCAGTTTCTGTCTGTACACTGGGGGTTTAGCCTGCCTGTCCTCCAGTGGCCAAGACGTGTGCTGATGCACCCCCCTGCACAGCCATTCACTGATGGGTTTTACTTCCTCTTTTGTTCCCTGCAAAGTAAAAGCATAATGGCTAGAATGCTTCGCATACTAGCCCATTACGTGCCACTTGCCTGCAAACGAAGCCAGCGATGTCCCCGTTGGTGGCCGCGTCAATCTTCTCCCCTCTCCCTTCCAGGGGTGTGGACTCCGTCTCTGTGACTCTCGAGTCGCGATGTCACGGCAGCTGCTGAAGGGGCACGATCGTGCCCTTTCTGCAGTGCGTATGCTCCCATGACATCGGTGCAAGCGTATATGGCAAATATCTTCTAAACTGTGCAGGTTTAGGAAATATTTTCAGTACCTACAAGTAAGCCTTATTATAGGCTTAACTGTAGGTAAAAGTGGTATGTAAGGGTTTACAACCACTTTTAAAACTGAAATCCAGGAATTCAGCCACTTTGATAAATGTGCATGCCTCCTTGTGGGCTTATCTCTTTAATTTAGATCTGACAGTTTTATGGCGCTCCCTCCGGGGCTCTAAATGAAGAGATGCTGTGTTTTTTCACACACAATGTCGCTGTGTTCTCACATACCGAATCTCTGACCACCCCTCGCTCTGCTGCCCATTTACAGAAGCCTTTGCACTATGTGAATTCGTTCATAAAATATAAAGGCTTCTGTGAATGGGCAGAAGAGGAGAGGGGTGAGCAGAGCAGCTGCAGCTAAAGGAGCTGAGACAAGAGCATCAGTGTTCCGGGACTTTAGTGATGGCAATCTTCCCAAAGTTCCAAAAAACTGTCAGATATAAATTAAATTAATACGCGTTCTGACAAAGTTCTGGTGGGATGGACGAAACGTGTAGATGGAAGGCTGGGTCCCCACACGTTTTGCTTTTGATTGCAAACCTCCAGCTCCATTTTTTTGGCTGGAATGTTTAGACTCTGTGTCACCATTGACTGTATCATCAGCACATCAGCAGGGATTGAACCTCAGGAGTGTGCCCCTGCCTAAAGATTAAGCTCGGAGCAATACCACTTATGATGGCTGCTGGATTACAGGATTGATTTTGCTGCAGGACTGTGAATAACATACACCATATAGGGATCATATCGGCTGCAGTTGATCATGGGATCAGTTACCCATATATATGGGATCATCTCCACTCCGCAGGCTGGATCTCATATGACTTTATACCTGAAGAGTCTCCTACTGTCTCACTTTGATGCATGGACTGCCTGAGCAATCTCCATGTTTGCTCTAACAAGGTTGACCACAATTTAATCCAGCAGTAATCTTACCATCTCTGATGTGACACTCATCCTAGCTGCTTATATGTTCATGCAGGAATTCATGGACACTCTATTGTGCATATGTGCCAATATTTTTGTCATCCACTTTACCTCAAAGCTGAGGATTCATGTTGCCAACTTTTTATATTTTCTGTTTCAATAGTGTGTGTGTGTGTGTGTGTGTGTGTGTGTGTGTGTGTGTGTGTGTGTGTGTGTGTGTGTGTGTGTGTTTTTTTTTTTAAACAAGATAAAGAAAAGGGAGATCTTCTAATGGAGCAGCGAACAATCCTCGTCTGTTCCAAGCATGTAACGGGAACTTTTTATATTTTCGGCAGAATTCCTTTATGTGACTGTGGCAAAATTTTCAGTGATATCACGGCCCCTGGACTGTCCTTTATCCTTTTTGTTTCTAACAATATAGGATCTTCTCCAAATCAGAGTTTGTGTCCCTGAGGAGTCCAGCACTCCTTTCACCCATTGAGGTTTTAATGAGGGGCGCCGGGCCCTTTGAGGTGCATTCATTAGCAGTTCTTGTGGTGCAGATGTTTTTTCACAGGGAGGGGGGACCCCATTCTGGGACAATCCACCAGCTCCCATCTGGGGTATGTTTTAGACCAGTTATGGTATTGAATTGGGAGGGAATTTAGTCAGTATAGGTAGGATTGGGGTCTGCTACTGGGATGTTGGGGGAATTTGGTGTTTTTGGGGGTCAGGGAGGACATTTTCGACTTAATGCTGTTTTTTTTTTCCCCCATAAATAATTGTTGAGTTTACTCAATAGGGTGTGTATATCGTGTTCCTTTTTTTTTTGTTTTTTGAAAGATGTAAATTTAAAGACATAAGTCCAAAGCATGGCATGCACCTCTTTAGACTTAAGCCTTGCACACATGGTGTACACATGGGCTGAAATCAGCCAGTTCAGCAGGAAATGTCTGACTTTAGGGCCGTGTGTGCTTGTGTTCTAAAGAAGCTGATCTCATGACATGGCCAATGGCTGCAAGTGCTGATCAGTGTGTTTTGGGGGGTGGGGAGGCAGGCAGTCCCCCTGTCAGAACACAAAGGTACAGTGTGGGAGATCGCCACACAGTATGTGTACTTGGCTTCAGTCTAGGGAATATTAAGTTTGCACCAGTATGAATAATTCACATTAATACTCTTTTTAACCCAGCAGCTGTAAATTGGAAATACCTGGAGGTGTTTAATATTTTTCTAAAGATCTATTTAGCGCTAGTTAAGGAGTGCCATTGTTCACTAAATTCCAGTTTTTTGGGAGTTCTTTGAGTACAAAAACTACAAGCAAATAATAATGAATTTGTGTCACTTAAAGGGGTTGTAAAGGTTTGTTTTTTATTTTCTAAATAGGTTCCTTTAAGCTAGTGCATTGTTGGTTCATTTGCCTTTTCCTCCCATTTCCCTTCTAACAGGAAGTGAGAAATTTAGACAAAGAAAAAAAGTATTTAGAAGGGAAATGAAAGGAATAGTGAACCAACAAGGCACTAGCTTAAAGGAACCTATTTAAAAAATAAAAAACAAACCTTTACAACCCCTTTAACTTATTCCTATTGCTGCAACACTGAGGATGTTTAACACTTTAGTAGGTATGGAAATTGAAGATTGCCTTTTTAAGATTATGACTGCACAGTTGTTTTGATGCACTAGACACTTTATGAATAAGGACACTTTATGTGGAAGAATCTGCAGTGGATGACTGCATTTATGAATATATATAATTGGGAGAAATTGTGTATAGGATTAGGGATGTGTTAAGTGGCACAAACTAATTATTTCATGTCATATTTGCACAGGCAAAAAAAATGGAATTTTAGTATTTTTATAAAGATCTATACAGTGCTAGTTTAAAGACCTCTTTGGACTCAACGCATACTATGAGTGCACATTTATCAAAGTGTATGAATTCCCGGAGTTCATCTTTAATGGCATTGGGATCTATACAGTAATTATGCAGAACTAATTTGCAGGGATGTTGATAAACAAGATGACTTCTGGCCTATTTTATTCATTTTTGGTTTACAAAATAGCTTGGGGTACAGCATGGTGTGGATTATAAAGTGGGATGTATTACATAGTGATATTTGTATTGAATAGTACTAAAATGAATCTTGGATTTTCCTTTTTATAGCCTCGCCTTATCCGTCACTAAATTTATCTTATCCATCGCTACAGTCTCCTCCTGATTGGATATAATACAGAAAATGACAATGTTAGCCCGAGCATCTGTCTAAACTGAGATCTGATTTATAGATGGAAACATTTTTCTACTTCTCATTTTCTTCATCTTCAAGACCACTGATCAGCTCTGGTTAGAAAGGCATAGCAGCTTTGCTCAACAATCGAACACAACCATTAATTGCCTATTACAATTTGTCATGCTTCCGCCTGTGACATTCACCAATGATGCATGGCTTTTTGGGAGACTGACCTGGATTTGTGGTCTATTTCTCTTCATTTTGTCTAGTTTTTCATTGTCCTGCTAAAGAAAGGTGCTCCATTCTACCATCGCTGTGTGTTTTTTTTTTTTTTTTTATTCTCCGCAATACATTTCTCACTGTGGACTTATAGATGGAAGAATCCCGTGTACATATGTTCTGTAATGAACATTTTATACATTGTGCTATCGGATGCCATGTCAACAGAGTGAATTCTTACAGTGTGTTTTTTTTTTTTTTTTTTTTTTTTACAAATAGCAGGACATTCCTTACTTATTTATCCTGGCAATTCCATCGTTCATTTCCAGTTCATCAACCCAGAAATTCTTATAGGAGCAATTCCAATCCAAGATCTCATCATATTGAACAGCAAATTTTCACAGACCAAGAAGCCTACTATTTCAAACTCGGACACGGGGCTAAAGATCACTGTCTTGCTTTTTTGGTCATGGTCCTTCCTGTAATATTCATTAGAGAAGACAGAGGAATTCATCCATCTACAGAAGTTACAAAAAATAAATAATAATATTTCAATGATGTGTTTTAGAAATTAAATTATAGAACTTATTTTACTACATTTTAAATAAAACATTTGGAGTTGCAACAAAGGGAAACCTGCATGTCTATGCTGCTGCATCGGTGGGATGCTACAGCTCTGCCATGACGGCTGAGCGTTCACATGACCACTGATCACTCAGTTCTCAGTTGTCTTGGAGCAGAGAGCAGTAGCTGTCAGTCTCCGCTCTGCCCCTCCAGTGCTCACTGGCTGGAGGGGGTGCAGCTGGTTCTGACACCAGCCGTGAATCAAACAGCTTTGCAGATCCTTTGAGAGCCTAGGGCAGCTGTGTGATGTCAGCTGACAGCAGTCTTTAGCCCACTGTCAGCTGGTTCTGGGTCACAGACATGCAAAAGTTCACTCCTATGACCCGCAAGAGAAGTATGGCCAAAAAAGCATTGGCCCATACTTTTTTTAGGCAACATTTCCATCACATTTTGTCACTTTGGTATCCACCTTTTTGTTCATGATCTTTTTTGCGTTTTGAAATTAGTGATGTTTTAATGGTTATGACATACTTCGCATTACCTTTTGAATTTTTTTTGTCCTTGCTGTATTGCACTGCTGGAACATTCACAAAGAAACATTTCGTACATATGGACTAAAAAAAGGTGAACAAAGACACCTTGGACCAAACTTTTTTTATAATTCTGTTGGACAATTTCAACAATGTGTGTATTTGTTCTGATAGTTTGATCTTGGGTTTATGAATAAACATTTTTCAGTGATGACATTGTGGTAGTGATTAGGTCTGTTTATATTGTTTACATATAAATAAAACATTTGAATTAAATATTGGTACTCCTATTATAAAACCTCTTCATTGGTGATAATGGAAGTGGGTGATTTTTATAGTTTATAACTGCTAGAGAGAGACTTGTATTTTTTTCAACACATTACCTAAAGTTAGTAATTGCTGTGAAGCTAGCAATACACTTTACATTTGATTGTACAAAAAATGCATATATAACTCAAGGACCTACCTAAAAAAAAAAAAATGTTTTGGTAAGTCTATAAATTGTACAATCAGATCTGAATGTGTATGGTCAGCTTTATTCCTGCATAGATACTTTTTATTTTTGTCTACTTTACATTTGTGTTATTGACTGCCTAGGGTTTGCTTTCACCCATGTTGAAATGGGAGAAAAATTTGTACATGTGTGTTAGCCCTTGTTGGGAATGGTGCAGGGATTTTATTGCAAAAATGTTTCTTTCTCTAGAGTGAAGGCCTTGGTCACAGGATTAGGGCCAAAACAACTAATCTATTAATTGACAACTAATCAATTATGAAAATAGATCCAATGTGCTTATCTCCTCAGGCACGGTTTAAGCCTAAACTCGTGGTTGCAGGACCAGAACCTACCAGAGGGAAAATCCTTTCTCCCAATAACTTAGAGTATGACTACAGATACCAGTCTCACAGGCTGGGGAGCGACCCTAGAGGGGCTTATAGCTCAAGAAAAATGGTCAAGGACAGAACAGATCCTGCCCACCAACGTCCTGGAACTACGGGCAGTATGGACGGTGGAGCTTCAAGACTGCCCTATCAGTCCGTCAATGCCACTGCAGTGGCCTATATAAACCACCAAGTCGGTTGTTCAGCTCTGAAGAAGGTGAACCGCATGCTAGCCTGGGCAGAGGGACAGGTGCCGATTATATCATATAGTTACATAGTAGGTTATATAGTGGGTGAGGTTAAAAAAAGACACAAGTCCAACCAGTGTGTGTGATTTATATGTCGGTATTACCTTGTATTACCCTGTATGTTGTGGTTCGGGTGCTTCTCTAATAGTTGTTTTAAACCATTGATGCCCCCTGCTGAGACCGCCTGTGGAAGGAAATTCTACATTCTTGCAGTAAAGAACCCTATGCGCAGATTAAACCTCTTTTTTTCTTCTAATTTTAATGAGTGAACACGTGTCTTGTTAATCTCCCTTCCGCGAAAAAGTTTTATTCCTATTGTTGGGTCACCAGTATGGTATTTGTAAATTGAAATCATATCCCCTCTCAAGCATCTCTTCTCCAGAGAGAATAAGTTCAGTGCTCGCAACCTTTCCTCATAACTAATGTCCTCCAGACCCTTTATTAGCTTTGTTGCTCTTCTTTGTACTCTCTCTCTATTTCCAGTACATCCTTCCTGAGGACTGGTGTCCAAAACTGGACAGCATACTCTAGGTGCGGCCAGACCAGAGCCTTGTGGAGCGGCAGAGTTGTTGTTTTATCTCTGGAGTTAATTCCCTTTTTTGAATGCATGGGTATAACCCTTCTCTCTGCGTCTCGCAGATCAGTTTTTTTTTTCTGCCTAGCTAAGGAGAAGACATGGCTCCCTTCGGGCCCATAGGTCTGGAGATCTATTCCAAATTCTACAAGGTTGATGTGAGTGCATCTTCGGATGCTTCTTTCGACCACAAAGTTTTGCAGGCAGCTGTTTAGAGTTGCAAATCCTCAGTTGAGGAGCTCTGTTTTGTTTTGGGGTGAAGTTATTTTTATGCTGTTCCCACTCCTTGTTTTTGACACTGCTTTGGGACATCCCACTTTGTCAAGATTAAGGCTGTGTCCGTCCATGAACGAAAGAGAAAATAGGATTTTTGTACTCACCGTAAAATCCTTTTCTCTGAGTTCATGAACGGACGCAATTGGAGCAGATACGCTGATAGTTCCATGGAACCAATACTCCCTGGTTAATGCTTTCCCTCTGACCCCTCTCATTCCACATTTGTTGTGCAGGATTCGGAGAGAGGGCGTTCCAGTCATTCTGGTGGCACCAGAGATTGTGAGACTGACGACATATGGGTCATGGACGCTTCCATGGCACCCCAAATTACAGTCTCTAAATTTGATGGCATGGCTATTGAAGCCAGGGTGTTAAAGGACTGTGGCATCTCGGGACCAGTGGTGTCTACCCTAGTCAATACTAAAAAAACGGTCACTAGGAAGATATATCATAAGGTCTGGAAGACTTGTATTGCTTGGTGTGAAGCCAAAAAATGGCATCCACGGAAATACGCGATTGGGAGAATTCTCTTTTCTACAGTCAGCTGTAGAAAACAAATTTGGCTTGGAGTACAATCCGGTCAAGTTTTTTGGCCCTATTCGTATTCTTCCAAAGGCTTTTAGCGTTCCATTCACTGATCCAAACTTTTATGCAGGGGGCAACTCGTTTGCTTCACCCCATTAGGTCACCTATGTGTCCTTGGGACTTAAACTTGGTGCTGTCTGTGTTACAGAAACAACCATTTGAACCTATCAAGGAAATTCCATTAGACTTGCTGTGACGCAAGCTAGCCTTCCTGATGGCTATCACCTCGACTAGAAGGGTGTCGGAATTGGTAGGCTTTTCATGCAAGGAACCGTACTTGATTCTTCACCACGACAGAGTTGTGTTACGACCTGTTCCATCCTTTTTGCCAAAAGCGGTGTCGGCCTTCCATTTAAATCGGGACAATATTTTGCCTTTTTTTCTCTCAGCCTCGTTTGGCGGAAGAGAGATGCCTGCATTCAAGGTTTATTTGTCTAGATCTGCGGAGTTCCAGGATCAGACTCTTTTTGTTTTACCAAAGGGACCCAAGAAGGGGCAGGCACAAAATGTTATTAAGTGGATGTTCGAGCAGCCCAGGATTCGGCCGCAGTGTACTGCGGGCTGCCGTATAAAGTTTTTTGATGGCTATTGTTTGACAGGGCGTCTCCCTCCCCTCAAGGCTATTGCTCTTGGAAGTCCCAGCAGGCAATGAATATTAGCCTGACTCTTTGCCATTATGTATAAAAAAGGAAAATGGCATTTTTACATCATACTTACCTGTAAAACCCTTTTCTTTTGAGTACATCATGGGACACAGAGATCCTTCCCCTCTTTTTTTTTTGAGGATTCAGTGCTTACTACAAAACTGATGTGCTTACTGTATGGCTTGAGTTATATAGGGTATCAATTCCTGTCTAAAGACCTACCAGTGTCCATTCACCTGATGATGAAGTATAACCCAGTAGGTAATGAATATTAGCCTGACTCCGTGTCCCATGATGTACTCAAAGAAAAGGATTTTACAGTTAAGTATGACAGAAAAATCCTATTTTTACAGACTCAATCTGTACTGTGGATTAGCAAGAGTTATGGGATTATAGACTTGACTAATAAATGACTTGAGATGGCCAAGCATTTTTAGATTTGCGAACAAACATTCATACAAAAATTCTGAGTACATTCGATGACTTGGCTAATGTCGTTTGAATGTACTTCAAAATTTTGTTTTGCTTTTAACATTTTGATTTTGGAACGATTGGACTTTACCGAACGAAAACCACATACTCTGTTAGGAATTTTGTTTAAGATAAATTCTGCTTCTTTGAATATTCTTGTATTTGTGGTTGAAAAATAATGTTGATTCAACCCCACTAATGATTAGAAAATCAATCAACATTCTTAAAATCAAATATTTCAAAATAACTTCTACTAGTCTATAGCCAACTTTAGAGGGTAAAATCTTCCATTGATTTTACAGATACCATCTAAATTCGTTAACACAGGTTGCCAAGTCTACATACAGTTGTGTTCTTTCCCATTAGAACAGGGGTCTCCAAACTGCGGCCCGAGGGCCAGATGTGGCCCTTTGCTAGCCTTTATCCGGCCCTTTGGGACACTATTGCTCCCACTGACACCAACAATGGTGGACTATTTCTTCCACTGATACCAATCATGGGATACTATTCCTCCTCCTAATAGGGGTACTCCTCCTCCTATTGACCACCAACCCAAATTTATTGTCTGTGATGCCCGGCCTAGGACATTTTCTGTCCACGCTGGCCACAATCCGGCCCTCCTAAAGTCTGAAGGACAATAAACTGGCCCTTTGTTTTAAAAGTTTGGAGACCCTTGCATTAGAAGAATGGGGCATCCTCTATTTAATGAGATATTACACAAGTTTCTATGGTGTATAAACTTCCAGATAAAAGGCTTTTAAATGATATTGAGCAAATTCAGTTATTTTTCTTAAAACCTGCAGTAATATTTAGGGATCTTTCCAGTTCTGATTATTTTATGATTATGTTTTGCTAACCCCCCCCCCCCCAAACAGTTTTATGGTCCCTTTCAAGACTCCTACTCAGCCTACCAGCCTTGGACTGGGCTGGTATTCCTATAGCTAGTGGACCTAAGAAATCCATGACTCATCCACTTCAGCTCCAGAAGGTTTACCCTCCTTCATGACCAGGCCATTTTTTGAGATACGGCACTGCATTACATCAACTGACACTTGCACGGTTGTGTGACGCTGTACCTAAATAAAATGTATGCCCCCCCCACAAATAGAGCTTTTTTTTTTTTTTGGTGGTATTTGATCACCGCTGCATTTATTTCTTATTTTTTGCGCTATAAATCAAAAAGACTGACCAATTTTGATTTAAAAAAAATAAAATAAAAATGTCACTTTCTGCTATAAAACACATTCAATAAAAACGTGTAAAGAATCCAAATTTCTTCATCAATTTAGGCCAATATGTGTGCTACATATCCCAATAGGCGTATATTGATTGGTTTGGCAAAATTTTATAGTGTCTACAAACTATGGGATATTTTGTTATGGAGTATTTACTAGTAATGGCGGCGATCAGCGACTTATAGTGGGATTACAGTAACCAGCGCTAACAAAATATGCACGGTCACTGTACTGGGAAGGGGTTAAAATCAGGGGCGATCAAAGGGTAAATGTGTCCCTAGGGAGTGCTTTCTAACTGTGTGGGAATGCTTTAACTGTGGGAAGACAGAGATCCATGTTCCCTTGTCACAGAACGGTGATCTGCCTTGTTTACATAGGCAGAACGCCGTTCTGCCTCTGTCAGACCTGCTGATTGGGAGCAGGTAGCCAGCGACGGGGAAATTTTGCGTGTCAGTTATCAGTTAGGCATGCAGTTTGGTATAAATTTTGCCAAAATCTGCATTCTTTTCTTGCCCACCAGCTATTCTGCATAATATATATATATATATATATATATATATATATATATATATATATATATATATATATATATATATATATATATATATATATATATATATATATATATATTTTTTTTTTTAATAAAAAGTTGTTTACTTCTGTAAGTGAGGAAGTGCTGAATCCAAGTGGTAGTAACTTTTCACTAGGTTATGCCTGCTAAACTATTGAAACAATATCTAATGTTTTGCATTTCACTCACTGAAAAACTTCAGGACTTGGGGGAACATTTTAGAACTAAATTTGAGGAATAACCCAGAAAAAAACAATTCTTTTATATTCTGAATGACTTCAATTTTTGTTAATGTGTTCTGTATTCCAGCACTATAATTAACCAAGTAGGACATATTGAAGGCAATGATACTAGTTTCGTCTAAACATAATCCACACAGCTTTTGAAGTTTAGTACATTAGGGCACATTTTAATGCTTGGTAGGTGTGTGTAAAATCAGGCTGGTGCACAGCTGAGGTTTCTACATCATTACAGCTCCATTGTTAATATCTAACACAATTGTAGATATCGCATAATGCAAAATGTGTATATGTTTAATCAAACACTGTTTTACTAATGGCTTTTATTCATAGAAGAAGCTTAAGTTGTGTTCCCACTACTTATTTTGCTTTTTGTGAATTTATTATATTTGTTAGAATTCAACAATGTGTTTTTTTTTTTTTTTTTTTTTTTTTTTTTTCCATTTCTTACCATAGTGAGATTTCTTAGTTTTCATCCTATACATATTTACAATCGTATTCACAAGCAACCCTTTCAGTATTTCCTCAGTGTTTTTTTTTTTTCTCTCTTTATGTGATCAAAAATGTATTTCCCATAGGTTCTCCTGTGCATGGCACAAAAAACCACGTGCACCAGGCAACGTCAAACAGTCTGTCGTCAGTACTGTCAAAAAGCAATTTTGCGGTAAACCACAAATCCCTAATTAACACCGATTTGAACAGGAAAGAATCACTAAAGGAGATTTTACAGGAGATTTCCATACAAAGTAAGTGCATACATTCTATGTATTGTGCTTGTTTTATAGATGTTTCAAAAGAAACTTAAAGGAGCAGTAAAGGAAATTTTTATTTTTTTTGCTGAATTGACTGTTTACAGGGTATAGAGACATAATAGTTAACGGATTCCTTTTAAAAATGAGTAAAAATAGATAAAAATCAATCATATAATGTGCCTGCAGTTTAGTTCCGTTTTTAAACTGGTTTCATGTTTCTGTGAAGTACAGAGACACACAGAACAAAAACAAACAAACACAGGGCAGTGTTTGTTTTTAAAATGAATCTGATTGGTTCTGAGGAGTTTTAGACACACAGTAATCACACCTTCTTGATCATGGACCACAGTGAAAAGATAGCATGAGTTTTTTCATAAGGAGCCAGACAAGCAGGAAGTGTGGCGATCAGAGAAGGATTACAGCAACTTCAAAGCAAAAACGAACAATGAGGACATGAAACCAGTACTGCAGTAAGGTAAAGGAAGCTATTTAGCTAAAAAAAAAAAATCCTTTAGTGACCCTTTAAATATTTCTACATGAGTTAGGCAGGCCAAAGACTTTCCTGCAACCAACCCTAATATTTTATAGTTAACACGCTCAATGACTGCAACATCTGAAAGTTCAATAGGTAAAATCAGAAAACCTCTAAAGAGGAACTGCTTGTGTCTAGCTGTGCAATGTGGGAAATGTGTAATTACTAAGGATGGCTGTAAGAAATCCCTTAGTAAGGTAAAACCGCTGTGTATTTAGCTACCTTTTCTTTGCAGGGAAACTTCTTACCAAAGTGTTTCTAAGCTGTGGAGATCTTTCCTTTTTAGGGCTCATGCGCACTCCTCTGAGCTCCTTTTTCTCCTGGCAAGAGAAAAGCAGCTTAAAAAAATGCTCCTAAAGTTGTGTTTTTTAAATGCGTTTAGACGTGTCAAGCGACTGACCATTAATTTATTAGATTGCTCAGAATAATAACTTATTCTGGCCACTGAAAATAATCAACTCTTAAGTGCTAAACGCAACTATTATTTAGACACATTTACAGGCATTTCATGTCTTTTTTTTTTTTTTTTTTTTTTCAGTCTCTAAACCCTCCTTTTCTAATACACCTCTAAACACCTATGTGTGCATGGCCACATAGGATAACAACATAGATTTTGAGGCTGAAAAAATGTAAAAGCAGGGTTTTCTTATGCCCAGTGTGCATTAAGACATATACTGCAGAGTGGCACCTTTTGCACATATGTATTTACATAAATTGGGTAAAGAGAAGTCTATCCATCTGTATTGTTTTGATATGCAACTCTATTTGCATAATTATCTAGTGGGAAATATTAAGTGAGCAGGGGCCAAATTCACAGATACATTATTTTACCAAAAGTACTGCCTTTACACGCACATGAACATCCCAGTCTTACTCCGTAGGGTTCAATATTGAGTTGGCCCACCCTTTGCAGCTCTAACAGCTTCAGCTCTTCTGGGAAGGTTGTCCACAAGGTTTAGGCGTGTCTATGGGAATGTTGATAGTTACATAGTTAGTCAGGTTGAAAAAAGGCACAAGTCCATCAAGTTCAACCATAAGAAATAAAATAATAATAATATCGTACAATCACGTATACCCAATTCTATACCCACAGTTGATCCAGAGGAAGGCAAAAAAAAAAAAACAGAAAAGCATGATTCAATTTGCTACAGAAGGGGAAAAAATTCCTTCCTGAATGTTTGACCATTCTTCCAGAAGCACATTTGTGAGGTCAGGCACTGATGTGGATGAGAAGGCCTGGCTCAGTCTCCACTCTAATTCATCCCAAAGGTGTTCTATCGGGCTGAGGTCAGGACTCTGTGCAGGCCATTCAAGTTTCTCCACTCCAAACTCTCTCATCCATGTCTTTATGGACCTTGTTTGTGCACTGTTGCACAGTCATGTTGGAATAGAAAGGGGCCATCCCCAAACTCCTCCCACAAATTTGGGAGCATGAAATTGTCCAAAATGTCTTGGCATGCTGATGCCTTAAGAGTTACCTTCACTAAAACTAGAAGGGCAAAGCCTAACCCCTGAAAAACAACCCCATACCATAATCCCCCCTTCACCAAATGATTTGGACCAGTGCACAAAGCAAGGTCTATAAAGACCTGGATGAGCGAGTTCAGGCCGAGGAACTTGACTGGCTTGCACAGAGTCCTGACCTCGACCGGATCGACCACCTTTGGGATGAATTGGACCCCTTTCACACCGAGGAGTTTTTCAGGCGGTTTAGTGATAAAAATACCGCCTGAAAAACTCCTGCCCTGCAGTCTGTGTGAAAGTCCACGTGCTTTCACACTGAGGTGATGCGCTGGCGGGACCGCTCCAAAAGTCCTGCCAACAGCATCTTTGGAGCAGTGAGAGGAGCGGTGTGTTTACCGCTCCTTCCCATTGAAAACATTGGTTAACCACGGCTATACCGCCGGCAATGCGCCTCTGCATTAACCCTTTTTCGGGTGGTAGTGGGGGTTAAAACCTCACCGCTAGAGGCCGAATACCGCGGCGTACCCGACGGTATAGCGCTGCTAAGAATAGCGGCGCTATAACGCACCTCCCGCCTCAGTGTGAAAGGGGCCTTAGAGCAGAGACTGTAAGCTAGGCCTTCTCATCCACATTAGTGCCTGACCTCACAAATGTGCTTCGGGAAGAATGGTCAAACATTCCCATAGACACACTCCTAAACCTTGTGGACAGCCTTCCCAGAAGAGTTGAAGCGGTTATAGCTGCAAAGGGGGGTAACTCGATATTGAACCCTACGGAGTAAGACTAGGATGTCATTAAAGTTCATGCCCTTGCAAAGGCAGGTGTCCCTATACTTTTTTATAATCTAGTGTAGGTAAACCCAGCAGAATCTGCAGACTAGTAGAGATAGAAGTCAAATGGTGCCTACTAATCAGGCGCAGTCTGAATGAGACTGTGTAGTTGTGCGTCTAATTGAGGCAGGTGTGCTTTGAAGCGTGACCTCGAATAAAGTGTTGCATTACAACTAGCAGATGATAAAGGCTCAAGGCTGATTGTTACAGCAAGGAATGTTACCTTTGCAGGGTACCTAAAGGATCTCCTTTACAGAGCAGGGGTAGGCAAAATACAAATCCCATCATGCCTCTGCCTCTAGGAGTCATGCTTGTGATTGTCAGCAATGTCTCATGGGACTTGTAGTTTTACTGCAGCTGGAGGGCTGAGGTTGCCTACCCCTACTATTTTACATTTTTTGCATTAAAAAAATAATAAAAAATGTACAGGGATTGTAAACCCTCATGGTTTTTCACCTTACTGCATTCTATGTGTACAATTGCCACAAATTATTGAATGAAACAAAAATTCCAAATGTGCAAATTATTCTAAAGCCAACAGTTCACATTATCAGTAAAGATTTCTAACAATGTTTTATTTATTTTGTGTAATAAAATAAAAACCCTTTGTCTGGGGATGGGTGGGGATTTTGAACAGGCCAGATGTTCCACTGCCCAAACGAAAAAGCACTTGCCAGAATCCCATGGCTGGTTACAATATTAATGATATGCACACAGAGAGAAAAAGCCAACCAGCCAAGTGTGAATCTGCAAACAACACTTTATTAGAAATGAATTAAAAACACCAATATTAAATGTAAAGTAAAAAGTGCTGATCTGTATTTAACCTAGTAGCATTTCCATTCAGCAAAACAGATATGCGTGAAAATGCCATGTGATGATAGATTTGATTTAAAATTTGGACAGATGTGTCATATGAGCATTTAACCACTTCCCGCCTGCCGTATGCAGAATAACAATCAGAAAGTGGTTCAGATATCCTGACTGGGTGTCATATGACCTCTGACGTAGGCTCTTTACCATGTGATCAACTGTGTCCAATCACAGTATAAAGAGACGTTCATCGGATTTTACTCCACTCACACTGACAAGCGTGAGTAGAGGATTCCCACCAAGGACCACCAGGTATGCCAATCGATGCCCAATAAGGATGGCACTCAGTGCCTCCTGATCAGTGCTGCCAAACAGTGACACATATCAGTGCTGCATATAAGTGCCTCATCAGTGCAGCCTCATCAGTGCCTGTCAGTGCAGCCTCATCAGTGAAGGAGAAAACTTACATATTTACAACGTTTTGTAACAGAAACAAAATGTTCGGTATTTTTTTATTTATAGTGCAAAAAATAAAAATCCCAGTGGTGATAAAATACTACCAAAAGAAAACTATTTGGGAGGGGGGGGGGGGATGATAGAAATTTTGTTTGGGTACAGTGTTGCATGACGTGCAATTGTCATTCAAAATGCAACCACGTTGAAAGCTGAAAATTGGTCTGGGCAGGAAGGGGGGAAAGTGCTGGGTTCTCAAAAGGTGGGTGGTTTTTTTTTTCCTTTACACCACAAGGACTGTCTTAATGATTGCATTGTTTTGATGTGTAGTTCAGGCTTGTAGTCAGTATTACTTAATTTTTTACTAATTATTCTTTATATGTTGTATACAGAGGAGCCACCCACCCTGCTTAAATATGATTACTGACATGTAAAGTATTACTGAATGATCACCTGATATGAATTTTTCTGTAATGTGAAATGTAGGTGGACAGTACAGTCTGTTTTCAGTGTGTGTGTAAAGTGAAAATCCCCAAATCCTATTGAGCAATGAAGCATTTGTATACTTTTTTTCCTATTACAAATGCATGCTAAGCACTTCATTAGCTTTGTATTAGAAGTTCTTCTTTAAATTGCATCTTTTTTCCATTTGACCTAAAATGAAAAGTTTTTTAAAATATTTGTAATTTGTATATCTTGTAATTTTTGTTCTCTTGTGGCTTTTTTTTTATTAGAGGACTGCTTTTCACATTCATTGAATGGTGTTTCTAAACCCAAAGACTCCCTCCTAACTGATCAAGTACAACAGTCAACAGAAGACTGGCCAGATTGGAGTGAATCAGAGGGGCACACAAGTGAAAAGATCCTCAGTGTCCACGATAATACAGAAACTAATGACAGATCAGAAATGGAGCAATGGATTGATTTTAGTTTGCCATGTGATAGTTCAAGAACTGTGACAACCGCTGCTGACACGTTTGTTAAACTGTCTTCTGCAAAGCCTGTTTCTGAACTGGACAAGAGTGCAAATAGCAGGAGTTTCCATACTGTGAAAGAGAATAAGGAATCGAAGCCAGATCCTGTGCCAGATCCTGTGCCAGAACAAGTCCCAAAAATTAGGTTTGAGTCCGAGTACGGTTTGGGGGATGAATTCACGATAAAAGTCAGGAGCAAAAGCAAAGACCCAGAACTGGACTGGTTTGCAGATATGACACCGGAAATAAACATTTCTTCTGCTTTTTCTGCTTCTGGATACCATGAATTTGAAAATAAAACACAGACTAATGTAATAACAGATTCAGAACAAACAGATTCGTTTTCATCCAAATTTGCTGCTGCTGAAAATACAGAGGTAAACAAAAATTAATAAATAGATTAGGTTTAAAGCTGAACTCCAGCTTCATGTTTTTCACTTGAATTGTATACCTTGTAGTGTCTGGAAATAGTTGCCCACTTAATCCCGTTCCCTCACGCTTTGCAGGTCTTGCAGGGATCAAACACACCTGTTGCTATGGCAGCTTTTCCTGTTTCGATTTCATGGTGCCCTATGTGGCTTGCCAGCCACCTGGCTGTGAAAGACAGTCCTAAGCACTACAGGGCATGTTGTCCTCACAGCTTGGCATAGCCGGTGTATGAGTGAAACCAGGGCTGTCGGTTATAGAGAGAAAATCCTTTTGAAAACGCCCATGAACACTCTCCAACCTTTCCCTAAGGGCCAGTTCACACCAGACACAGTTCCGTACAGTTTAGTGTGCATTTTATCTGCACTAAAAATGCATGCACAGTGTTTTCCATGTATTCCAATGGCTCTAGTTCACACCATGCAGTAAGTTTCCAGTGCAGAAACTGACTGCATGGTGTGAACTAGAGCCATTTGAATACATTGAAAACACTGTGCATGCATTTTGTGCAGAAAAAAAGCACACAGAACTGAACAGAACTGTGTCTGGTGTGAACCGGCCCTAAAACAAATCCACAAAGGAAATGTAATGTGACTTAAGCTAGCCATACACCGTATAATTTTCTTACTCAAGATCCTTTAGATTTACATTCAACTGTGTAGTAGAGGGGCCTGCCTGACTGCATACAAATTTAAAGTGTTTATATTTGACCTTCTATCATATGGTTTTGGTAAATCTAAAGGAAATCTATAAAGAAAATTACATAATGTATACACACACACCATTATTCCACTCTCACCTGGTGCAATAAAACAAATGATTTGGTTACAGAGAATTAGAATTTCATAAAATTTGTACTTGATGTGGGTGGGGTTCAAAATGCTGGCAATGCAGAACCCTTTATGGTGGACTTCTGCTTTGAGTTGGCAGTGAGTGCCGAAAATATATGTATTTATATGTTACATACAGGTGAAACTCGAAAAATTTGAATATCGTGCAAAAGTTCATTTATTTCACTAATGCAACTTAAAAGGTGAAACTAATATATGAGATAGACTCATTACATGCAAAAGTAAGATAGTTCAAGCCGTGATTTGTCATAATTGTGATGATTATGGCTTACAGCTCATGTAAACTCCAATTCCACAATCTCAGAAAATTAGAATATTACATGCAATCAATAAAACAAGGATTGTACATTGAACAATATCGGGCCTCTGAGAAGTATAAGCATGCATATGTACTCAGTACTTGGTTTGGGCCCCTTTTGCAGCAATTACTGCCTCAATGCAGCATGGCATGGAAGCTATCAGCCTGTGGCACTGCTGAGGTGTTATGGAAGGCCAGGATTCTTCAATAGCGGCCTTCAGCATTGTTCGGTCTCATGTCTCTCATCTTTCTCTTGGCAATGATCCATAGATTCTCTATGTGGTTCAGGTCAGGCGAGTTTGCTGGCCAATCAAGCACAGTAATCCCACGGTCATTGAACCAGGTTTTGGTGCTTCTGGCAGTGTGGGCAGGTGCCAAGTCCTGCTGGAAAATAAAGTCAGCATCCCCATAGAGCTTGTCTGTGGAAGGAAGCATGAAGTGCTCCAAAATCTCCTGGTAGACGGCTGCGTTTACCCTGGACTTAATGAAGCACAGTGGACCAACACCAGCAGATGACCTGGCTCCCCGAATCAACACACTGTAGAAACTTCACACTGGACTTCAAGCATCTTGCAGTGTGTGCCTCTCCATTATTTCTCCATACTTTGCAGGTGTTATGGCTTAATTAGCTTATTAGAGTGGGACACTTTGAGCCTAGAATATTGCCCCTTTTTCACAATATTCAAATTTTCAGAGATTGTGGATTTGGGGTTTTCATGAGCTGTAAGCCATAATCATCACAATTATGACACATCACAGCTTGAACTATCTCATATATTAGTTTCACCTTTTAAGTTGCATTAGTGAAATAAATAAACTTTTGCTCAATTTTTCGAGTTTGACCTGTGTGTACACACACACACACAATAAATACCCCCCTCCCCCTTTTTTTATAAAATGATCACAAAATATCTGTTCTCAGCTGCATAAGGACCTTGAAGAACTGGAGGAGGGAAAACAGCAGTACACTGGTCGTCCCTGTAAATGGCTGGGGGGGGGGGGGGTGAAAGGACACGTCTGGTCATTGGAGGAGAGCAGGCTGAGTCCTTAGAACAGCTAGAGAATGGACCACACTGAGGTGGATGTGCTCTCATGCTTGGTGTGGGCAGTTTTTGGAAAGCAGAGGGACTGGCAAGAACAGGGATTTCACACAAAGGAAGACATACAACAAACATGATACTGTTTCATACAAGTACATGGTACAGCAGGCACATATCAGGAGTATGAAATGTTGGGTTCAGAGGTGATCAAAGGGTTAAATGTGTTCCTTGGGAGTGCTTGCTAACTAGGGGGATGTGCGTTGACTGGGGGAAGACCATGTTTACAAAGGCAGACTAGCGTTCTCTCTCAGAAACGAGCGCCGGGTTCCAGCAAACGTCAGGTCCGCTGGACCCGCTGTTTATCTCCCGATTTCTCCAATCACAGTGGGAGTGTGTCGCCGGCAGCGCTCATGTACAGGTATGTGATTGCATGCTGAAGGGCCGCCCTGCTGTAGTATAAGTGTGTGGGGCAGTCCGGAAGTGGTTAAAGGCCAAATCCACCTTTTGCAAAAAAAAATAACAATGAATGCACCTATCGATGTAGGATTTTTTTTATCGGGGGATTGCGCGCTCCGGCGTACAGCGCGCACCCCTAATGTGGTACTGTAAAAAAAAACAGTACTTACAGTTTTGGTGTCTTGCACGGCGTCCATCGTCGGGTCCGTCTGCGGCTTCGGTAGTGTCCTCCTCGTCGGGTCCGGCGTCCGTCTGCGGCTTCGGTGGTGTCCTCGTCGGGTCCGTCTGCGGCTTCGGTGGTGTCCTCCCGCGCTGTTACCCGTTGAATCACCGCTTCCCGCGCTCAGTTTGAATGCCTGCGCCGACATATACTGTTGTGCAGTACACTCGCGTACATTCGGCCAGGCTCGGCTTCGCTCGTGCTCACGCTCTGTGACGTTTATGCGTGACTACGAGCGAAGCCGAGTTTACTGCGCTCGGTATATGTCGGCGCAGGCATTCAAACACGGCACGGGTATATTGCGCACCCACGATTTTGCCCTGATTTTCAGGGCAAACAAGTGCGCGGTATACGCCGAAAAATACGGTATTTGGTATATGCAATGCACACAGCTATGGTGCACTAGTGTGGAGTTCAAGGGGTTAAAGCAGGCGATGATGAGGTGGTACAATGACTACTCACTGGCTGACAAGTGCTCTGTGAAGAGCAATCTGAAAGCAGCTCCCTCTTCAGAGAGCATGTGTGAACAAGCCCTTATTGCTTCTACAGAATGTGACTGAATGCACACACTTGTTCATACACAATGTAAAGTGGACAAGTGTGAATGCAGCCTTTCTAGCCCAGAGTGGAACAATTCTATATCTACTCTGTAGTAAATGCATATTTAAGACACTTGCCTCCAATAAAAATGAAATGAAATGTATAATAAATATATACAGTGCCTTGCGAAAGTATTCGGCCCCCTTGAACTTTGCGACATTTTGCCACATTTCAGGCTTCAAACATAAAGATATAAAACTGTAATTTTTCTTGAAGAATCAAACAAGTGGGACACAATCATGAAGTGGAACGAAATTAATTGGATATTTCAAACTTTTTTAACAAATAAAAAACTGAAAAATTGGGCGTGCAAAATTATTCAGCCCCCTTAAGTTATAACTTTGTAGCGCCACCTTTTGCTGCGATTACAGCTGTAAGTCGCTTGGGGTATGTCTCTATCAGTTTTGCACATCGAGAGACTGAAATTTTTGCCCATTCCTCCTTGCAAAAACGCTCGAGCTCAGTGAGGTTGGATGGAGAGCGTTTGTGAACAGCAGTTTTCAGTTCTTTCCACAGATTCTCGATTGGATTCAGGTCTGGACTTTGACTTGGCCATTCTAACACCTGGATATCTTTTTTGTGAACCATTCCATTGTAGATTTTGCTTTATGTTTTGGATCATTGTCTTGTTGGAAGACAAATCTCCGTCCCAGTCTCAGGTCTTTTGCAGACTCCATCAGGTTTTCTTCCAGAATGGTCCTGTATTTGGCTCCATCCATCTTCCCATCCATTTTAACCATCTTCCCTGTCCCTGCTGAAGAAAAGCAGGCCCAAACCATGATGCTGCCACCACCATGTTTGACAGTGGGGATGGTGTGTTCAGGGTGATGAGCTGTGTTGCTTTTACGCCAAACATAACATTTTGCATTGTTGCCAAAAATTTCGATTTTGGTTTCATCTGACCAGAGCACCTTCTTCCACATGTTTGGTGTGTCTCCCAGGTGGCTTGTGGCAAACTTTAAACAACACTTTTTATGGATATCTTTAAGAAATGGCTTTCTTCTTGCCACTCTTCCATAAAGGCCAGATTTGTGCAGTATACGACTGATTGTTGTCCTATGGACAGAGTCTCCCACCTCAGCTGTAGATCTCTGCAGTTCATCCAGAGTGATCATGGGCCTCTTGGCTGCATCTCTGATCAGTCTTCTCCTTATATGAGCTGAAAGTTTAGAGCAGGGATCCTCAAACTGCGGCCCTCCAGCTGTTGTAGAACTACACATCCCATGAGGCATTGTAACACACTGACATTCACAGACATGACTAGGCATGATGGGAATTGTAGTTCCTGAACAACTGGAGGGCCGTAGTTTGAAGACCCATGGTTTAGAGGGACGGCCAGGTCTTCGTAGATTTGCAGTGGTCTGATACTCCCATTTCAATATTATTGCTTGCACAGTGCTCCTTGGGATGTTTAAAGCTTGGGAAATCTTTTTGTATCCAAATCCGGCTTTAAACTTCTCCACAATAGTATCTCAGACCTGCCTGATGTGTTCCTTGTTCTTCATGATGCTCTCTGCGCTTTAAACGGACCTCTGAGACTATCACAGTGCAGGTGCATTGATACGGAGACATGATTACACACAGGTGGATTCTATTTATCATCATTAGTCATTTAGGTCAATATTGGATCATTCAGAGATCCTCACTGAACTTCTGGAGAGAGTTTGCTGCACTGAAAGTAAAGGGGCTGAATAATTTTGCACGCCCAATTTTTCAGTTTTTTATTTGTTAAAGTTTGAAATATACAATAAATTTCGTTCCACTTGATGATTGTGTCCCACTTGTTGTTGATTCTTCAAAAAAAATTAGTTTTATATCTTTATGTTTGAAGCCTGAAATGTGGCAAAAGGTCGCAAAGTTCAAGGGGGCCGAATACTTTCGCAAGGCACTGTATGTGTGTGTGTGCGCACTCGCGCATTGATCCGGTTTATACCTGATGCACGTATTATTTTTTTCCTGCAGATGGAAGCAGAAGGCTGGGGTGAAGAGAATGACTTCAGCTGGGAGGAAGATGCCAATAATTTGTGATTGGTTACAAAGGCCATTCCTTATTTATTGATTGAGTTAATGATGAACTAACTGCTCACCAGCCAAGGAGACATCAGCTGATCGCACAGCAAACTGTCATATGCAAAGTTGTCAATGATTGTGTGACCTTGCTTCTGCTGTAATTATCACTATTTTAAAACTGATAAATCATTTAAAATAAGTTAAAACTGCAAGGAATTCGATTTGCATATTTGTTGTATAAATGACTTATGCTGATCATTATATTTGCTATTTTTAACATGCTAAACAAGGTCAGGGGTCTCCAAACTTTTTATCTGTGGTCAGTAGGAGGAGGACTAGTGTTCCATCAATGGTATAAGTGCCCCCTTGTTGATGGCAGTGTGAGGATTAGTTATTTTGTAATTTGAAGAAGTTATCGTTCCCCCTAAAGGGCCTGATAAAGGCAAGCAAAGGCCCACATATGGCTAGTAAGCCACAGTTTGGAGACCACTGAACTAGAAAGTTTGCCATGCAGATGGAGGAGGCACAATTATATATTATACTCCCAGTTTTTTTTGTTTTTCCAGCACAGTAGATTTTAAATATTTCATTAATAAATGTGAAAACTGATCAGCTAACAGGTCTAGGGAATGTATAACTGTAAATATGTTTTGAACATTAAAACTCTCAGCTGGATTTACCACTGAAAGTCTAGAATATTGACTTTTTAAGCAATTATTTTACCTTACCTAAAAGTCTGCTCTATTTATTTTTAAGATTTTACATTACTGTAAACCATTTTTGTTTAACTGATAACCGGGCCCTACATAAAAGCTGTAACATCTGACTAATGAGGGGAGCTTACCCAGCCAAATAGATTAACTTGTATTTAATGAGGTAGGACTGCACAGTTGTTGGTAATTTTAAGGCAATGTACATTAAAGTGATTGTAAAGACAATTTTTAACTAAAATAAAAAAATACTATACCTACCTACCTGCCGTGTGCAATGGTATTGCACACAGTGGTTCTGGAGTTCCGTAACAGCGCTGTCCACTCCTTTCCTGTGGGTGCCCCCTCAGCAAGCCATGTGCTGAGGGTGAACCCATGCAGATGCGCTCCTGAGCCAGGCTGTGTGCGCACTCTGACACACAAGGAGTGGCTCAGCCTAACCCCCTGCTCCCACCTCACAGGATTTGATTGCAGCAGGAGCCTATAGGTTAACCTCTTCCCGACCGCCGCACACCGATGTACATTGGCAGAATGGCACGGGTGCGCAAAAGGGCTTACCCGTACGTCCCTTCATAATTCCGGGCTAGCGGGTGCCTGCAAACTTTGTCTGCCGGAGGGCCACGATTGCGACGAGGAGAGGCAGAACGGGGAAATGTACACAAGGCATTTCCCTCTTCTGCTTGGTGACATGACAGGGATCTACTGCTCCATCGCAGAGGTGATCAAATACCTCCAAAAGAAAGCTCTATTTGTGGGGGAAAAATACTGAAATTTTGTTTGGGTACCACATTGCACAACTGCGCAATTGTCAGTTAAAGCGACGCAGTGCTGAATCGCAAAAAATGGCCTGGTCATTCAGCAGCCAATTCTTCCGGGGCTGAAGTGGTTAAAGCCCATTTAGCTTTCGTTAAGGGAGGTTGAACACCGATAATTTTTTTTTTATATTCATGCCTTTACTTGATTTTCTATTATAAAACAAACACTTGTACACATACATAAAAATATTTCTCTTTCGTTCATAGACGGACATAGCCTTCTTTGACATTAGGGTTATGCTTCTTCCTACCAGGAGAGTTTAGGCAGAATTTAACAGCACTTAAAGCGTTAAAACCTTTCCTTCGTGCCACTCCTCCCAGGGGGCGTGGCTCCCCCAGGCATAACCCACACCCTGCTCTAGGAGCCTCAGTCTTTTTCTGCCTAACGACAGGAGAGGAGTCAGGCACTTCTAGAGTCCTGTACTCTGGAGTTTTTTTTCTTGCGATTTTTCTCGCTTTTATTATTTTGTTCCTGCATTTTTGAATCCTGTGATTCTTCTATCAACAGCCGACTGGGTGACAGGTTGGGTCCTTGACCCTTGTAGTCCCCCCCCATGTTCGGCCATCGAGCGTGTGCCGGCCCTTAGCTCAGCTTTGGTACGTCCACGACAGGCCCTGTTGCTCCAGGGGCGGCCGGGGAACTTCGGTTCTAGGGCACACATATGACCGGTCTCTATGGCTGTGTCACAGTGTGTCTGGCCGACAGCCATGCCGTTTACGGACGTTGGTTCTGTCTGGGATACCTCCAGCCGGGTAGTCGCAGGACAGGTAAGTAGTGGCCCCTTACTCAGGTAAGTGGTCTGGCTGGTGTTTTCCCTGGGGAGGTCGACCGAGGGTCTGCCCTGCTTTCCTCTCTCCCCTTCCTCTCCCTCCTTCCCCTGACTGGGTAGTGGCTGTAAAGGGGGGCCTCCTGGGTTTTCTTTTTTATTATTACCGGGGCCCGTGTGTTGTTGGGGGACTGTGTTGTTACTCTGGGGGGTGCTGCTGTGTTATGAGGTGATTTTTACCTCAGATGGTGGCCATCTTGGAAATCTCTTGGTCTCTTGTGACAGTTTTAGTGCTGTGAAACGCTGTGATTCTTCCCATCACAGCCAGCACATCAGAGCACACCTCAGGTTTTCAGCTCTCTCTGCAGCTGGGTGGGGTGGTGAGTACCAGGGGCCCCATACTCTGCAATAGCAGCAAGAAGGTGACCAGTGGGGGTTTTTGTCCTGCTTTGCAGGGTGGGTGACACGGCGCTGACACTATGGAACCTGAGCCAGGTCTCCCTATCCAGCAACGCCTGAGTTAACCCTTAACGCCATTTCCCCTGCCACATCTGTTATGTTGGCTGTCCTGGGTTTCTTGCCAGGTTTGAAGCAGCTAGTGTCCGGATGGGGGGTAGAAGGCGCCCCCTCCCTGAGCCTGCTTCTGGGGATGTCTCTGATGCAGAATTGCTGTTGGTTCTGTTATGTCAGAGGCTGCGGGCTTAACCCTCATGGATAGTGAGGATGACTCTGCTGCAGAATCAGTTGCTGGCAAGGAATTTGTTGGAGCTCTTGTTTCTGCGGTGCGTGAGACTCTAAAAATTGAGGATGTGGCGGAGACACCAGCCGTGTCAGTACCTTTTGGGTTCCGCAGACCGCCACACACCACTAAAGTGTTTCCTTGTGTTCCTTATTTGGACAATATGTTATACGAGGAATGGGATGCACCGCAAAAAGTTTGTCAAAAAACGTTGCAACCCGTTACCCCCTTGAGGGGGACTTTAAAAAAAAAAAAAAAAGTAGGTCTCTCCTCTGCCAGTGGACCCCCCTGTGTCCAGACTGAGCAGGGCCACCACGTTGCCTGTGGAAGGGGCTCCTGCATTTCAGGATCCCGCTGATAGAGTGGAGGACGTGGCCCGCTCCCTTTTCGCGGTGGTGGGTTCGGCGGTGAGGCCGGTTCTGGCCGGGGCCCTGGTGGCACAGGCGCCGACTGAAAGGGCGAAGCTCCTGCTGCAGGAGCTGGAAGAAGGGGACGCTTCCGAGTCCTCTAGGGACCTGGCTGAACAATTGGTTCAGGGTCAGAAATTTCTCTGCGAGGCGGCCATGGATACGATCCGGGGATTCTGTCTATGCGGTGGTTCTGCGCCGCCTTGTGTGGCTGAAGAGCTGGTCTGCGGACTAGTCCTCTAAGGAGGCCTTGGTGATGGTCTTTAAGGGTGAACGGTCCTTTTGGGACTTCCCTGAATGGCATCATTGAGGATGCCACGGGTGGTAAGCGCATGCTGTTCCCACAGTCTGGGAAGGGCTAGGGACCTCGCCATGTGCAAGGACCCTCCTTGACTACCTCCAAACGTTTTTTTCGCCCGCCCTGTGCGGTGGGGGTAGGTCTACAAGGTGCTTAAACCCCTGCGGCGGGGCAGCAGCGCACCTGATACCGCATGCCTAACAAGTCTGCGGACATACCTGCTTCCGCCTGAAGGTCTGCTCCCGCCCGTGTTTCGGGTGGGAGACTGGCTTCGCACATTTGTGGCTCGGTGGAGGTCTCTCCTCTCCGACCGTTGGGGTTGTCTGCCAAACAGGTTTTTTCCCTCCGGCCTCTGACTTCCTCCGGTTCGCCGGTTGGCTCTTTCAGGGGCTGTCCAGGATCTTCTGGTCAGGGGGTTGATTGTGCCATTTCCCTCGTTGGAACGGTCTCAGGGATTTTACTCCATTCTGTTTGTGTCCCCACGGAGGATGGGGCCCGGTCAATCCTGGGCCTCAAGTCCCTTGTTTGTTTTGTCAAGGTGCAAACTTTCAGGTGGTGTCGATTCGCTTGGTAATAGCGGCACTCCATCAGGGGGTTTTTCTGGCATCCTTGGATGTCGTGAACGTGTACCTGCATGTTCCCATATCCTCAAAGTCCCAGAGATTCTGTGCTTTGCGGTCGAGGGGGGGGGGACCATTTTCAATTGGTGTCCTTCCTATTCGGCGGGTTTTTGCCAAGGTGCTCGTCCCGATACTGGCACGGCTGTGACAGCGGGGGTTTGTTATCATGGGATGTCTGGACGACATTCTCCTACGAGCTTATTCGAGCTCTGAATTGGTGGAGCCATGTCTATAACATGTCGGGCTCTCCAAGATTTTGGCTGGTTTCTGGATTGTCCTGAAATCCAGGGTTGATGCCGTCTCAGGGACTGGAATACCTGGGACTAGTCCTGGATTCCGCCGGGGCGGGAGTGTTTTTCTCCTAATGGAAAAAACTTCAGACTCTGCTATCTGCTGTGCAGCAGTTGCCGACCCAGTAGCGGTCATCTCTGCGATTCTGCAGGAAGGTTCTGGGTCCGTTGGGGCCTCTTTCGAGGCGGTTCCGTATGCCCAATTCCACGCCAGGGTACTACGGAGGGAACTGCTGTCACGTTGGGACTAGCTTCCGGCATCTCTGGATTACCAGTTTCAATTGAGTCATCTGATCATGTCTCCCCTGGTGTGGTGGCTGGCGTTTCCGGTGCTTCGGGCCGGGAAGTGGTTTTCTGCAGGCCGCTGGACAGTGGTCACGACGGATGCCAGCCTCTCCGGTTTGGGAGGGGCGCTTGGGGCACCCAGTCAGCCCAGGGGCACTGGACTCAGGTGGAGTCCTGCCTACTGATCAACGTTCTGGAGCTCCGAGCAATCAAGCTTTGCCTTGCCGTGTGGTCCCTGGATCTACAGGGCCGACCGGTCAGGATCCTGTCTGACATCGCCACGACCGTGGCGTAGGTTGATCATCAGGGAGGCACACAGAGTTCTGTTGCAGCGACAGGGGTCGCGCACATCCTTTCGGTGGGCCGAAGGGTCCGTTCCGGCTCTGTCGGCCGGGTACATTCCGGGAGTACGGAATTGGCTAGCCGACCTCCTAAGTCGCACTACACTGGGCCAAGGAGAGTGGTCTCTCCACCCGCAGGTGTTTCGGGGTCTGCCAAAAGTGGAGCACTCCGGACGTGGACCTTCTAGCGTCCCGTCTCTATCGGTAGGTGCCAGTTTGTGGCCAGGTTTAAGGGCCCGTGGGCGGACGCGTCAGGCGCGTTGGTGGCTCCTTGGGGTCACTATCGCCTGATTTACACCTTCCCTCCTCGGAAGCTTCTTCCTCGCCTGCTGCGCAGAGTGGAAGCTGTAGGGATTCTATCAATCCTGATCGCCCCAGATTGGCCGCGCCGCTCCTGGTACGCGGACCTGGTGCGTCTGGTGCCAGACGCCCCCTAGCGTCTTCCCCTGGGGGTTGATCTTCTGTTACAGGGTCCGATCTTCCACCCTGTTTCACAGCCACTGGCTTTAGCGGCGTGGCTGTTGTGAGCCAGGGGCTGAAGGACTGAGGCCTATTGGGCTCGGTGGTCTCTACCGTGCTGCGTGCACGGAAGTCTACCTCACGTAGGATTTCTCATCATACATGGAAGGCCTACATCTCTGTGTGTGGGGAGATGAACTGGCACTTTCGTACATACGTGGTGTACAGGGTTCTGCTGTCTTTGCAGCAGGGAGTGGTTCAGGCTCTCGCCTTAAGTACGGTTAGGAGACGGATTTCTGCTCTGGCTGTTTTTTACTTGCAGCAACCCTTGGCATCGCACTCCTGGGTCTGGCAGGTGGCCCCTCCGGTGCGCCCGCCACTACCCCCATGGGACTTGAATTTAGTCCTTTAGGTGCTTCGGGATGCTCCCTTTGAGGACATTCGGGAGGTGTTTTGTTTATTGTCACAAACAGTGATTTTATTTCTGGTAGCTATTACCTCGATCAGACGTGTGTCTGTCTGTCTGATCTGGCGGCCTTGTCTTGCAAGGCTCCCTACTTGGTCATCCGTAAGGATGAGGTGGTGCTGCGGCCGCAGCTGTTTTTTCTCCCTAAGGTCGTTTCGGCTTTTCACATTGAGGTGGACATTGTTCTTCCATCCTTATGTCCTCTGCCGAAATGCCAGGAGGCGGCCACTTTGCATCCTCTGGATGTGGTTCGGGCCCTACGAGTGCACTTATCTGTGACGGAAGTCGGACTCACTGTTCGTGTCGGTGGCTGGCCCTACAAGAGGGCCTGGCGGTCTCGTCAGCCACCGTTCCTAGGTGGTTCCGACGGATTGTGCTTCAGGCCTATGCCCTAAAGGGGTGTGTTCCCTCCTTTTGGGTTATGGCGCATTCGACCAGGGCCTCTTGGGCTTTCCGGCATCATGCCTCTGTGTTGGGATGCATCCTGGTCATCATTCCACGCTTTTTCAAAGGTTTACAAGGTGGATGTGTGTGCATCTTTTGATGTCTCCTTCAGCCGCAGGCAGTTTATGGTTGGAGTTTCTCTGTTGAGCAACTCCGGTTTTTGTTTGGGGTGTAACCTGGTTTGCTGTTATTTTCCCACCCCTCGAATTTTTTTTTGACACTGCTTGGGGATGTCCCTAATGTCAAAGAAGGCTGTGTCCGTCTATGAACAAAAGAGAAAATAGGATTTTTGTACTCACTGTAAAATCAATTTCTCTGCGTTCATAGATGGACACAGCACCCACCCCTCCTTGGTTTGTACTGCTTGTTACGAACTGAGGCTCCTAGAGCAGGGTGTGGGTTATGCCTGGGGGAGCGGCACGAAGGAAAGGTTTTAATGCTTTAAGTGCTGTTAAATTCTGCCTAAACTCTACCAGGAGAGTTTAGGCAGAATTTAACAGCACTGGTAGGAAGAAGCATAATCCTAATGTCAAAGAAGGCTGTGTCCGTCTATGAACTCAGAGAAATGGATTATACGGTGAGTACAAAAAAATCCTATTATTTCAAACAAATTTAAATACCATTAACATAAATTTTTAAAAATAATGCCTCTACCTCTCACCTTCCAACCCCCCCAGATGGACAGTAGTGAGGAAAGAGTTAACAACACAAGATGAAGACCGATGGCAATTGATCCCTAGGAAATGATATCTAATCAGAATAGGGGGGGGGGGGACAAGGGGAAGGGAGGGAATCGGGGCTGGGGAGAATAGGACAAATAAGACATGGATATCTGGTGGGCTTCAGATCCATACCCCAAAATTCAAAGGGGAGTGGGTCTGGCTAGAGCAGGGGTAGGCAACCTGTGGCGCTCCAGCTGTTGTGGAACTACATTTTCCCTGAGGCATTGCAAGGTTGGCAGTTACAACTACTCCCAGAGGCATGATGGGACTTGTAGTTCTGCAACAGCTGGAGTTGACACAGGTTGCCTACCTCTGAGCTAGAGCACCAGGATAGAAAGAGCAGATGGGCAGAAGTGGCCCAAACAGAATATACATAGAGCTGTTTTATGACCAGAATTTCACTCAAGATTTGTGGGGAGGATGAGGAAAGAGGGAGAAGTGGGGAAGGGGATATGTCAGAAAAGCTTAACCTGTTTGATCCTCCTGACTTCCCAAAGGGCTGTCCCCCCCCCCCCCCTCTTCCCGGCCCCTATCCTAGTCTCCGAACCTGTTGGGCACAGATTGGTGGGGAGGGGGGGAGAGAAAGAACTAAAATTACATCTTTGAAGTGCTTAACTTACATTAGAGGGTTAAACGCCCCAGAAAAAAGGCATAAGGTATTAAAGGAAATTCAAAGGTATATAGCAAGTATCATATTTTTTTTTTTTTTACAAGAGACCCATATAGCACAAAACAAAAATGGTAAAATTATATTCAAAACACTATCTAACATGGTCTTATGGCGACTCTCCAATCAGAAGAGTAAAAGGAATTGGCAATATGATTTAAAAATTACAGGGGGACGGATTGTACATTGGCTAATGTTTACTGCCCTAATAAACGCCCAAAAGGTTACTTGAAAGAGCTCTTAAAATAACTAATGGACTTTAAGAAGGGCAGTACGGTAATGGCAGGGGATTTTAACTTTTGCTTGGATCCTCGAATAGATAGTGTGTAAAATGCACTGGGGACTGGAAATTCTCAAACGAGAATAATAAAAAAAAAAAAAAAACTGATGAATGTATGGAGAGCTCAACATCCACAGGCAAGGATGGGTAGTGTCATTAGAATGGGAGATTTTAATTATCCAGACATAGGCTGGGCAGAAGGAACTGTGCATTCATCTAAGGCCTGCCATTTCCTAAATGTCTTACAGGACAATTTCACGGGTCAGATGGTAAATGCACCAACAAGAAATAATGCGTTACTAGACCTACTGATTACTAACAATACAGACTTGATCGTGGATGTAGAAATACAGGGAGACGGTGATCGCAGGTCAATTGGTTTCCGCATAAATCACACAAATAGTAAACATAAGGGGAATACAAAGACACTGAACTTCAAAAGAGCCAACTTCCAGAAACTACGCTTCTTGCTAGATAGTACTAAATGGGATAAAATCCTAGGAACAAAGAACATGAAAGAAAACTGGGTGTGCTTTAGAAGCATATTAAGTAAGGAAAATTGTTGTCAAATACTGTAATTTTCCTTTCTTGGCCCATCCTCACGTTGGCACACAACAGGTTAACACCTCTTCCGGAGCCCCACGTGACCACCTGTACCTATCTGAATAAAAGAAAGCCCCTCCCCCAACTAAGATGTTTGATAATTAAGCCTGCAACAGGCCACTTTCCTGGCCCACGTCACGTCAGCACACAACAGGACATATCAAAGCTAATATAGGGTGGGAGAGAACAAATGAAAAGAGACACTGACAATCAAAGAAAAGCTGCTAAAGCCAGAAAGAATTGATCTCTCTTGTCCCAAACTTGTTGGTCGCATATTTAGTTTGAAAGGTTGAATGAAGGCCACACTATGGCCTTATCTATATCTAGACCTTATCTATATCTTCCAAGCAATCCTAGCATAACTGCCCAAAAGGCTGCCACCCCTCTAGTCAAAAAGGCTTGCAATTGTTTCAGAGCAGAAAAGCGTGCTTCCTGCATGCCAATCTAATCACAATGGTAACCCAAGAGTGGACCTGATAGCTAAATGAAAAGATTGTACACTTTTTTCTTTTGACCAAGTACACTGTTAATAACTCGACCATGTGTAAGAAAACTGAAGTCTTCCTGCTGTGCACTCAGTGACTCTCGTGTGAAACTCAGAGGGACAGAGTTTTTCTGGAAACTGGATACCACTTTAAAATTTAACTTTGGAGATAGATGTGGTATCCCTATCTTTTGTAAAAAAAGAACAGAAAAAAAAGACACCAAAGGGCCCTTGCAGGAAAGTATTGCAATCTTCAACATCCTTCTGTCTGAAGTAGTTGCTGTCAGGAGAACTAGTTTTACTGTGAGGTACGTCAATGGTAATGAAACCATTGGAGCAACGGGTGCTCTCAAATCCAAGCCCAAGTCCCACAGAGGGAACAAGGATTTCCCTCAAGGTCATATATATATTGTCATCTGGAGGAAGCATCTGGTCACTGGCTTTTGCACCCATCTGCAGCCTGTGAAAAGATAAAGTAGAGAGCAATGGAGTTGTCTGACAGACCAACCTCTAGCTTTGACTGTAAAATGCTAAGGATATGGGCTAGAGCAGGGAACGCAGGAGAGCAAGCTTTTGCTGAGCAAACAAAACTACCAACTTTCATATCCTCTCATATGTAGCGTTCGTGGATGATCTTCTGGTCACCAAGTTCTGAACAACCTCAGATGAGATTGCCTGCACCTCTAGTGTAGCATATTCCATAGCCAGGCTATTAAAAGTTGTCTCATTGGATTGGGGTTCTGTTACTAACCTTGTCATAAAAGATTTTATTCGACCAGACACAAAGGTCAAACGGAAAATTCCATGGCCCTGTGAACATATCTTGTATGACCGAGCCTTTGCATTGATATCCTGTTGTAAATATCACAAGCTGCATGTTCAGTGAAGTCTCCCTGAGAACTACTGCTGGAACACCCCCAATATGGGTATGAGGCACTTGTTGAAAAATATTCTGCCTAACCAAACCAATAATTAGTTTTTGCTTCCCTGGCAAGAAGACCAAGGTTGGTTCTAATGGTTTTATGGATACCAAGAAATTACAGAACACTAGATGAGGAGACACATGACTTGACAAACGCTTTTAAAGTATGGGATTTAATTTACCGACACGAAAAATGGGAATATAATTCCCCATTAATTGCACTTTCAGGGACAAATTTTTTTTCACCGGTTAAAGGGGCACTTTGTGGAAGTTGGATAGGGAATGTAACAGGAGGGCATAATTATTGGAGCCCACCTGCATGGGATTTGGCCCTTCCTGCTCATCTGGGACAGGTGGGAAGAGGCCAATGAAAGTGGAAGGAACTCTCTAGAAGCAGTGGGGCTCATTATATAAAGAACCCACTGTCACAGGAGGGTTTGCTGACAGGCTGGTTGAAGGAAAGATTCCCACTCACCCTCCCGTCACGTGCACTTTATGTGGTAAGTCACCTTGCATATAAGGGGGACTGTTATGTTAAAGTTAATGAAATAGATTTAGCTTGAGTCATCAAGGCTAAGCAATTTTGAGAAGGATGATTTGATTTGAGTTAGAATTATGATAGGATTATGAAAATTATTATTTTATTTGTATTATGTGTTGGGTGTGTTTTGAGATATGGGGGGGGGGGGGTGCAGAGTGCAATCACATGCACAATTAAAAGATGTAATAGATACAAGGGAAAATAGGAACATTTACTTTACCACAGCCAATTAGAACAGAGGAGAATTTGAATCCAATAGAACAATTATGTAATGTACAGAAAACATTGACGCATGGAATATCCCGGGTTTATAAAATACTTACGGATCTAGAGGGACTGGAAAGGCCTCCATTCATTGAAAAATGGGAAAATAATATCTTGATGTGCATTACATTTTCATTTGTCCAATGCTTGGGCCCATCTGGCCATTTGGTTGCCTTGCCTCCCAAACAACTATATCATTTACAATTTGTTATTGTTTTGATAGATTTGTATGCATTACAATTTGTTTTATGTCACGCATGTAATTGCCAGGATGCCTCCCCAGTTTTGCACACTGATACTACCTCTATACTGTGTTACACTTTATGTGCCTTCTCACTGTGCATTACTGGAGTATCTGATCTGCCTCTCCCATTTCATGACCATGAAATGGACTAAATTAAAAAAGAAAAATGGGAAAGGGAATTGGGTTCACGATTGGATGAGCAACAGGTGGTTAAAGTAATGGGAGTGGTACATGATTACGCGACAGACAAAAACTATAAGTATATAGTGAGATGGTACTTGACAATGGAGAAAGTCCAAAAACATCAACTAGATAAATGCCCACTATGTTGGAGAGGTTGTAAGAAGATAGGTAATATGAGACACATATGGTGGGAATGTATCAAAATAAAGGAGTTTAGGCATGAGATACAATACTATAAGGGAAATTACATGGAAGGAGATACTAAATGATCCATGGACATGTTTATTTCATAAAACAAGTAGTACAAAAAAATAATATAGGACAACAATAATTCTATATTTACTGAGTGCAGCAAAAGGAATAATACCCAAAAAATGGTTAGACCCGGGGAAAAGCCACAATGGTTTGAAAGAAGACTACATATTTAACCACTTGACGACCAGCCACCGTCATTATACTGTGGCATTTTGGCACGATCCCGCAAGCCGTCGTAGCTGTACGTCGGCTCCTTTAAGAGGGATAGTAGGCACGCGTGCGCCCCCGCTTCACTTTGGGGGTCCCAATGACCGCCAGCCACGAGCAATCGCGGGCACGAGTGGCAGAACAGGGATGTGTGTGTGTGTGTGTGTAAACACACAAATCCCTGTTCTGTTCTGAGAGGCAGATCGTGAGTTCCTAATAGCTAGGAACACACACTAGGGAACACAGTTGGCCCCTTGATCGCCCCCTAGTGTTAACCCCTTCCCTGCCAATGACATTTGCACAGTAATCAGTGCATTTTTATAGCACTGATCGCTATATAAATGCCAATGTTCCCAAAAAGGTGTCAAAATTGTCCGATGTGTCCGCCATAATGTTGCAGTCCCGGTAAAAATTGCCGCCATTGCTAGTAATAAAAATGCCATAGATCTATTCCCTATTTTGTAGACGCTATAACTTTTGTGCAAACCAATCAATATATGCTTATTGCAATTTTTATTACGAAAAATATGTAGAAGAATACATATCAGCCTAAACTGAGCAAAAAATATATATATATTTTTTTTAAGTGGGGATATTTATTATAGCAAAAAGTACAAAATAGTGTTTTTTTTTTTTAATTGTCGCCCTTTTTTGTTTATAGCGCAAAAAATAAAAACCGCACCAAATCTTTTTGGGTACAGCATCCCACATCCGCACAATTGTCAGTTAAAGCGATGCAGTGCCGTATCGCAAAAAATGGCCTGGTCATTGAGCAGCCAAATCTTCCAGGGCTGAAGTGGTTAAAATTGAATATTTTAGTAGTAGAGAGGATGGTCTGGTAGAAAGCTTTAATAGTATATGGGAAAAATGGACAGAATTTAAGAAAACTAGGAAATATACAGAAATATTCATGGAGTAAGCAGAGGAAAAGATGAGGAGTGGGGAGAACAGGAGGCGAAGGAAAAAAGGATGACGTTTAAAACAGATCATAATGGGAGTGCTGACTGTAACTACTTTCCCTGCCTGCAATCTGTCTTTTTAATGTTCCCCAGCATGATTGTGTATTCCAGATATGTTAATAGAAGTTCTCCACTTTTCTGCTAAGTGATACTTACACACCTGCTTGCTCTCAGTTCTAGCTGCCACTACTGACAGCCAGGGTTCCCGATCCCGTGTATTTGTCAGAATCAGTTGCACTACTGCCCACAATACTGCCATATATAAAAAATATATATATATATAAAAAAAACCAGTGGATATGTATTTCTTTAGCGGCATTTCAAAATGTTACTCTATTTACTACTTTTGTGTACAATGCCTATGAGCAGGCTCATGAGATTGCATCGATCACAGGCAAAATGCACAGAGCCAATCAGCATGGCTCTGTGCCTTGTAATGAACAATTACAGTGCTCACATTTGTAAAAAAAAAAAAAAAAAACCTCTTTTGCCGTTTTGCTGCTCCTTTGTAAGTAAAACTGTTCCCACTGGCCACCAACAAAATGTTGACACATTAACCTCAAAAAGATGCACTGAGCAGCAAGTAACCACACAGGGGGCAAATGGGCCATAAATGTTATGGGGGGAAAAAAGACACTGACCACCAACAGTTATAAGGAACTCGTCACCAACTTCAGGATATTAGTATTAGTATATCTCCCACACTCCTCTAAATTATTGCTGATATGAAGGGAAAAAAAAAACTGTCCAAATGCCCATTTTATTTACCTGAAGCCACAGTCACATAATCCTTTTTTTTTTTCACAAGAAAGTCCCATAATCCTTTTAATGCAATAAAACACAACATATAACCCATTTTTTTTAATCTAAAAGATGATGTTACATAGAGTAAATAAAATAGATACCTAACATGTGACACTTTTAAACTGCGCATGCTCGTAGAATGGAGCCAAAATACGCTATTTAAAAATCTCCATACAGATTTTTTTACAGGTTAGAGATACAGAAGGTCTAGTGCTAGAATTATTCCTATCTCTGTAAAATTTGCAGTGATACCTCACGTGTTGTGCGAACAGTGTTTACATATGCGAGTATGACCTACATATGCGTTCACTTCTGCTTGCGAGCATGAGGGGACAGGGTGCTTTAAAAAAAAATCTATTTATTTTTTTACATTTACATTTTTTTTATCACTTTTATTCTTATCACAAGAAATGTCAACATTACTTGCAATAGAAATAAGGCATGGCTGGTCCTCTTTATGGAGTGATCTGGGGTGTATAAGACCCCAAATCTTGCCTCTACCCTGGAAAGCATACAATAAAAAAAACACTGATCTCTGCTTTCCAGAAAAAAATTTCAGTGTTTACCAAGAATGGGATACCATTAAAGTTCATGTGCGTGTAAAGGTAGGCATCCCAATAATTTTGGCAATATAGTGTATTCACCCTCTTTCCTGTCAATTAAGGCCTAAGAGGACAGCAACTATGATCTACTGTATCCCAACACTCAGCCAACTGTAGGAGGTACAAAATGGAGCCCACAAGCAAACTAAACTGGAGTCTTTCCCCTGCAGTGGCTACTAGTGGCAGAAATGCATATTGCGCCTGGTTGAAAACTGCATTGAGAAGTAGTGTTACTTGAATTATATTCCAGGATTTGCTTGTCTTCAGCTGAGAGAACATACAATAATTTTAAGACTTTACATAAAGTCTCAAATCTTTCACTAAGGTCTTCATGTTACTGTATATAGATTGAATACCATGTCATAGATAGGTATACTATTTATCATTGTATAAGAACATATTACACACTTTTCCCCCCAATTTTTCCAGGCCTTCCCATCTTTACACAGGATCATAATTGTTTACATGGGTTATATGCAACTACATTGAGGTGATTGGAAATCCCCCTATATATCTCTTCCCAGTTAGCCTCAGTTTTGTAGTAAGCAAGGGAGATCATACCAGAGGAGAGGACCTGTGTCCCATACTGTGCTCCAAGAAAAAGATTATTTTGGTAATCAAAAATCCTATTTTCTTAGTCTTACAATACAGAATACAGGATCATTAGCCTTTACCATGGGAGATCCAACTGAGGGATGGGTAACACAGCAAACGACCAACAGGCACACATAACAAATGGGCCAAGAAAGGTTCAACAGGGTGTGGCCTGGACATGGCTGAGTAGAGACGTGCTTTAGGTGAGCTCCCGGCTGTCTCCCTACCTATCCCATTTTACCAGCTCTTTTACTGCACAATGCTCCCCTCCAAGAAGCACCAAGCAAAGAGGACCAAAAAGCTGACCTTGCAGACCCCTGCGACCTCCTCACCGGGAGAAATTCAGCGCTTTTTCCAACTGCTGCAGTCGGGCTTCCCAGAGTTTAAGATGGCGTCACGGTCAACAAACCACGCACCTGATGCCCAGTCATCTGGCGGCTCGCAGAGCCCAGAGATACATCCCAGCGCCCCGCAGGCTCTGTCGCCTGATCCCCGGCAGCCACAGCACCTACCTTCAAAGTTTAGTCCGGACGACGAGCTGAGGGGGCTCCTCCGGGCCCTCCCGACGAAGGCGGACATCGAGGCCTTGGTGGGAAAAGTAGAGGAGGCCCACAGGAAGGAGCTCGGCATGGTCAAGCGGGACATCCAATCCCTATCCACGAGGCTTGCGATGGGGGAGAGCTCCCTCTCGATGCTAGACCAGAGAGTTTCGGCGTTGGAGGCAGCCCAGAGCGAGCAGGTGGAGACAGCGTCGGCCCTGCGGCTCCGGTTGGAGGAAATGGAGGACCGGAGCCGTAGAAACAACTTGCGGCTCCGGGGGTTACCCGAGGCTACGGAGCCGGCGGACTTATTGGCCACCGTCTCGGACATTTTCAGGAGGGTGGCCGGCGATCAAATCCAGGGCCAACTGGAATTCGACCGCATACACCGGGCCCCAGGTCTGAAGATCCCGCCAGACCACGCGATGTTATTTGCCGCCTGCACCGCTACTCCCATAAGGAAATAATCGCCCGCAAAGCGTGGGAGATGCAAGAGCTGGAACTAGACGGTTCAGCGCTTAAGATTCTTCCAGACATTTTGAGGGCAACGCTGCAGCGCCGTGCAATTTTGAGACCCCTGCTGGTCTTGGCTAGAAGGGGGAACTACACATACCAATGGGGATTCCCCCTCACGGTTACCTTCCACAGAGACCAACGCGCCTTCACTCTGCGCTCCCTGCCAGCCCTATTCCGGTTCCTAGAGGTGGAGCCGATCGAGGTGCCGGACTGGCTGGGGCCCCTGCCAACGCACCCGAACAGGATGGGCCCTGCATCGTCCTCAGGAAGAGCGCCTTACGGACCGCGCCGGAACCAGAGGAGACAACGAGCAGCGTCCCCGGAGGACGCCCGGGAGACTTAGGTCACCCTCTCCACGACACGCAAGCATTCCGCAGAGCCCCTTCCTACTTATGATCCAAGGGTTTTGCCTTCTCTGAGCATGCCTCTGGCTTCGGTTGTGCTCTGGCCCCCCTCTGCGTCCCCACTCGATTTGCGCTTGATGGACACCCTGCAACTCCCTGGTTATGCTGCTCAATGAGCCCTTTTTCCCTTTTTTTGTGGAGGGAGGATCGGCGACCACGCTGCTCCCGCCGACAGACAGAGCCGTCCCCCTGCAGAGTGCCGGGCAGCCCTGGGAGGGTGGAGCACTTTCCCGGACCTGGTCTTGGATCAGCTGTGGGCCTCTCCTCCGGTGGGCTGACTGGGCGGACGCGGTGCCCCTGTCCCCCCCCCCACAAGACTGCAAGTCGATGCCGCAGAGGTGAGCCGTAGGTGCCAGTGGCACACTGATTTGCACGGGACAGCTCACTTAGGGTGTATTCAGCTGCCTCAGACCTGACTTTGCATATATGTACTTTGAGGGGGGGATTGTTGGTGCGGGGGGCGGTGGGGTTTGCCTTATGTTTAAAATGTTGAGGGGAGCATGGGAGCCACGGCCGCCCTCGGGTGAGATTTCTACTAGGAGGGAGGTCAGCGAGCTATGGCGCCTGGCTGTTGTGTAACTGTCAGGGGTGGTGATCCTCCTTCCTACGCTCGAGCCAGACTGGAAGTTCCTAGTGCTGTCCGGCTGGGCGGGTCGACCTGATTCTCTCCTGGGGGTGGCCTGGTGACACCGAACCAAGTGGGTGCATTGGGTTGCTGGGGGGGGATATGTCGGTGGGCAATGGGGGGAGATTTACCGACAGGGGAGGCCGTGACTTGCTTGCGTGATAACTGTTGCTCTTTGGGTTCCATGCCTGTTTGAATATTGCTCAGAATTGGACATGCTACATCTGTGGTCAATTTCTGTTTCTGTGACTGTGATTAATATATGCTTCTATAGTTGATAATTGTATTGCTTTTGTTTGCACTTTTCACCTGGTTGGGGGGGGGTGGGGGGCGGGACCTCGCCCTCTCGGTTACTGTTTATCCACACCCCCAATTAGGCCCACGCACATCGCCCGAATTGCCGGCGGTGTGTTGTTTGTACAAGTTTCTACTTGTGTACTTAGTTTGTTCAGGTCATTCTGATTCGACCTGAAGTTTTTTTCTATTTCTTTTCCCCTTTGTTCTTCCCTCCCTCCCCCTTTACTTTACTACTTTACTTTATTGTCTCACCCCTTGAATGCCCCAATCCAGGGAAATGGATGCTATTACAATACTTTCGCTAAACGCTAAGGGCCTCAATTCGCCAGAGAAGAGACGCATGCTCCTTAATGACCTTAAGAGCTCTCGCGCGGACGTTGCCTTTATACAGGAGACCCACTTCAGGGATAACAGCCTGCCGCTCCTTAAGAGTAGTTTCTTTCCGGTGGCCTACCACTCCACCAACCCAGCAGCCAAGACTAAGGGGGTCTCTATACTGCTCTCCAGTAAGATCCCCTGGAGATATCAAGCGGAACTGAGAGAACCCGGAGGGCGATGCATGTTTATCAAGGGGCTAGTGGGAGAGGTGCAGCTTACGTTTGCAACCGTGTACGCCCCCAATGACCACCAAGACGCTTTCGTCAGGGTTACATTAGACAAACTCTTGGAATTTTCCGAGGGTCAACTAATACTCGGCGGTGACTTCAACATCCCCCTGATCCCTGCATCCGACACATCCTCCGGCCACTCCTCAGTCCCCCTGAGCCTTAGGAAGCGCATAGCCAACACCCTACATAGAGCTCGATTAATTGACGCTTGGCGCCTACAGCATTCGGGGGAGCAAGATTACACTTTCTATTCCTCGCCTCATAAAGTGTATTCCAGGATAGACTTCTTCCTGATCCCCCATAGCCAACTGCACTCAGTCTCAGACACGTCGATTGGCCACATTACCTGGTCTGACCATGCCCCGATTTCTTTCACTTACACGCTGGACGGGGGCCCCTCGGCCAGGTCCCGTTTTTGGCGCCTGAATGAGAGCCTCCTACAGGAGCTGGAGGTTATGGCGGAGGTGTCAAGGGAGCTCACTCTTTATTTTCAAGAGAACGACAACCCGGACTGTGACCCCGGATCGCTCTGGGAGGCACATAAAACGGTGCTACGTGGGATTCTCATCAAGCACGGTGCGCGCATAAAGAGAACCAGAAACGAGCAGCTAGTCAAGCTTATTGACAGGTTGGCCTCTATCGAAGCCCGCCACAAGCACGCCCCCTCACAGGCCCTGGAGACGGAGCTGGGGGTGTTACGTCGGCAGATCACGGGCCAAAGCGGCGCTGCAATGCTGCCGCAAACTCTCATATGAATCGGGAGATAAGTGCGGAAAGGACACTCGCCAGGGAGGTGAGAGAGCAAAAACTTGCAGCTTATATCCCGCACATTCAGTGCCCGGATGGCCAAAAAGCCACGATGCCAGAGCAAATCTCCAAGGGTTTCCACGACTTCTACTCCACCCTGTATAATCTACCAGGCAGTTCATATTCCCCAGGCCACTATAGAGGAGTACATAACGTCCTCTCAAATGCCATCTCTCCCTACGAATATCCGAGAAGAGTTGGACTCGCCAATCACGTTGGAGGAGGTCCAGAGCGCGGTGGGGTCCATGAAGTCGGGCAAGGCCCCGGGCCCGGATGGCTACACCATTCAATATTTCAAGACCTTCCTCCCACTGATTGGCCCTCCCATGGTGTCTTTCTTTAAAGCAGTGGGATCAGATGCCATTTTCCCCAGGGACACGTTGAGGGCCCACATCTCCCTGATTCACAAAGAAGGGAAGGACCCAACCTCCTGTGGAAGCTATAGGCCATTTCTCTTTTGAACATAGACCTAAAAGTCTTCTCGAAGATCCTGGCTTCCCGTCTCGCTCAACACCTCCGTTCCCTGATACACCTGGACCAGGTGGGCTTCATCCCTACGAGAGAAGCTAGGGACAACACTATTAAAGTGTTGAACCTTCTCCATGTTGCGGCCATAGGGAAAACACCTTGTGTGTTCCTGAGCACGGACGCCGAGAAGGCGTTCGATAGAGTAAACTGGTCATACATGTTTTCAGTTCTGCACCACATAGGGCTGGGGGAGAAGATGACTACCTGGATTAAAAAGATATACTCAAATCCATCAGCCCAGGTAAAGGCGAATGGCTTGCTCTCGCCCCCATTCTCTATTGGGAATGGAACACGACAGGGATGCCCTCTTTCACCCCTCCTTTTCGCTTTGTCCCTGGAACCATTTCTGTGCAGAATTAGACTGAATCCGGACATCAAGGGTCTATCCGTTGGGGATTCCAAATGTAAGATTTCGGCGTATGCGGACGACCTGCTCTTTTCATTGGCGAATCCTGTGATTTCGCTGCCAAACCTTCTCAAGGAATTTGATACTTATGGAGCCCTGTCGAACCTGAAAATACATTTCTCCAAGTCAGAGGCCATGGGGGTGGCTGTGCCTCCTTCCGCCCTACGTGCTTTGCACTCTTGCCTCCATTTTAAATGGACGGACTCTGCCCTGAAATACCTGGAAACTTTCATACCGAGAGACGTCTCATGCACGTTCGATCTGAACTTCCCACCGATCCTGGCGAAGACCCGCTCCCTGTTGGAGGGGTGGGGGAGGGGCCTCCACTCATGGTTTGGCAGAGGCAACCTGGTGAAGATGTGTATCCTGCCCAAATTCCTCTACCTCTTTCAGGCTCTACCCATCCATATACCACCCTCATACCTCAGGCAGGTGCAGGTGCTTTTCACCCGCTTTGTCTGGGCAAACAAAAAACCACGACTGCGGCGCGACTTACTCTTACTCCCTAAACAGAACGGGGGGCTTGCAATCCCCGATATCAGGCAATATTACCAAGCCACCCATCTGGGCCGAGTCTTGGACTGGCGACGCAACGGGACGACCAAGCTATGGGTTAACATAGAGCAGTCGCAATCGATTGTTCCCTTGGGGAGTGCATTGTGGTGTTACGACGCCCTCCAGCCAGCGATGAGATCGCATCCGACGATAGGGGTGACTCTTCGACAAAGTAGTGAGGTGGCCACGCGGGCAGCCCTCACGTAAAACCCCTCTCCGCTTTACCCGATTCTAGGCAATCCCAGATATTCACCAGGCTTGCAGTCAACGGAATACACCACCCTGAGGGCCTCGAGCACGCATCCAAATTTGTGATGGCGGGGATGTGGCCGACCATCGCAGAACTAACCACAGAGTCAGGTATTTTCCGGCTTCCCTTTTGGAAAGCGGGACAACTACACCACTTTCTACATTGTATCCCTGACCCCCAGGGCTTTGCACGGCAGGTAACAACCTTTGAAGAGTTATGCTTGGAAGCAGAACCAGTGTCGCAGACGCTGTCTATGATGTACTCCCTGCTCAATACGCCGCCCACACAGCCCCGGCTACCCTTTATGGCGGGGTGGGAGAGGGACCTAGACCGTAAATTTTCAGAGGCACAACAACAGCACATCATCAGCTGTGCACTTAAATCGTCTATCTGCACTAAACTGCAGGAAACGAATTATAAAATCCTGTCCAGGTGGTATTTCACGCCCGCCAGGCTGCACAAATGGTTCCCGACCACCTCGGACCGTTGTTGGCGGTGCAAGAGAGCGGAAGGCTCGCTTCTACACATCTTCTGGTCCTGCCCGGGCCTGGGGAATTTCTGGGAAGAGGTGCGTCGCATAGCGCAGTCCTTCACAGAATATGTGATACCACACGATGCAGCGTTCTTCCTGCTCCACCTCTCCACGATGTCCACCAAATCATACAGGAAGTCGCTCCTGCGACACTTGCTGAATGCCGCTAAGGCGTGTATACCCCTCTTTTGGAAACAGCAGGCCCCTCCGACCATTGCGTGTTGGCTGAGAAAGGTGGAGGAAATAAAGACGATGGAGGACTTGGTCCTCACCCCGCAACATGACGTCACCACGCTGAGGAGGAGGGCTCCTTACTTGCCGGCCGGCATTTGCTTGCTATTATACACGCTGTTTATAATCATCCTGATTGTGAGTATATCTCATTTTTAAATAAAGTGGTTACTTTATGGAATTACGCTATGTGCGCCTTTTCTTCTATTCCCATTTGTAATTGAACCCGTCGGATTGGCTGGTATCGTATATCTGGGACTGATTTGCTCCATCCGGGGTCCCTGAGGAGCCAAAGGCCGTGGCTGGGTTACAGCCAACTGATTGTATTGCTTGCCTTCTGGTAAGCTGCTTAGCATTACGGTGGAGGGTTCACTTACACTGCATATATGTCACCTGGTGGTGTGGAACGCAAGATCTATCCCTGCAGTATACTAACCTCCATAAATCTATGTCCAGTTGCTTAGGGGATAAAAGCACTCCTGCATGGACTGTCATATAGTGGCTTATATGTTGTATATGGACTTTTTTGACTGTTTTTTTTATCATACTTTCAGAGTTTGTCATCACTAATGTTTTAAAATCTGTGGCGCTTATTTTTTGTTCTTTTAATGCTGGAGTGAGAAGCAAGGAGGCCCTGCCTCTACCTTTGGTAATTCTTGTACATTAAGTAGTAGTAGACTCTCATAGAATGTACCATGTCAAGACAGTGTAGACAAATTTTCTTAAGAAAAGGGGACAACAAGAAAGGATGGACCATATCCTGGTTAAGGTAGAAGAGAAAGAACACCGTAGGGGGGAAAGAGTCTTTCAGCCTCAAGACGACCATTCCTTTATGCAACAGGATGAGCCTGCTAACTTGGAGAGCATCCTGCAGAGGTGATGGCAAAAAGAAAGATCCCCATTATGAGTTAGGTCAGACAAAGGAATATCCCTAAAAAGGCACAAAAGGTGTCTCCTGAAGAGAAAACAAAACAAAAATTAAAAGTAGTAGTAAAGTTATGTTTCTTGATCATACATCACGGGACACAGAGCCTTAATTACTTAATGGGTTATGTAGTCACCACAGGTGATTGGACACTGGTTAACCCAATTAGAAATGAGTTCCTCCCCTATATAACCCCTCTCAAATGGAGAGTGCCTCAGTTTTTTCGCTAGTGTTAAGGTGGTTGGTCACGTTCAACATGTGCTAAGAAGAAAAATGATCTTTTGATGGTCTGGCTGCGGAGACCTAGGAGCTATAACCGGATCCATTCCTCGGCTGATATCAAAGGTCTAAGATGGTTGGTACCCGGGCATTGTGTAAGAACAAGTGAGGTTTGCCTGCAATGTCACTCTGCGGAGGTCTGGGATCCAGACTTTTGTGTACTAATATATCCGTGGCATGAAAAGTTTCTGGCAGAGTCTTCTACAGGTCCAGGTAGGAGGTTTTCTCTAATAAAACCCTTTGTAAAAGTTGGCACAACTTGGGTGAAAGATGGAACTACTTTTGGTAGCTTTCCTGCGGTGTGGATCAGGTAAGAAGATAATTTTTTATTTATGTATTATCTTCTTGGAGTCTATGTCCTCTGTTTCCCCTTTGGGATCTCGGAAGTCCCCGCAGGCTGCATGCTCCTTTTCCAGTTCATCCCTTGCTGGATAAACTGATGTATGATAGCTGGGTTCACCCAGAAAAACGGTTTCTCCTCCTAAACAGTTCTCCCTTCTTTATCCTATGGAAGAAGGTTTCACTAAGAAATGGGGGGTACCTACTATAGATGCAGCTATTTCTTGTGTAAACAAAAGCCCGACCTGTCCTATAGACAATGCTCAGGGCTTTAAGGATCCAACTGATTAGAAGCTGGAGTCCCCATTAAAAACCTCCTCTGCCATGGCTAAGGCTGTAGTACAACCCGTAGTGGCAGCCGATGGTGTATGTCAGTTCCTCAAGGAACAAATGAAGCAGATGATTAACCTCCTCCCTACAGAGTAGATTGAGGTTCATGAAGACCTTCTTAGGCCTTGTGTGTTGTGGTTGATGCAATTATGGAATCTGTTTAACAAGCATCCCGCTTATATCTCCTGCAGGTACACATGCGCAGGTCCCTTTGGTTAAAACATTGGGAGGCCGAGGTTCTTGCAAGAAATACTTGGCAGCGTTCCCCTTTGGAGGAGGACGCCTGTTTGGGGATGATTTGGATAAATACATCCAAAAGATTACCAGAGGCAAGTCTACTCTGTTTCCGCTTAAGAAGAAGAGTAAGCGTCCCTGATTTAAACGTACTAATTCTCCAGCAGGGGCTTCATTAGAGGTGGGCTGGGGAGGCTGGAGCCCCGAATGGGTCGTCGAAAAGCCCAGAGTCCCGGCCATGAAGTATACAATTACTAGTCCCGAGCGCCGCCGAGCAGGGACCATTCTGTTGCCAAGTGACAAGGCAGGTCTCGCCTTCTGGAGCCTGCTTCACCTATGATGGACGTCTCACTGGTCCAATCCGGGACCGCAGGACCTGTGACGTCCATCATAGGTGCAGCAAGCTTAGAAGGCGGGAATTACAATGCCGCCCGGCGCAGCATGCGACATCCCCGCTCCCTGCTTGGTTCGGCGGCTCTCCCCGGCACGGCTCCTGAGCCTCCTATGGCTGACTGGCTGACTATGTATGATGGCACACTGGGCGTGCTAGCGCCACCGCACACCACAGCAGCCCACCGCATCCCCGCTCCCTGCTCGGCGGCTCTCCTCTCCTCCTCGGCTCCTAAGCCTCCCTGGCTGCACTATGATGGGCACATTGGGCGTGCCGGCGACGCACCACGGCTGAGGTAGGTCAGTGATTGTGTATGTATGTAGGTCAGTGATTGTGTATGTATGTAGGACAGGACAGGTCAGTGTATGTAGGACAGGTCAGGTCAGTGTATGTAGGACAGGTCAGTGTATGTAGGACAGGACAGGTCAGTGTATGTAGGACAGGACAGGTCAGTGTATGTAGGACAGGACAGGTCAGTGTATGTAGGACAGGACAGGTCAGTGTATGTAGGACAGGACAGGTCAGTGTATGTAGGACAGGTCAGTGTATGTAGGACAGGACAGGTCAGTGTATGTAGGACAGGACAGGTCAGTGTATGTAGGACAGGCCAGGTCAGTGTATGTAGGACAGGCCAGGTCAGTGTATGTAGGACAGGCCAGGTCAGTGTATGTAGGACAGGCCAGATAGATAGAGCAGGAAGGGCTAGTCAGTTTAGTTAAATTTACAGTGTGTAGAGGATATATATACATCCTAGCGTTGTACATATATTTATACACTGTATAGCTTAGCTAGATCAGCTATTCCTATTGTTAGGCAGTAGATTGTGCTAGATGCAGTGCTCTAACCTGTTGTATTGCCTGCATAGTGTTTAGTTTACACCTAAACATAGTACTCAGTGTTAGTGGACGTGTGCTATTTAATTGCACATACACGCAGTTGCTGTTACTGCTGCACGTGTGCCATTTATTTGCACATAAACGAAGTCGCTCTTACTGCACGTTTGCTGTGTTTTTGCCCATAAACGCAGTCGCTCTTACTGCACGTTTGCTGTGTTTTTGCCCATAAACGCAGTCGCTGTTAGTGCACGTTTGCTGTGTTTTTGGCCATAAACGCAGTCGCTCTTACTGCACGTTTACTGTGTTTTTGCCCATAAACGCAGTCGCTGTTAGTGCACGTTTGCTGTGTTTTTGCCCATAAACGCAGTCGCTCTTACTGCACGTTTGCTGTGTTTTTGCCCATAAACGCAGTCGCTCTTACTGCACGTTTGTGGTGTTTTTGCCCATAAACTCAGTCGCTCTTACTGCACGTTTGCTGTGTTTTTGCCCATAAACGCAGTTGCTCTTACTGCACGTTTGCTGTGTTTTTGCCCATAAACGCAGTTGCTCTTACTGCAAGTTTGCTGTGTTTTTGCCCATAAACTCAGTCACTCTTACTGCACGTTTGCTGTGTTTTTGCCCATATACTCAGTGCAGTGTATAAAGAGATATTGCGTGAATGAGAACGTCGTTCACAGTCGGTAGAAAACGTTGGAAAAGCGATCGTGCAATACGACGATACGAAACTTGATTTTTGGACTTTATGATCAGTAGATGAGTTTGTAGGTTAGATATGGGAAGAAAGCTAAGGCTTAACTGACAGTTTTTTTTTGCTAAATTTTGACTTGCAGAAATAATGGAGGCCTTCAGAGAACAGGAGTTCTTCACAGAATTTGTTCAAAGGGGGCCCCGGATGGCAACCCCCCTTTTTTTCTAGAATTTTTCTTTCCCAAAAAAATAATTTATTGAGCCAAGATCTGGCATTGTAATGGCCCCCCACCCCTAAAATAATCGACATATTGTTGCCACACAGCACGTGCGCTTTGGGGGGCCAAGCCTGTATGGCCACAGGCTCACGGGCCACCACTGGAACATCAATGGCCTCATCACCAGGCACAAGTGTAGTTTGTTGAGGGTCTCTTTAGGAAATTGTGCAATATGCAGCAGCAAAGTATGACATGGTTCAGATTCTACTTAACAAACCTACAGTCCTTGTCTTGTTTGCACCGCCTGTATACTGCTGTTCAAAGTATATAGGGCCAAAGGGTCTTGTCAGGGCCGATCCTCCCTATAGGCTCACTATGCAAGCCGCTTAGGGCCACGCAAAGCTGCAAAGGGCCCCCCAAATTACTAGAGGCCCCGCCTGGTGAGAAGTCATTTTCGCCCCCTCACCCCGCTTCTAAACTCGCTGGCTGAGTCATTTCCGACAGCAGAACACCCCCTCCCCACGCTTCTCAACTTTCTTCAATGTGACATGTCACTGTCGTCAGCGCCCCCTGCTTCTCATTTTTAATGTGCCATGTCATTTTGCTTAGGGCCCCAGGGAGGTCAGGATCAGCACTGGGTCTTGTAATGACCTGGGGGGAGTGGTGGCGGGGAAACTCATGCTATTTTTTTCAATGATTTTTATCCATATTGCAGGGACCAAACATTACATTTAAGCCGCAAGCAGTATTAAATTACTTTTTTCTTATAGTAATCTCATGTTGTCCAGGGACATTTCTAAACACGTGCCACTACTATAGACACCCAGCATGTACGATATTTAAAGGAATTTTTGATTTTTTTTTTCACTTTAAGCATCATTAAAATCGCTGCTCCAGAAAAAAAATACAGTTTTAAAACTTTTTTTTCCATTGATACATGTTCCCTGGGGCAAGACCCGGGTTCTCAAAGACGTTGTCCAACAATAACTTGAATATTGGGCTTTAAAATGAGCACTTTTGAATTCGAACGTTCGAGTCCCATAGACTTCAATAGGGTTCTAAATGTTTGCGCGAACGGTCGGTCTGTTCGAACGTTCTGGTGCGAACCGAACGTGGGTATGTTCGGCTCATCCCTAATCCTGACAAAGAAAGATAAATGTTCAGGACCTAGACATTTTAAGGAGTTCCACAACAGTAGTACAGATGGCCTCAAAGTGTTCGGCATAGAAGCCATATCAAGTGATCTTGATAATGGTAAGAAATACCAGATTCTATGTAGAAGAGAAGCTTTTTGGATCTTCACATTGAAAACCATGGCCCTGCAAGGCCTCAATGAAGAAATAGAGCTGCATAATATAGTGAGACCTTGCCATGGTAGTGGGATAGTGCAGGTGCTGACATTGACCCCTTCCTTCTTTCACTACATGAGAAAGACTAGGTCGTGCTCATGGTAGCTATGGGTTGGTCGTTCCATTAGTCGGTTTCCCATATGGGTAGCGTCCCTTGGGACAGATGGCATTGGCACTGCCTGCTAGACATCCCTTTATGCCAAGTAGTGTCAACAACATCAGTGGGTCACTTTAGCTTAGTAAGTCTGATAGAGGTTTTAGATTCATTTTGCTTAATAAGGAGCCCTTGCAAAGTATTTTAAGGTGTAGCGGTTAGGTACAGTGGAGGGCTATATATGGGGGGCATGTTCTGTAATGTTATGATATACTCGATTGTATTGTTGGTCTGTTTATAAGTGAGAAATGGTCTCTCTCTTTGTCCCATGGGTCTAGTGCGCGGTGGGTTGGTGCAATGTGTGTAGACGTGCTATTAGCATTAGGGGCTTTAGTGCCTATGCACGTACTTCTCCATATGTGTACATATGGTGTACTTTACACTATGTGCTTTTTAATCTATATGTTTGTATATGGCATGATGTTATATATGCATAAGTGTGTGTATATATACATATATGTATGCATATTTTATATGTATATGCGACTTTTTAATGCACATTATAACAATAGTTTTTATAACTATGTCTCTATATATTTATGTATGTATCATGCGATATGTTGTTTATATACTTTTATGTTTCTACGGAATTTTTATATATGTATATATTTATTTGCATATATGAAGTAGGGGATCTATATATATGTAGATTGTTGCTATGGATTATCCTTACACTTGCGCACATATTGTACTCACACTAAGCGCACCTGGTGTCTCTTCGTATGTGTGTGTGGGCATGTGGCACCAATTAATGGGCTGGACATTGGTGTGTGATCCATGCCTGTACGCTTGGCTTACAGGCTCTGCCCCGTATGTAGCCTCCACATCATTAGCTCTACAGTGCATCCCTATGTTGGGATAAGACCGGAAGTAGCGAGTGGAACGCAAATACACCCGCACTTCCTGGTCACGTGTGTCTGACATGCACACGCACTAGGGATATGCGCGCACAGACGAGGAAGTGATCTTCGGTGCAGCCGAAAGTGCAGGGTGGAACGCAGGGGGTACCCCCACTTCCTGGTTGTACGATGGCGTGCGCTGCAACGGATCCACGCAATGATTGGGGACATTTGGTGCATTGGGTGTCGGCTGTATACGGCGCCACTTCGGTTTCTGCCTTTCCTGCAGTATGAGGGGGAGCAGGTAAGGACTTTTATGTTTGGCCATATGTGGTGTCCCCTACCTCTCTCATTCCCCTGTGACCTATTAAATTACGAAGGCTATCTACTATGTAGCTGTCTATTGATAGTCAAGGGGCCCCCCTGATAGAGTGCATGCCTTTGTATACCACATCTGTGCCTGCTACCCTGGGGTGGCACTAGAGATAGGTGGGGCTTTGTGAGGGGGTGGGGCCTGCCAATCAGTGGTCACTGGAGTTGGGGGCCATCTTTGCACATGTGCACACACACACACACATACCTATATTAAGGAGGACATACAGGAGAGAGTTACCACGGACCCCTTAGGCTTTGAAGAAGGGGTTACGCCCCAGAAACGCATCAGCCGTCCAGATGTCTGAGGTTCTACTGGCAGGTGCCGTAAGGTCCAGTCCAGCTGTCTGAAAAGCGCTTACTCAAATTTCCTTGTGAGTAGGACGATTGCTTTTTATTCTGTTTTTAATAAAAAATGTAAGTGGTAATGCACAAGGTCGGTGCGCCCTCCTTTCTTTTCTTTTTGTAGGTCAGGACAGGTCAGTGTATGTAGGTCAGGACAGGTCAGTGTATGTAGGACAGGACAGGTCAGTGTATGTAGGACATGTCAGGTCAGTGTATGTAGGACAGGTCAGGTCGGTGTATGTAGGACAGGTCAGTGTATGTAGGTCAGGGTTAGTGTATGTAGGTCAGTGTCAGTGTATGTAGGAGAGGTCAGTGTCAGTGTATGTAGGATAGGTCAGTGTCAGTGTATGTAGGATAGGTCAGTGTCAGTGTATGTAGGACAGGTCAGTGTCAGTGTATGTAGGACAGGTCAGTGTATGTAGGACAGGTCAGTGTCAGTGTATGTAGGTCATGTGTCAGAAACAACCCTGAAAGACTTGCTAGTGTGCTTAAGAGCTCCCTTACATGCTGATCTCATGGAGTGTGTAACTGACATACATACACACACTGACTTGCATGTACTGACACACACACACCTCAGTGTGCGTATTGACACACACGCAGGTTAGGGTATGTGTGTCAAGTCGCACCGTGGCCGCCCCCCGGTGCCGGTTTTGGCTGAAGCCCCTGTTTTTTTTTGCCACCTAGCAACGCCCCTGTTCTCCAGGCAGTGGCAACGGCCTCCCCAGTAAAACACTAGAGTAAAGGCCCAGGGCCAAGCCTAAGGGCAGAAAAGGTCTAAGCAGACCCCCAAAACTTCCCTATGAAGGGGTGCCCCCGCTCGGCTGCTGCAATTTGCAAACGCCTGGCGGAACAAAGGTTCGGGACAAGTGGGTCTTCTCCACAGTGTCCTCGGGCTACAAGCTAGGGTTAAGAGAACTTCTGCCACCCCGTTTTCTGAGATGAAGAATTGTCGGAATTGGCAGCTCTTTCTTTAAGAACCATATATGATTATTCATGATGACAGGGTGGTGCTGCGTCCTCACACAACTCTTTAGGTTTTTAGGTCGTTTCAGGATTTCATCTGAATCAAGATATAGTCCTACAGTCTTTTTTTCCAGATCCGCAGTCTGCGGAGGAAGATGGTCTACGCTCTATGGATGTTGTAAGAGCGGTGAAAGTTTATCTGCAAGCTACGGCTCAGATACGCAAGACTGACTGTCTATTATTCTGCCAGGGCCCAGGGAAGGGCCAGGCAGCGTCGAAATCTACTATTGCAGATTGGATTCGACAAGTCATTATTCAGGCCTATGGTGAGAAAAGAAGATTCCTCCTTTTCAGGTGAAGGCGCACTCGGCTAAAGCAGTTGGTGTTTCATGGGCAGTGCATCACCCGGCCTCCATGGCTCAGATCTGTAAGGCTGCTAATTGGTCTTCGGTCGGTCCATAGATTTACTAAGTTCTACCAGGTAGATGTGAAAGGGTATGAGGATGCTGCCTTCGGGGCGTAGTGTGCTGCAGGCAGCAGTATAGATAATCTGGCCCGATGGCGGTCTTATTCTAATCTGTGTCTCCTTCCCCTCAATTTTAGCATTGCAATGGGACATCCCATTAAGTAATTAAGGCTCTGTGTCCCGTGATTTATGATCAAGAAAATCAGATTTTTTAATACAGATTACCCCTAAAATCTTTTTCTTGGAAATACATCATGGGACACAGATATCCCACCCCTCTTTGGAGTTAAACATGGAACACTTATTGCTTTGCTACAAAACTGAGGCACTCTCCATTTGGGAGGGGTTATATAGGCGAGGAACTCAATTCTAATTGGGTTAACCAGTGTCCAATCACCTGTGGTGACTACATAATCCATTAAGTAATTAAGGCTCTGTGTCCCGTGATGTATTTCCAAGAAAAGGATTTTACAGGTAAGCTGTATTACAAAATCCTATTTTTTTACTTTTTTTTACCTATCTCGTAAAGGTTTAGGAGATATTTTTTTACCTACAGGTAAGCCTTATTATAGGCTTACCTGTAGGTAAAAGTACAAAAAATAGGATTTTTTAATACAGCTTACCTGTAAAATCCTTTTCCCTCACAATGAGCCGCTGAATGCAGCGCGCATGCGCACAGGTAATTTTCAGCTTAAGGCCCGGCAGCCGCTGGACCTTGCCAGAAAGAAGTCTCCTGCACGCATGCACGGGAGTGACGTCATCGCTGCTCCAGCCACTCACATCGCTGGAGCCGTGATACCCGGAAGACACGGCGAGGCGTCCGCTGCCTCGGCGTGGACCGGGAGGGACACCGACGCCTCATTCTAAGGTAAGTATTTCATAATGAGCTAGTATGCTGTGCATACTAGCTCATTATGCTTTTTCCCTTACAGGTGTAAAGGGAAAAAAAAAGTCAGCGGGTTTACTACCGCTTTAAATACTCAAGGAGACACGAGAAAGTGTACAGGGGAGATACAGTTGTGAGAAGGGATCACCGCTCCAGGTGGGTCACTATGTAGAGATGGACTGACTCAGGATACCGTGGGTGCTGGCGATGCACTGACCATGCATAAGATACGAAGAAAGAGGATGGATAGCCGCACTCCAATGACCAAACGGTTGTCTATAATTCAAAAAAACACAGCAAGTACATCACTTCACCAGGTGCAAAAAAGGAACAGGTAGATAGCCGACGCGTTTCGCACTGAGCTAGTGCTTAACCACTTAAAGACCTTAGGTGTTTTTCAGATTTGGTGTTTGCAAGACTAAAACAGTTTTTTCTGCTAGAAAATTACTTAAAACCCCCAAACATTATATAT